>NW_019174567.1:523330-535121 GCF_002260705.1 Seriola dumerili | reverse complement strand
ATATGTCGACTGTCACGACACTCAGGATGAGCACGGTTAAACCCACAGACACGATAACAAGCCTCAGCCAACCTGGAAATGAAAGTAGAATAAAAACACTCAAACATTTTCTTCTCTTCTGTTTAAAATCCTGAAAACAAAAAGCAAAAAGCAAAAAGCAAAAAAGCAAAAAGACCTAAAAACAAAAAACAAAAAGCAAAAAACAAAAAGCAAAGAAGGAAAAAACAAAAAAACAAAAAGCAAAAAACAGTTTTTTTTTTATTGTCATAATTAAAACACGAAAAACAAAAAACAAAAGAAAATTGGACGAAACATTTAAGGAGTTTTTTTTTTTTAAACCAAAAATGAAAAAAACAAACAAAAAACAAGTGTTTTTATTGTCAGAATTAAAACATGAAAAACAACAACATCAAATTAGAAGAAACTTTATTTTCCTTGTTGAATTGAATAATGAAGAAAGGTAGTCATGTGGCATGGAAGTAAAGGTAAATATTTCAAAATAAAAGCCAAGAGGAACGAGTGGCCTTTCTATAAAGTGTAAAATTCTACAAACACAGACAGACAGATAAAGATCTTTTCATTTGCATTAAGACATGAAAAACGTGTCATCAGAAGTGTGTGATGTATTATTTATTTATATTATATACATATTAATAACCTGATTAACACTGTGTGGTCCTTCCCAGACAGTGTTGTCTACAGTGACCAGCAGAGGTCTCCACTGTCACCAGATCATCCTTCATCCTCTCATCAAATCACCTGATATTCTCCTCCATGATCGAGCTGCTGCTGCTTGTAGCCGACACTACAATCACATGGTGGACAAATCGATCTGCCACAGCTGTATTGATCACGGTCATATCAGCAGCTTTTAGGCTATTGATTCAATCATTAAGAGCAAAGTAACCATAACTACATATACCGTGGCTGTTTTACACATTATTGACCTCTGAGGTCGAGTTTCAACATAAACCAGAAACATTCAAATTCGGTTCAGTTCTGTTTTTCACTTTTTTTCATTTTTAAAAGAAAAAAGAAAACCTAAATAACTTGGTTTTTGTGTTTTTTTGGTTTGAAATGAAAAAAACGAACTCGAACTAATCAATATTTCCACCCAGCCAAGTGTCAGTCTGATTACCAAGAGTGCTGCCGAAGCCCCGGCCACAGCGGCGTATAACCGCCAGTCTGGGAAGAGGATGGAAATATTAGAAAACTAAACGTTGTGGTTGCAGCTTTCTCTAAAGTCTGAGTCAGTACCTGGTTGTGTAGGTGACGTGTCACTGTGGTCAGGTGCTGCTGGGTCCATCCGGGAATTCTTCCTGTTTTCAGTTGTTGTTTGGACAGTTGTTGTCCTGTCCTCACCTGGACAAATGAAAGAACAAAACCCAACAATTCACATCAGATTAAGGTGATTATAAACAGCTCATCATACACTCACCTGGTTTCTCACCTGAGGACGGAGCACTGAAGGTAAACAGCTGCACTTTTCCTCTGAGACCATCAGTCACTTCACACTGAAACAACTCATGATACTTTGGCTTCTTGAGAAGAGAGGAAGGAAACGTGACAGTAGCTGAGCTCTTAGACTGTGATGTCTTTATGTCTGTGTTGCCTTCATCCACATTCTGACGCTCATGCAGCCACTTCACTGTGTGTGTGAGACCTGGAGCAGCTGATACAGAGCAGGTAAACTTCACCTCATCACCGTCCTTCTGTTCAGTCACTGGTGAAGACGGAGACATTGAGAGAGAAAGACAAGAGAGAAATGAACTTCATCACTGTAATAATCATCATGATTGTAAAGTTTCAGTGTTTTGTTCTAACAGACAGTTTGATGTAAATACTCACTGGTAACAACAGACAGATAAACCAGAGTGTATTGATCATGTTGTCCTGATCTAGACTGTTGACAGTCGTAGCGATCAGTGTCTCTGGCTGTGACCTTCTTCAGAACCAGAGAACAGTTCTCTGTCAGACTCAGTCTGTCTGATTTAGGGTTGGCATCTTTAACAATCTTCCCTTGTCTAACCAGGTGTGTGTTTCTTGAGCCAATTAAGATCCAGTTAGTCCTGTCACATTCATCCTGATCATTGAACACATATTTACAGGACATAGTGACGTCATCTCCATCTCTGACAAAGACGGAGGAGGAATATTGTCCCGTCACTTCTGTGGAGAAGATGAGAGAGAAAAATAAAATTGTATATTTACTCTGCATTCAGAAAGTATTCAGCTTCACCTTTATCACATGTTCTAGCCTTTCTGCAGCCTCATGATAAAAGTAAAAAAAATATAAAATATGAACCATTCATGTGAAATTCTGTCATAATAACTGTCTTGATTAAGGAAAAAGTGTTTTGTGAGGTCACTGTGAGCTTGACCTTTGACCTTTAGCCACCAAAATCTAACCAGGTGTCAGATTTTAAGAAGTTCCGTCCACGAGAATGAGACGTAGAGACAACCTGAAAACAAACGTCTCTGTCGCCGGCGCATCAGTCTACACTCAATCCTCCATGATGACAAAGTCTAAACAGGAGTTTAGACATTTTTACAAAGTTATTAAAAAGGAAAAACTGAAATATCACAAGCTCAGAGACAGGACTGTGTCGAGGCTCAAAAACATTTCAGCTGCAGAAGGTTCCCAAGAAGAAGAAGAAGAAGTCTGAAACCACCAGGACTCTTCTGGAGCTGGACCCGGACTCACTGAGACATGAGGGGAGAAGGATCCATCACTGCAGCTCTGCACTGATCTGGTCTTAATGGCAGAGAGTCCGGACGAAGCCTCTCCTCAGTAAAAGCAGCTAAAGGGCTCTGAGACTGTGAGGACCCGGACTCTCTGGTCGGATGAGACCAGGACTGAACCTTTGGCCTCAGTTTAGACGCTTGCAACTGGTTGTTATGTGAATAATCACTGTTAATAGAGATAAGGTTCATATTTATAACGTGTATTTGTGTGTATGTATTCTTACCTGTGAACTGAAGAGCCACAATCACAAATAAAGACACTTTCATCCACCTGAGTCCAACCATCGTCACGCTCCAGTCGTTTTCTGTCTCTTCTCAGCTGTGAACTGTCCGAGTCTGAGATCTGATGCATGTTGACTTCCTGTTGTCATTAATGTGTCACTTCCTCATTTTTACTAGGTTCTTTGGAAAGTTGCCAAATTCATACTGAAAAATATATAAATATAACATTTTGGTTTTTACTTCTGTTTTCCAGAACAGAGCTACTAACTCTCGTCAGTGTTGTTTAAATCCATGTTAGTGAGCACTGACAGGTGTGGCATATCCAGGTGCTGAATACACAACATAATTATTGCACAGGTCTGTCACAATAAGAGGCCACTTTAAAATGTAAAGTTTTATTTTGAAAAGACATTTACTTGCCACTGAACTCTGGATTTCACATGAATTGTGCCACAGATGTGCATTTTTTAAATATTATATTATATTTATTATATAGAGTATATATATTATATTTATATTATATATTTGCTTCAGTGTAGATGCAAAGTGATCACAAGCTGCAGATGTCCAGCTACATACTGCGAGTCATTCTCACCTCTGGTGTCAGGCAGGAAGTTGAACCAGGACTGAGGAAGTTCGATGTTTGATCGTTAGTTAAGATGAATGTTGCTAAAGAGCAGCTCGGCTTCTCTTTACATAGAGTCTATTAGAAGACGGACAGTTGCCATGGTGATGTTTGACAGCTCACATGAACAGACAGACAGTACATGTTCACATCGCTCATTATCTCACTGTAATTATGAAAGTCCAAACACATGCAGGTTGATTAGTGACTCTAAACTGCCTGTAGGTGTGAACGTCTCTGTATGTCAGACCTGTGACGGACTGGTGACCTGTCCATGTTGAACCCCACCCTCAACCAACATCAGCTGGGATTGGCTCCAGCCCCCCAGGCCTGAAGCCCGAGACCTAAGTGGATTAGAAGTATGGCCAATGAATGAATTAAAGAATGATTATGAAAATGCTTTATGCTTTATTAATCTCATGGCAAGAAATGTGGGCAGCCTGGTTACACACTGCAGAGCAGACAACAACAACAACAACAACAACAACATCAACAACAACACACTTCCTCTATTTGTAGCAAAGTGGCTTCAGTCTCCATGTTACAACAGAGCCCTCTGGTGGACTAATATTTAACACACTCAGTGTCAGGTTACCACTGAACAGTCAGGTTATACATCGTACACAGATAAGAAAACTATTAAACAGGAACAACACAGAAAATGTTCTCTAAGGTTTGGACTGTGAAGAGCATCAGTGCAGAATCAAGTGAACAACACACACTGATCTACTGTCCTTTAATCTAACAGCCATGGTGTGCTCATTAGTCCAGCTGCCATCACTGCTTATCTAGCTCCAGTATCTTATATTTCTTCCCACACCCTTCTCTGACCTGCTGCACCATTAAACTGTCTTTGAAACCTTCGCTCAGCTGCTCCATCAGAGCCAGTGGATACATTTACTTTCAAAATTCACCTTTTTACATCACTGGTTTTTACAATTGTGCATTAAGCAGGTTAATGGAAACACATCTACAGTTTACCTCAACCAAGCATCAACCTCCGAGGCTGGAAAGTGAATTCAACAGTGAAGAACCAGAAGCTGCAGTTCCTCTAATGGCCACTAGAGTCTGGCTCCAACAGTGAGTCAGTCCCCATAGACTCCCATGTTAAAATGTCCAACTTTACAGCAGAAATAAACATGTTTACAGCCTGGTACAAAAACTGTTTTGGTCTCTAGAGCTAATTTCCTCCTTCGTGACACCTGTTTATATAACTCACCTGTTTATATAACTCAGCCACCCTCCTCTTTGACCATATTTGGATTAGCTGGGAGTTAGGGGCGGAGTCAGACACTGCCAAGATGGTGATGGTGGAACAGTTCACTCTGAGCTTCAAAACCGCTCTTAAGAAACCTGCTGGTGATGTCACAGCCTTACCAGGAGCTGCTACGCCAACATGTGAAACCCATGTTTGTGTATCACTCTCCTGTAAGGCTCTACAAGGTCATAAATACATTCTCTGTGTTTTATAGACTTCAGTCTTTTTGTCTTGGCTGTTTGAAAGATTTTCTCTCTGGTTAATTTCCGCAGTGAAGACGTCAGGAGACGTCTGGAGACACCGTCAACATCATAGGGTTAATTTCCTCTGTGGCAGTAAATCACTCTGAAAGACTTACTACAGAAGAACTTCAAAACTCTCACTAGCCTAGCAACATTAAGGCTACAAACAACCCATAATGCAACATTCTAATATCTGACTTTGTAAAGATGTAACCTCTCAAATATAAGACCTTTCCTACTTTTTCAACTCTAACTTCTAGGTAGGATCACCAGGTAACATCATGCTAAATAACAACAAGAAGTTAACGACAAGGTAAGTCACCTAGCATGTTTCCTTCACCGGTTGCATACTGCTTGACCAATAAAACTAATCATTTACTTCACCTCAGCAACAAAGCAACTAAAGCACAGACATCTCTAAAGCTGGAATTATGCTTTATGAAGAACTTGGCCCATAAACAGAAGCACGACCCTGATGCACGTTCAGCCTCATGTGTTTGGGTTGTTTACGGTGGCGTAGAGGGAACTCTGACCATGGTGTAGGTCAATGCATCATCTTCATCATCATCACCGTCATTATGTTGAACCTGAGGAATAGCAGGGAGACAGCATAGCATGTAAAGTGACATTCACAGAAACACAACACAACAATACATAATGTAGCAGGAGTTAAAACCCTGACGTTTCTGTTTTCATTTGTTGATCATGAGAAATCTTGTGTGTGAAGCTGACGTATTTATCTTCTGGGATCCATGAATATTTATTTCAGCTGCATGTAATGTTTTTTTTTTTTTCCTTTCATTCATTCCCAAAAAACTTGTTTTTATTATTTTTATCATCTACTAACAACAACAGTAGAACCAAAGACAGCTTTACCCGGGCTTTACTCTTGGTCTTCTTGTTGAAGCTGATGGAGGCGTAGGAAACACCATCTTCAGGATCAGCCTGCACAGTGAGGACAATGAAAGTGTTCAGATCCTCAACTTAGGAAAAAAGGACCAATACAGACAATTCAAAATACTTCATTACAAGTAAAGTCCTGCATGAAAAATCCTACTTTTATTTACTCAAGTAGTTCATGAGAATCAGCAGCAAAATGTAGTTAAAGTATCAAAGTAAAAGTGACTGATTTATAATAATATATGCCGTCATTAGATGATTAATACTGAAGGATCAATGTGTCAGCAGCATGTTACTGTTGTAGCTGTTGCAGGTGGAACTGGTTTGAACTAATTTATATACAATTCTCTAAACAAAGTGCCAAAAGCTGCAGTTCCTCTAATGGCCACTAGAGTCTGGCTCCAACAGTGAGTCAGTCCCCATAGACTCCCATGTTAAAATGTCCAACTTTACAGCAGAAATAAACATGTTTACAGCCTGGTACAGAAACTGTTTTGGTCTCTAGAGCCGAGATTTTATTAAACTCATCTATTTAAAATCTATTAAGTCACACATAACTACAGAATTATGTGTAACTTCATTGAGGTTTAGCATCTCGTAAGACGACTGGTTGCCTATTGTGTCTGAGGTCAAGAATCTGCTGTCTCAAAAATTTCAAGTGGAAAACCTGCCACTGTTATCACTGTAAAATCAACAGCCATGGCAGAAGGAGCTTTTTGCTTAGTGAACTCAGATTTAAAACTCACAGTGTCTGGATCCACCTGCGTTTTCTTCCCTAAAGAGACAAAAGAGGGAGTCAGAACTCGCTTCTCATCAAACATTCAGAAATTGAGTCTCACCAGTGAAAGTTCTCACCTTTAGTTCTCTTCTGTCTGATGAGCACAACAACAATCACTGCTGCCAAAACCACAGGTACAACAATGAACGCCCACAAACCTGAATGAATGAATGAAAACATTAGAAACATTTTGGCTGATGCTCTTGCTTTTTTTAAAAATCACAAATATAAAACAGGAAAGAGTTGTTTTTCACTATGAGATCTATTTCATTCAAGAAACTGGAACGAAGAAACCTCCATCTGACCACCTGTTAAATCTCATCTGGCTTCAGGTAAATACAGCTGGGTGTCGTCTGCATAATAACAGATATTTATGTGGTGCTTTTTACTTTTTACAGTGCTAAAATAAAGTAAGAGAGATTGCGCAGTGACTCCCAAACTGAGGGTTGGCCTCCGTATTGTTCAAGATCAAATGTGCCCCGCCAATATTTTTGATATTTTCAAGTGGGCCATGAGACAGAAAAGGTTGGGAAACACTGAACTAGCAACATGAAAATTAGTGAGACGAAGTCACCTTGTTGTTTTGGAGTGTTGTTTGTACCTGTTGGTGTTGCATTAGTTTCAGTTGTTGCTTCAGTTGGTGATTTTGTTTCAGTTGCTGGTTTTGTTCCAGTTGCTGGTTTTGCTTCAGTTGCTGGTTTTGCTTCAGTTGCTGGTTTTGCTTCAGTTGCTGGTTTTGTTTCAGTTGCTGGTTTTGTTTCAGTTGCTGGTTTTGCTTCAGTTGCTGGTTTTGCTTCAGTTGCTGGTTTTGCTTCAGTTGCTGGTTTTGCTTCAGTTGCTGGTTTTGCTTCAGTTGCTGGTTTTGCTTCAGTTGCTGGTTTTGCTTCAGTTGCTGGTTTTGCTTCAGTTGCTGGTTTTGCTTCAGTTGCTGGTTTTGCTTCAGTTGCTGGTTTTGCTTCAGTTGCTGGTTTTGCTTCAGTTGCTGGTTTTGCTTCAGTTGCTGGTTTTGCTTCAGTTGCTGGTTTTGCTTCAGTTGCTGGTTTTGCTGTTGTGGTTTTGGTTGTTTTCTCTTTGTCACCTTCACCTGAACAGATGAATAACAAACCTTGACAAACTACAGTGAGAAAACACCTGATGTTTATCACCTGCAGTGACTAAATGAGAATGAATCAAACCTTCTTCAAGGTTTGAAGTGATTTTAAACAGCTGATCATGTTCTCACCTGAGGACCGAGGGATGAAGGGAAACTGCTGAATGTTTCCAGTGAAATCAAACACTTCACACTTGAATAACTCAGGATACTTTGACTTTTCAATAAGAGAAGAATGAAAAGTCACAGTGGCTGAGCACACAGACTGTGATGTTGTGATTTTTACTGTATCATTATCCACATGTTTGTCCTCAAACAGCCACTTCACAGTGTGTATGCACCCATTATACATCGACACAGAGCAGCTCAACGTCACCTTATCACCGTCCTCATGTTCAGTCACTGGTGAAGACGGAGACATTGAGAGAGAAAGACAAGAGAGAAATTAACTTCATCACTCGTCATTATTGTGATGTAATATATTGTTATAATGAGACAGTTTGAGCTGAGAACATGATGTAAATACTCACTGTCAATAACAAACAGATATTTCTGACTTTGGCCTGATCTTGACTGACAGTTGTATTGACCACCATCTCCAGCTGTGACCTTCTTTATAAGCAGAGAACATTTCTCTGTGAGATTCATTCTGTCTTTGACCTTCTCACTGATCCTTCCATGTAAAATCAGTTCTACTGGATCTGAGGTTGTTGAACCAGTGAATGTCCAGGTGATACGGCCACATTCACCCTGATCATCTGCCACATTCTTACAAGGCAAAGTGACGTCTTCTCCGTCTCTGACCATGGGGACAATTTGTCCAGTTACTGCTGTTGAGAAAAGGAGAGAAATATGAAGAATGAACCAAAGCAAAAGAAAAGACAGACGTGCACATTATTGTGAAAATCAGAAACATCCTGTCTCAGATGAAGCTGAAAAACTAGTCCCTGTATTTGTTACCTCCAGACTGGACCACTGTCATTCTCTATGATCAGGATGTCCCAGTAACTCAGTGGAAAGCAGGAAGTAGGTTTGGTCTCAACATTGGTCGGGACACAACGACCTCACCACCCCTCCAAAACAAAGAGGACCTTTTAACGCTGTCAACTGAATGGTTAATTAACGAATAAGATCTGAATTAAATTAAACTAACAGTAACAGATCAAAGACCAGGTGACTGGGGAAAGACTAAGGTGAGCCCTGAACCATCCGTTAGTGATGCTGCTATAGACCTAGACTGCTGGGGGAACTCCCATGATGCATTGAGCTCTCTCTCTTTCTAACACATCAACGCTCTGAGTCTCTGCTGCTGTTGGTGTATTCATGCAGAAACCATCACATTAGTTCACATCATGAACATTAGTAATTAACCATGAATGTGATTAAGTCATTAACAGAGAACAGTGAAATCAAATGTCTC
The DNA here is from genome assembly GCF_002260705.1 of Seriola dumerili. Classification (NCBI taxonomy): domain Eukaryota; kingdom Metazoa; phylum Chordata; class Actinopteri; order Carangiformes; family Carangidae; genus Seriola; species Seriola dumerili. Next base: position 525,841 of record NW_019174567.1, on the reverse strand, counting down.
GTGCTTCACAGATTATCTGGTGGTAATTAAAATATATTCATTAGGAGCCTATTAATAAAGAACGTGGCCCTGGTGTTACTTGGTACCGGGTCAGAACCAGGTTCTGAGGCACCACCCACCCCTGACTCAAACGTCTACACGTCCCCTTCAAGGCAGGTGAGGAAAAGCAGTGTTCAGCAGGAGGTGAACAAGGCGTCTGTTGTGTAACAGTCAGTGTGAAATGTTGTGGTTAGATTCACAGAACTGATGTGCAAATGTCCACCACTCACACAACAACAGATCACAGACATGAAGCAGTTTGTCACTGTGACATTAAAACCAGTTGTGATCTGAACAGGGAGGTTTTTCACTGAAGTCACAGAGTTAAACACAAACAGTGAAGTTGACTGTCTTTTTAATGTGAAGGTTAATTAATAAAACAGCATGAAAAGGTCGACGTGTGTAATGTTTCTGTTATTGATAGATGTTAAATGTTTCCTCACCTGTAATCTGGAGCAACAGCATCAGAAACACGGACATTTGAATCCATCTGAATTCAACCATGGTGCTTTTCTGTCTCTCTCCGTCTCTTCATCAGTCTGTGAACTGCTGCCTCTGACAGAGGAATACAGTATATATCACCTTTGATCAAGACAGAGTCACTTCCTCAAAGTCTGTTCTTCCTCATGTAGGAGGAGCGTGTGAACTCTTCTTCTGAGACTTTGTGAAGGTGTTGATGTTATAAACTTTACTAACTTACATTGAACGCACCTGCAGGTCACTGATCCCCAATTCTCTCATCAACAATATAAGAAGCAACCGACATTAAAGAGGTCAGATGTCACAGACGTTACTACGGCAACACGCTGTGCCATGTAGCCAACCAACAAACCCACAGTGTGTCCGTTCTCACGCTCCATTAGTGACATGTGACATGTGACGTGTTCGACCACATGAAAAGAAGAAGGGATAGAGGAAGTTAAAGGTGTGAAGACTGTTAGACTCCTCCTCTCTTCAGAAAACAGATGATATCTAAAAGACGTCAGACATTTTGATTTGTAGTTTTTCTGAGAACTGAGGGGGAGGAGCTTTGGTGAGAATGTGGGTTAAACAGCAGCAGAGCTCGTGACCACATCAATATCAGAAACACAAATGGGTGACGAGTGTCTGACTGTCGGAGTCAGAGCACAAAGTCTCCACGCTAAAAATACAGTTACACAAAAACACACACTTGAGCTCAACCACACAACCAGAAGAGTTTCTACAGTGTTTACTGACTGGAGGTTTTTCATGCTGCATGCACACTGCACAGGAAACTGAGCTCCAGGGAAAATGACAGCATCAGTCATTTCAGCAAGTGCTCCATGACGACACATGTTCACGCCCAAGTGGCCGAGTGTGTCTGGAGCAAAGGAGGAAGTTATGTGAGCTTGTGGTGTGTGACAGTAGGAGTATGATGAGAGGAGAGAGGGAGGTTATAGAGGCGGGGCTTAATACACTTCCATTATCAAACACTTGAACATGAAAAACAAGATGACAAATCAGTTGATTGTTAAAGATTTCTTCATTTGTAGATTATATCATCATCACTTACAGACAGACACGTATATATCCCAACAAAGACGTGGCAACAACACTGCTAAAAGAGAGAGAGTTCAAAGAAGTACCTCCGTACACTGAGAGATGAAACTGAGCTTCAACAACAATCTGCACCATCTAATATCTGACAGGTCTGAAGCTGTGAAGGTGTTTGATGAAGGTTGAATCCAGCTGCTGTGAACTGAACTGGCTGCAGAGGAGAAAAGCTTCCAGCTTGTTGATCAGCGGATTCTGACAGAGGAAGAAGGTTCTCCAAAGTTTTCATAGCTCACTCTACCTTCATCTTCATCTTCATCACCGTGTACCTGTGACAAAAGAAGAAAAAGCACTGTTAAAATAAAACAAACTAGAAAGGCACTCAGACGAGCACATACCTCCGACAAGGCTCAACAATCCTACACATCTTTCAGGTCCAGATTATTGATGAATCCAGATTATTCTCTGGATCTGCACCAAATTCTATAAATTTATCCTGTGAAGTCGCCGGAAATGTCTACAACATGGCCTCTCTCGCAATGTTGAGGAGAGTAATTAAGAAGAATTACTGGATCGGCTCCTTTCACTGGATCTGCACCAAAAGGTAATTTGTCCCTGGCCTATGACCCATCCCTCCCACAGGGTTGGTGCTAATCAGTTCAGTAGTTGTTTAGTAATCCTGCTGACACATTCTCAAGTGTAGCTGTACAACCTACCAACCGACCAACCGACCAACCAACCAATCAAACAACTAACCAACCAACCAACTAACTAACCACCAACCAACAACCAACAAACGACTGACCGACCGACCGACCAAACAAACAACCAACCAACCAACCAACCAACCAACCAACCAACCAACCAACCAACCAACCAACCAAACAACTAACCAACCGACCAACCAACCAACCAAACAAACAACCAACCAACCAACCAACCAACCAACCAACCAAC
>NW_019174567.1:511382-521382 GCF_002260705.1 Seriola dumerili | reverse complement strand
GAACGCATCACTGTTGTGCTTCTCACTGAGTCTGAGACCTGCACAGACACAAACAGTGAGACATTAACAGCCACGTATCACAGTCACATGAACAGTTAGCAGCAGCATTTTAAAATGAGGATGGTTTCTGGTTCTCTACTCACAGTGTTGCATTCAGGTGCTCTCTGGTTCCCTGGAAAATAAAGCACAGAGTAACACTTCACCTCTGAACTCACAGGTTGTGTGGATCAGCCTGAACTCATGTTGGAGCGGATGTTCTCACCTCGAGCTCTGACGAGGAGAACAGTGATCACAGTGATGAGGAGGAGTTCAGCCACACGCATCAGCAACATGATGAAGGTCAGAGCAGAACAATCTGTAGCAGCTGTGGAGAACACATGAGCACAAACATCATGTCAGTGAAGAATCGTTCTGAGAAAATAACCAGAAACACAAGGAGTGTTTAAGTTTCCAATAGACATCTGAGACTGAAGCAGCAGTTTGAAAAAGTCAGCAGCAGATTCGTGTCAGCAAATACACTTTTTACCAAATAAATAAAAGATTTTTTCTGTGACAATGATGAATGAAAGATGGCTCATGTTCAAATTCAGAAAGAGAGAGAGAGAGATGTAATGTCACCTTGTTTTGTAGTTATAGTTTTGTTTGTACTTGTCGGTTTTGCTTCAGTTGCTGGTTTTGTTTCAGTTGCTGGTTTTGCTTCAGTTGCTGGTTTTGCTTCAGTTGCTGGTTTTGCTTCAGTTGCTGGTTTTGCTGTTTCTAGTCAGTTTGCTGAGTTTTGCTTCAAGTTTGCTGGTTTTCTCTGCTTCAGGTATGGAGTGGTTTTCGGTTATCAGATTGCTGGGTTTGTCTGTTAATGTGGTCTTAGGTTGTTTTTCTCTTTGTCACGTTCGCACTCGAACTAGATGGAATTACTAGCCAAATCCTTAGAAAACTACAGTGAAGTGATATAACATAACTCTTGATGTCTTCTCACTCCACTCTAGCAGATGTGACTAGATGATTGAATTCGAAGGGAAAGGGTTCCTTCCTTCTAATGAGTTTTGAAGTGATTTTTAAATCAAGGCTGATCTGTTCTCCACTGAGGACCGAGGGATTGGCACAGAAGGAGGAGAACTGCTTTGCTCGATCTGTTTCCAGTGAAATATAAGACATGTCGATTGAATAACTGCGGCAGGATATTTATTGAACTGTTTCAATACGCACGCCATGGGAGAGATGTTTTATACAGTGGACTGATAGCAGTCATCTAGGAACTGTTGATGTTGGTGATTTTGGTACTCTGTACTCTGTTATCCACTGTTTTGTCCTCAAACAGGGTCCATCTTCAAGTGTGTTAGGCACCGCATTCATACATGGCTCATTCGACACAAGAGCAGCTCAAGACTCGTCAACCGCCTGCCCTTATCACCCGTCTGCAGAAATATATGAGATGATACAAAGCAAAAGAGAAGACAGACGTGCACATTATTGTTTGAAAAATCAGAACCTGGTTGAGATGAGTAAGCTGACACTAGATCTGTATTATGTTCTACCATGCATGACACTGGGCACTGTGCATAGATCTGATAGTGCATGATTCGCAGGTAGACTCACAGATGGCAATAAGCAGGAAGTAGGTTTGGTCTGAACAGCATTGGTCGGAAATTAATAGCTGTTACACAGGGGATGGATATTTCCTGGGTACAAGACCTCACCAGTCGCTCCAAGAAAAGAAAGTGAGTAAGAAAAGGACCTTTAACCTGCTGTCAACTGAAAGGTAATTACGAATGAAGTGTCTTGAATTAACTTTCTCAAAGTAGAGACAGTTATACACGCATCAATGAGACTAAGATGGTGTACTGGGTGAGAGGCTAGAAGCTGTGAGCTGTCACAGTCCTTATGTGATATTTGCTTGCTGCTTCATATACGAGCCTGATATTGAACTGTGATGGGGGGAACTCCCATGACATGCATGACGTCTCTCTCTTTCTAACAGGGAGTCGAACGGTTGACTGAAGTGGCTCTGCGTGCATGTATGTGTTTTTTGTCTCATTGTTCGAGACACCTCATTCTCATGACAGTTATGTTACTTCACATTGAATTCATGACATCTAGTTAATTTTCAACGCATGAATGTGATTTTTAAGGTTTGTACAGAGAACCAGGGAAATCGAACATGTCTCAGGTGCTTGCACGAGTATGTTATTGGTGTGGTAGGTTAAAATGATAAATTTCATTAGTGAGCGTATTGAAGTAATAAATGAATGGTGGTCCTTGGTTGTTACTCGTGACTTCTAAAGGCTTATTCCACAGAGTCAAGTGAAATGCCACATTTATTTAGAAGTACAATATGCGGTCTTGTGACTTGGGTTAAGTGAATTATTTACTTTTGCTTCTTGATTCCTTTTTCCGTCTAACATTGAATCTTGATAAGTGGTTGAGGTTGTAATGTAGTATGGCCTCGCGTCGAGCAGTTAGATTTTTCTGTGTTGGGTGGAAATATTGTTTATAGCTTCAGGGTTTCTTGTTTCACCAGCTCTCTTCCTTTTAAAAGTTGGCCTTCATCTTTTGGATGGGAGACTTAACTGTTCTCCGGGTCAGTAACAGGTTCTGAGGCACCACCCACCCCTGACTCAAATTGTCTACACGTCCTTCAAGGCAGGTGAGGAAAAGCAGTGTTCAGCAGGAGGTGAACAAGGCGTCTGTTGTGTTAACAGTCAGTGTGAAATGTTGTGGTTAGATTCACAGAACTGATGTGCAAATGTCCACCACTCACACAAAACAGATCACAGACATGAAGCAGTTTGTCACTGTGACTTAAAACCAGTTGTGATCTGAACAGGGAGGTTTTTCACTGAAGTCACAGAGTTAAACACAAACAGTGAAGTTGACAGTCTTTTTAATGTGAAGGTTAATTAATAAAACAGCATGAAAAGTCGACGTGTGTAATGTTTCTGTTATTGATTAGATGTTTCATTTGTACAACTGAATATGAAAATTAGAAAAAACAGAAACAACAAAGGAGAAAATGTGTAAAGTTTTCCTCTGCAGCACACAGAAGAGATGTGTGTTTGTAAAATTCAAATCCATCAAATAAACAACCTGTTTTTCTCCTGAGGACTGAGGGATGAAGGTAAACCGCAGCGTTTCTTGCTGTTTATATCTGTCACTTCACACTTGAATGACTCCTGATACTTTGACTTGTGATGAAGATGAGCAAGTGTTAAATGAACACGCGGGCTGAGCAGGTCGGAGTGTTGACTCTATGTTGGTGGAATCATCCTTAATACCTCATACAGCCACTGCACTGGGTATCCACAGCGTCCAAATGTGAACACATAACAGTACATGATGACCATATCACTGTCCTCATGTTCAGTCACTGGTGAAGACGGAGACATTGAGGACAAGACACAAGAAGAGAAATGAACTTCATCACTGTAATAATCATCATGATTGTAAAGTTGTAGTGTTTTAAAACAGACAGTTTGATGTAAATACTCACTGGAAACAAACAGACAGATCAACCACAGAGTCTGGAGTTTTGTCGTCCTGACTTGTCAACTGTCTGCAGCCGTAACGACCAGCATCCTCAGCTGAGACCTTCTTCAGAACCAGAGAACAGTTCTCTGTCAGACTCAGTCTGTCTGATTTAGTCTGAGCATCTTTACCAAACTGACCCCATACAACCAGGTTTACAGTGAGTCTAATGAATGACTGAAGGTCCAGTAAGTACTGTCACATGTTATCCTGATCAATCTCTGACATTTTACAAGGGCAGAGTGGCTTCATCTCCATCTCTGAAAAAGAGGAAGGAACCTTGTCCTGTGACAGCTGCTGAGAAAGAGAGAAGAAAATGAACAATAATTGAAATAAGAAAATCCAACTCTAACACAAAGAACCTTGTGTCACTTGTCCTCTGCCCTCGGATACGAACCGTAGATCGTAACAGTGCAATGCATCTTATCCTCCATTAACTCTGTTCACATCAAACAACACACTCAGCTGTTTACGACTGTAGTTACTGAAGCACACATAGTCAAGTTTTCTACTGTTTCTTTATCTGTGTGTGTTATATGTGTCCTTACCTGTGAACTGAAGCCCCAGCATCACAAACAAAGACATTTTTCCATTTAGTCCATTTGAGTTCAACCATCGTGCTCCTGTTCTTCTCACACTTCGACTGAGAGACAAATGAGCTGAGGCTTTTTAGGAGGCGTTCACTTCCCTGTTTTAGTGAAGTGTCACTTCCTTAAACGACTTGAGTCCTTTTTTTCCATCTTTCAGTCGATTCATTCATGTCTTACAGACTAAATCTTTTCACCTCTGAATTCTGTAGATATCAAATTATGAAGAATCAGATGTTTTCAAACTTAGCGTCTGACTTTGCTGTGATGTTCGATCACATGAAAAGAAGAGAAAGACTGAGGATAGATAAGACTGAGATGTTTCATATCTCAACATACAGCGATGTGAAGCAGAAGGTGAAGAGTCAAACTCATCGTCATGGAGCACATGTGCGATTGCAGCAGCTGGGAGAGAACGGATAAGATGACGTGTTACTGGTCTGAGACCTGTTGTTCATCATTGTGTCTGAAGTAATTTTCTTCTGGAACTGTGAAGGAAGTGTTTGGGTAATAGTGTGGGTAGAACAGCAGCAGAGCTCTACATCAACGTCAGGTGAAAATAAGAGGCTCAGAATGAAAAGTGAACTATCATCATGGGCATCGGGTCAGGATGCACGGAAAAGAAAAGGCCACGAAACATCAATCCTCTGACAAAGGTTTATTCTGAACTCTCAAAATGATTTTATGTTCAAACATGAAGGAGAAAACACACAAGGGCTGCTGAATCCTGAAAGGAAGAAATAAAGATTTTCTCAGAGAGAAGTTTTAGAGACTGAATGCGGTGATGTTACGCAACACGTCGAAGCTTTGAAGAGTGTCGAGTATTGCTGCTCTTTCTGGTGAAGAACCGATGCGTCACCTCGCGTCTCGTCTGTAATGTGACTGCTTTTTGGGGGTTTCGAATTTTGATTAAGACACTTTTAAGCTTACTGAAATATATTTTTCCAAGGTTGATTGCTTTTACAAGAATTACTTGTAAAGGTATGCTTGGATAAACATACAATCATGTTTCTATTATACTGAGTCTTTGTAATAAAAGAAACATTTTTTCTAGAGGATGTTATTTAGTGAAAAAGGCTTCAGATTCCAGTGAGGCTCAAATCTCATTCAAATCAAAACGTCTGCTGCAGCAGAATCTTCATAGAGTCTGTAATTACAGTCAAATAGACAGTTCCACCAGCAGCTCTTCACTGACTTCACAGTCCCTATCATATATATTTATCAGTTTTTACATATCAGGTTCACTTATTATTTTGAATCTCTTGAATATTTCATCAGGTGGTCTTCTGCTTCTTTGGGAAAGAAATACATTTACTTAATGTTTATAGTAAAAATACTATCATCTTGTTTCTATGTCTATCAGAATATAAATAAGTTGCATGTGTTCATATGTGTTATGATTTTATCTTTACATATTTGTTTTTTTCTCAGGTGTGTATCAGGGATCTGGGTAGGGACGCTGTATCTACTACATCTAAAACTTTTTCAGTGACTAAGCTGCTGCCTCAATTGTCATGCTGGTTTAAAAGTTGTTGCTTTTGTTTGTTGCTTTTTGTGGCGCCTGGAAAGTCAGAACCAACAAACTTTTTGTGGATAAATAAAAAACTCAAGTGAATACATGTGAAACCAGACATTCTTTTCTCTGTCTTGTCAATGAATCAATGGTTCTTATCTTTTCTTTCTTATTGAGATTCAAATGTCTGATCATTGTTGCTCAAAGTGTAAAGATGGTAAAAAGAGAGGGCACTCCATTCAGTGGTCAAGTGGAATTACTCTGTAACTAAGGTTATTGAGGACCTTAGCACCTTATTGCAGCGTTTTGTTTGAAATATTCACCTAACCTAAAGAAACATCAGTGGGACCTAAAGCTTATATTTATTGGTCTGTTGTGCTGACAACGACCATATTTTCATTTTAAGTGACTTGCATTGTTTTGGATGGCAGTTAAAATATAATAATGTAACAGAGGTCAACTTGTACACTTTAACTTTATACACGGAATATTAAGAGAAATATTTTGTTAGATTTCTTTGAACGGGAACTCTTCTCCCACCCTGTGCTGTTCTTTTCTGGCCTAATGTAGGATATTTATGTTCTAATTTTGTCAGTTTGAGAAGATGGATGTATAATAACTTAATTAACAGATTCAAACATGGCTACAACTCAGCTGCCCTCAATAGAGAATAATGAAGACGATGAAGAAGCCAGAGTTGATTCACAGTGATAAGATTGACGGTTTAGCGTGAAGTGATGTTGATAATGAAGAGAATCCAGTCCTGAGCGTCAACAAACTGAACCACTAACACCCTAAAGATTCTTCAGTAAAAATTTATAAACAATAGGAGAGGATGTCCAAACTTACCATTCTGTGCCAGCACTTATCACAAAGTCTAATATCCTACCGCTGTTTTGGTTGCTGGTTTTGGCCAGGTGTTTGCTTGTCTTATTTGCTTGTGTTTTTTTTGCCCGATGAAGAGCAAATTCTTACGCAAACTGAAAAGCTTCAGTTCAATCACTGTAAGTACAATAAACACAAGAAGAAGAAGTGTCTGTGACCTTCGATCCTGTGTCTCGAAACTTTTAAACACGCTGGGATGAAGTGACAGAGAACAAAGTTAAAGATGTATTAATGTTAGAACCTGTTCTGAAATGACTTCGCCACCTTAGACGCGACCTTCAGTCATGTTTACTCGATCCCGCTTTTATTCTGTGGTAAAGTCACAACAAGGTGAGTTTTCATTCAATACCTATATGTATGGTAGAAGGTAACATCTGATATGGGTCTGTCTATTTTAAGCCTACTCAGGTGTTTGTTGTCAACTATTGAAATCTTCAGAGTGAGTCAGGCTGGGACATTTGCTAAAAGGTAGTTAGGTTCCAGTTCATGAACATGGAAGATATATAGTTGAAGTTTAGAAATAATGATGAACATTAGTTTAAACTCAGTGAATTCACAAATCTGGATTAATGTACAAAATAATTATCTTATCAGTTCATTGAGCCTGATGAATGATTCAGCGAAACATACATGTTATTCAAGCCTTATTTTACTTTATTTTTTTTACACAGTATTGACTAATACAGAGCAGGAAAGAACTATTTTATATGTGAAGATTATAGTGGAGTGATGGCGTCCTGTGTTGGTAATTCTATGTTCTTTCATCAGTGTCATTCCTGTGCGGCCAGTGGATCTATGACGAACGAGCTATTGTTTGGGGCTGAGATGCTGCTGTCGACAGGTGTGACATTAATGGCAGTGACGATTGAACTTTAAAAAGCTGATAAATTAATTCCAGGCAATTAGCTTTGGGGTTTCGTGATCAAAACATTGAATAAACTAGTTGGCCATTTATTAGTACAGACTAAGTTAAAACAAACACACAGTCATGATTTTAAGGTTTTAATGTTCAGTTTTTGTTGAACTGTTATAGAGACGTGTATGAACTTCATTGGATTTTTTAGAAGACTTCAGTTTGGCAGTGTGTTTGTTGAATTGTATATCCTATATTTATCATCTATTGCTAGATTATGTTAGATTTATTAAACCTTAAACAAATAATTCCATTAGTAAATTCCTGAGTTGAAAATTTAGTAAAGGTATTATTAGCATAATATGCAAAGGGTACATGACCATTGTGATATTATTATTTTTTATTGGATGGTTTACATGGATGGTGTGAGTAACATGAGTTGTTTGAAGTGCAATGAAAAAATCAAGAAGTCAAACCCAAAATGATACAAGCATCTGTTAATAACTGGGCATGGTTTTAAGCGCGTCGAGGTGAAACTTTACTCAACTCTTCTGAAAGGGTCTGTAAGACTTAATCACGTCTCACTTTAAGAAAGTGACAGATCACGATAGTGGTTCAAGATTAAGAGATCAACCTATTTGTTAATGCTTAATCTACTGATAAAACACATTGTTTGAAAAGGAGCTGATGAAAAACAACGGTTTACTGATTTTTTTTTGTGAATGAAACCTTTCCATACTTTGGGTCATACTGTGGGCGGCTGTCCTCACGTGCAGCTACAAGACACCTGTCTCAAATCAGACCAAACACATACAGCAGGGCAGGAGCTTACTGTAAACAAACTGGCTGGCAAGCACATTCGATGGGGATATTAGATATTTTCTCCATCTCAGTTTCTGTCCCTCGTTGGGGCTCTGGTGGTCCTGCTGCTCGTTCTACCTGTTTTCTACTTCATTTCAGCTCTAGGAGAAGGGGAGGAATCTCCAGGACCAAAACCGCTGCAACTGCTTGGCAATCTGCCTGCAGCTTGACCTGAGACAGACCCTACAAACAACGTTACTGGAGGTGAGGAAGTAGTTTTATCTTGGGTAGTTTTTTTGTTGTTGTTGATGTCTTTCTCTGAGTTTGTGTCTTGTACAATCATGATTTTTCACCGTGTAGCTTTCAAGAATTGGATAGTGTTCACATCTATTTCGGACTCAGAAAGTGTGTGGTCTGGCAGGATAAAGAAGTGAAGGAGGCACTCCCGTCAACCGTGTGAAGAGTTTGGAGAAAGAGACCGATGCAAATTGTGAATAGATTCTAATAAAGGCGGTAAGGAACAATATAACAGCTTTTAATATTAAATTTACCTACAGTGTTACACTTTGCTCATAGTCTTACTTCAGGGTTTTTATGGTCCAATGGGTGATCTGGAAGACATTGAGGCTGCTTTGCTTTAACTGAATCAGAGTACTTTGGGATGGGGAAGAAGGCCTGTGAGGACAAAATATGGGAATGTGAGCTGATCGAAGTGTTTAAACAATTTAAAGGTAATAGTGTTGTAATTAACCAGGCATTATGAGGCAGTATTGTAGAAATCCGGAAAAAAATCTTGATTCCTATTTTTTTCGCGTCCTTGTGCAGGAGAAGCCTTTGATAATCGAAAACGGATGAACTATGCATGTGTCTAATATTATCTGCTTCCTTGTCCGTGGCTTAGCAGGTGGGTTGATATTACGATGGACACATTAAGTTCACATTGGGGTTAGATGTTGTGCGGTCCCTGTTCAAGACGCTGGGAAACATTCACTGCGCATGGCTTGTTACTCCATCAATACAGGTATTTGTATGATTTGAGCGGACACTTTTTGGAGATTGGATGTCGACATAATACCTGAGCGGCTTGTCGTTTTACTAGGTTACAGTGAAGAATAAAACTTTGATAAGATATTTGGTTCACCTTACCAGCTTGTTAGTAGAAATTCCTACCTTGATATTTAATGGCGGGTTCTCTGAGCTCTGTGTTAGTGATGTGTTACGCATATAGATTTTAATTCGGCATGAGGTAAATGGAGCTCCACTTCTTCATTTAAGACTGAGTTGTAACAGAACGAATTATAAATAAGGATTGCTAGATCTTTAAGTGAATATCTAAGTAATCATGATGGCTTGATTTTCAAGTGTCTATGGGGACGACTGGGAGTTACGTTCTGAGAGAGACTTCACCCCAGATGTTGCAGAGGTTTTGTGGATTGCGTTTCTGGTTTTCGAAGCAAATCTGGAGGTTGGGAATTTAAAAAAAAAAAAAAAAAAAAAAAAAAAAAAAAAAAAAAAAAAATAATAAGTTGATTAAGACTTGCTGTTTTGGTTTCATTGCTATAATTTTTAATTTCAATATGAAGCTTTTGACAAATTAATGTTGATGAATTTGTGGTATTAGAGTCCGACTTTTGATTCACTTGTTTTTGAATTTTTATACCTCCTATGTTCGGTTGTTCGTGGTTGTGTTGTGAGTTTAAAAGCAAAGGTTGTGTAAAGGTCAGTTCAAAGTCCAACAAGGATCTTGGGATGTTCACATGTAGCCAAGAAAGCTGTTGACTTAGACGGTCGTTCTTGAAGCGCCACGGCTGTGCATGTTGTGCTGAATTCTAGACCTTAACT
>NW_019174567.1:386046-511357 GCF_002260705.1 Seriola dumerili | reverse complement strand
CAATGTCTCCGTCTTTCATTAGATAAATGTAGTAATGTATCATCAGTGATATCAATAAAGTTTCGGTTATAATCCTTACCTATGATCTTGGAGCCCGTGGAGTATCAGATAAATAAAAGATCATTTTAATTCCTGATCTTAGTCATCGTGTCTGAGTTTCTCTGTGTCTTGAGAACTGATGTGTGTTATGAGAGAAATGAAGCCTCTCCTCCCTGTTTGTAGTAGTCACTTCTCTCATCATCTTCCCTCTGTCTCTCTTCTCTCTCTCTCTCTGTCTGTCTCTCCATCTTCTGTCTCTCTCTCTCTCTGTTTACTCTCTTCTCTCTCATTGTCTCTTACTCTGTCTCTCTCTCTCTCTGTCTGGTTCTCTCTCTGTCCTCTCTCTCTCCTCTCTGTCTCTCTCTCTCTCTCTCTGTCTGTCTCTCTCTCTCTCTTCTCTCTTTCTTCGTTGGGCCAGAACGTATCAGCTTTCTCACTCTCCCTTCCTGAAACTTCTCAATTTGAGCAGCTAAGTTTTATTTTTTACTTTTATCCATGGTTAATAATTGTTGTTAATTCTCTCATGCAAAGGCAGATTTAATAATCCATTAACAATTCATTAATCAGCGGAAATCTAAGCACAATCAGCAAAGAGGTCAGCTACTGTCACTCCTGGAACCCAGTTGCAGTGGTGACGTGTTTGGGAAACGAGCTGTAGAGAGATTTCTTTAACGTGCAGCAGCAGTATTGAGTAAGGCTTGGTTCGACTTGGACATGAAGGACACGGCCGCTGGCTGGCTGCTCTGACTGCGACTGATGATGAAACTCCTGCCTTCACGGAACATGAGAAGAATTTAACAGACTATAGGCTGAATGACTGTCTGATGGATCTGGAGGGTGAAAGTCACAGAAACGACCAAAAAGCGGACAAAACACTTCCTGTTCCAACTGCGGTGTTTCACCCTCAAAGTCTGAGTTCTGATTGTAATTTATAACGTTCATATGACGGTTTGGTGATGATATCAGGAGAGACGGTCAGCTGTTTGCTGTAATGTCGCTTGCGCTGATGAAAAACCCATCGTCTTCAGAAACTCTTGAGTCAGGGGCAAGACAGAAAAAAAGATCCAGAGTCCCGTCACTGGACGTTACAGGTTTTATTCTACAATAATCAATTAAACATAATGAAACATAATTAAACATATTTTAATTCAGAAACATATTAATCTGTTAATTACAATTAGTTCCTGCAGTTAAGATAAATAATAAGAATGAGGCAAAGTCAAAAGCATTTACAAACATTCAATGGGCAAACTCTGACAAATCCTTTCATCATCAAAACACGAAGTATGGAAGCCCGGAGAGCAAGTTTATTGATTTGATTAAATAATGATTTCAGCCCAAAAGCCGGTTGGAAACCACATGAGTATTACACGAAGAATCACGTGTCTCTGACGGCTTTTGTAAAAAATGTACATCTGTTTTTTTGGTGTAAATACGGTGGCCCTGAAGCTCAACACACTGCAACTTCACAAACACATGAAAACAAAAAAAACAAAAAGTATCTCAGAAAACATTTTGACAACACACCTGCTGCAAACACTCCCAACACAGCGAGGCGTTTCCAGGGGGACACTAAAAAGTGACGAATCCTTGCGGGACCGCTTGTTGTTCAACGCTTCTGAAGTTAAAACCACTGAACATCAAGTGAACATGGGGTATTCGCCTGTAAGACGTCCATTGCAAGTGCCGTCCCGTCAGGCTCATTCACCTGGTCTCTTCATGTTATTGCCTTTATATCGATAGAACAGGAAAGTCAGGAAGTCAGAGGGGATGACTTGGGCAGAGAACCACAGGTGGGACTCGAACCTGTGCCGCTGCGTTAGGACTACACTTCTTGGTACGCGCTCTAACAGGTTGAAGATGTTTTGCTTCAGGTGCAGCGTGTGAGCTCAGGCACCGTATGTTTTTAAAGGTTTTTAAATGCTCGGGTAGATTTGATTGCTGTGACGTTGTTATTCAGTGGAGTCAAACGTTTTCCATGTTTCACTTTGTCTTCATTTCATCTTATCATTATGACGCTGACTGGACAAGATACATGTTATTTCTATTTCAATTCCATATTGTAGATCTGCTTCTAACTTAATTGTAAAGGTGATGTTGATGTCTTATGGTCCATGTCATGCATGTGATCCTGCACTTGAATCAAAATGTATATGGTTTGACTGAACTACACAAAAGACGAGACGATTGAAATGTTCACTCACTCAATCGTCGTCGTCCCCGTTCGTGTTTTTGTGCCTGAAAAGTCGCAGAGCATGATTGTCGAGTTTAGTTTAACACAACTGTGAATCCAGGTTATCCAAACTCATCTGTGAAAGTTCTCACCTTTAGATCTGGTCCATATGTCGACTGTCACGACACTCAGGAATGAGCACGGTTTAAACCACAGAACACGCATAACAAGCTCTCAGCAACCTGGAATGAACTGTTAGAAAATAAAACACTCAAGCATTTGCATCTTCTTCTTCTCTGCTATTAAATCTGAACAAATGAAAAGGCAAAAATTGCAAAATTAGCTGAAAAATGTCAAAAGCAAAAAAGGCATCAGAAATGCAAAAAAATCTGAAAAACAAAACAAAAAGCAAAAACCAAAAAAGGCAAAGAAGGAAAAAAACAAAAAAACAAAAAGCCAAAAAAAACAGTTTTTTTATTGTCATAATTAAAACCCACGGAAAACAAAAACAAAAGAAAATTGGACGAAACATTTAAGGGGAGTTATTTTTTTTTTAAACCAAAAATGAAAAAAACAAACAAAACAAAGTGTTTTTATTGTCAGAATTAAAACATGAAAAAACACAACATCAAATTAGGTAAAGAAACTTTATTTTCCTTGTTGAATGAATAATGAAGAAAAGGTAGTCATGTGGCATGGAAGTAAAGGTAAATATTTCAATTAAAAGCCCAAGAGGAACGGTGGCCTTTAATAATAAAGTGTAAAATTCTACAAAAAGACAGACAAAAAGATCTTTTTCATTTGCATTAAGACATGAAAAACGTGCATCAGAAAGTGTGTGATTTAATTATTTATTTATGGATTATAACATATTTAATAACCTGATTAACACTGTGTGGTCCTTCCCAGACAGTGTTGTCTAACAGTTGACCAGCAGAGGTCTCCACTGTCACCAGATCATCCTTCATCCTCTAATCAAATACCTGTATTCTCCTCCATGATCGATCTTGCTGCTGCTTGTAGCCGACCACTACAATTCACTGGTGGACAAAATCGAGCTGCCACAGCTGTATTGATCATCGGTCATTATCAGCGCTTTTTAGGCTATTGATTCAATCATTAAGAGCAAAGTAACCATAACTACATTACCGTGGCTTTCTTACAACATTATTGACTCTGAGTCGAGTTTCAACATAAACCAGAAACATTCAGATTTTCGGCTCTTCAGTTCTGGTTTTTTCACTTTTTTTCATTTTTATAAAGAAAAAAAGAAAACCTTAAATAACTTGGTTTTTGTGTTTTTTTTGGTTTGAAATGAAAAAAACGAACTCGAACTAATCAATATTTCCACCAGCAAGTGTCAGTTCTGATGTACAAAGTTGTCGTCACTTAAGGCCTCCTGTGCCACCAATTGTCTCACTCACAGCCCAGTTCTGGGAAAGAAGGATGGAAATATTAGAAAACTAAACTGTGGATGCAGCTTTCTCTTAAAGTCGTGAAGTCAGTACCTGGTTGTGTAGGTGACGTTGTCACTTGGTCAGGTGTCTTGCTGGGTCCATCCGCGGAATTCTTTTCCTGTTTATCAGTTGTTTGTTTGGGACAGTTGTTGTCCTGTCCTCACCTGGACAAATGAAAGAAAAAAACCCAACAAACGTTCTCTGTGGTGAGGAAACGCTTCATCAGTTATTCATCTGCATGGGAGCTCAATGGGAAAAGAACAATATGTGTATGAAACACAATGAAATAACTAAGAGTTGGTTCATTCACATTCGATTAAGGTGATTTATAAACCAGTATCATTACACTCACCTTTGGTTTCTTCACCTGAGGACGGAAGCATGAAGGTATCTGCCACTCGTTCTCCTCCTGGACGACACATCAGTCAGCTTCAGTGAGAACACAACTCATGATACTCTTGATTCTTGAGAAGAGAGGAAAGGAAACGTGACAGTAGTCTGAGCGCTCAGACTTGTTGATGGTTCTTTATGTCTGTTGTTGCCTTCATCCACATTCTGACGCTCAGTGCAGCCACTTCATGTGGTGTGTGAGACTGGAGCAGCTGATACAGAGCAGGGTAAATTTCTTCAACTCATCACCCGTTCCTTCTGTTCAGTTTTATTGGTGAAGACGGGAGACATTGAAGAGAGAAAGACAGAAGAAATGAAACTTCATCACTGGTAATAATCATCATTGATTGTAAAGTCAGAGTTTTGTGTCTAACAGACAGTTTGTGTAAATACTCACTGGTAACAACAAGACAGATAACCAGGAGTATTTGAAGTTGTTGTCCTGATCTGAAACTGTTGACATTCGTGTAGTGATCGTTTGTCTCTAGGCTGTGACCTTCTTTACAGAACCAAGAGAACAGTTCTCTGTCAGACTCAGTCTTGTCTGATTGGTGTCGGCATCATTTAACAATCTTTCCGTTGTTCTAACCATGGGAACTGTGTATTCTTTGAGCCACGTAAGATCCAGTAAGTACTCACATTTCATCCTGACATTGAACACATATCACAGGAGCATAGTGACGATCATCTCCATCTCTGACAAAAGCGGAGGAGGAATATTTGTCCCCGTCCCACTTCTGTTGGGAGAAGATGAAGAGGATCCATCACTGCAAGCTCTGCACTGATGATGGTCTTAATGGCAGAGAGTCCGGACGAGAGCCTCTCCCTCAGTAAAAGCAGCTAAAGGGCTCTGAGACTGTGAGGACCCGGACTCTTGGTCGGATGAGACAGGACTGAACCTTGGCCTCAAGTTAGACGCTTGCAACTGGTTGTTATGTGAATAATCACTGTAATAGAGATAAGGTTCATTATTTATAACGTGTATTGTGTGTGATGTATTTACCTGTGAACTAGAGCCACAATCCAACCAAATAAAGACACTTTCATCACCTGAGTACAACCATCGTCACGCTCCAGTCGTTTTCTGTTCTTCTCAGCTGTGAAACTTGTCCGAGTCTGAGACTGATGCATGTTTGACTTCCTGTTGTCATTAATGTGTCACTTCCTCATTTTTTACTAGGTTCTTTGAAAGTTGCCAAATTCATACTGAAAAATATATAAATATAACATTTTTGGTTTTACTTCTTTCCAGAACAGAGCTACTACTCTCGTCAGTGTGTTGTTTAAATCCATGTTAGGTGAGCAATGACGTGTTGGATATCCAGGTGCTGAATACACAACATAATTATTGCACAGTGTCTGTCACAATAAGAGCCACTTTAAAATGTAAAAGTTTTATTCTTGAAAAGACCATTTACTTGCACTGAACTCTGGATTTTCACATGATTCGTGCCACAGATGTGCATTTTTTTTAAAATATTATATTATATTTAATTATTAGAGTATATATATATATTTATATTATATATTTGCTTCAGTGCTAGATGCAAGTGATCACAAGCTGCAGATGTCCAGCTTACATACTGCTAGTCATCTACCTCTGTGTCAGGCAGAAGTTGAACCAGGACTGAGGAAGTTCGATGTTTTTATCGGTTAGTAAGTTGAATGTTGCATAGAGCAGCTCGGCTTCCTTTACATAGAGTCCTATTAGAGACGGGGACAGTTGCCATGGTGATGTTTTTGACAGCTCACTATGAACAGGACAGACAGTACATTTTCACATCGTCTCATTATCATCACTCTAATTATGAAAGTCCAACACATGCAGGTTGATTAGTGACTCAAACTGCCTGTAGGTAGTGACGTCTCTGTATGTCAGAACCTGTGACGGACTGTGACCTGTCCATGTTTGAACCCCACCCTCAACCAACATCAGCTGGGATTGGCTCCAGCCCCCCAGGCCTGAAGCCCGAGACCTAAGTGGATTAGGAAGTATGGCCAATGAATGAATTAAAGATTGATTAGAAAATCTTTATGCTTTATTAATTCTCATGCAGAAATGTCGGGCCAGCTGTGTTACACACTGCAGAGTCAGACAACAACAACAAACAACAACAACAAAAACAACCATCAACAAACACACTTCCTCTATTTGTAGCAAAGTGGCTTCAGTCTCCATGTTACAACGAGCCCTCTTGGTGGACTAATATTTAACACCATCAGTTTCAGGTTACACTGAACATGTCAGGTTTATACATCGTAACAACAGATAAAGAAAACTATTAAACAGGAAAACAGCACAGAAAATTGTTCTTTAAGTTTGGGACTGTGAAGAGGCATTCAGAGCAGAATCAATGTGACAACACACACTGATCTACTGTCCTTTAATCTAACAGGCCATGTGTGCTTCATTAATACAGCTGCCATCCACTGCTTATTCTAGCTCAGTATCTTATATTTCTTCCACACCCTTCTCTGACCTTGCTGCACCATTAAACTGCCTTTAAAAACCTTCGCTCAGCTGCTTCCATTCAGAGGCCAGTGGATACAATTTACTTCTCAAAATTCACCTTTTTACCATCACTGCCGTTTTTACAAATTGTGCACTTAGCAGGTTAATGGAAAAACATCTACAGTTTTACCTCAAACCAAGCCATCAAACCTCCGAGCTGGGAAAGTTGAATTCAAACAGTGAAAAACCGAACTAGCAGTTCCTCTAATTGGCCACTAGAGTTCTTGGCTCCAACAGTTGAGTAGTCCCCATAGACTCCATGTTAAAATGTCCAACTTCTACAGCAGAAATAAATGTTTACAGCCTGCGCTACAAAAATGTTTTGGTCTCTAGAGCTAATTTCCTTCCTTCATGGACACCTGTTTATATAACTCAAACTCCCTGTTTATATAACTCAGCACCCCTCCTTCTTTGACCATATTTGGAATAGCTGGAGAGTTAGGGGCGGAGTCAGACATGCCAAGATTTGCGTGATGGTGGAACAGCTCACTCTGAGCTTTAAAACCGCCCTTAAGAAACCTGGTGGTGACGTCACAGCCTTACCAGGAGCTGCTACGACCAACATGTGAAACCATGTTTGTGTATCACTCTCAACTTGTAAGGGCTCATACAATGGTCATAAATACATTTCTCTAGTGTTTTATTAGACTTCATTCTTTTTGTTCTTGGCTGTGTTGAAGGATTTTCTCTTGGTTAATTTCCGCCAGCTAAGACGTCAGGAGACGTCTGTGAACACCGTCAAACATCATAGGTTTAATTTCCTTAGTGCATAAATCACTCTAAAGACTTACTACAGAAGAACTTCAAAACTACTCACTAGCCTAGCAACATTAAGGCTACAAAACAACCCATTTAATGCAACATTCTAATATTGAACTTTGTAAATGAATGTAACCTCTCAAATATAAGACCATTTCCTACTTTGTTCAACTCTAACTTCTAGAGTAGGATCACCAAGGTAACATCATGCTAAATAACCACACAAGAAGTAACGACACAAGGTAAGTTCACCTAGCATGATTTCCACTTGTACCGGTTGCATTATGTCTTGACAGTTAAAAACTAATCATTTACTTCACCCTCAAGAACAAAGCTCTAAAGCCATTTATCTCTTATAACGCTGGAATTTGCTTTTAATGAAGAACTTGGCCCATTAAACAGAAAGCCGACCCTGTGCACGTTTCAGCTCATGTGTCTTGCAACGATTGTTTCCGGTGGCGTAGAGGGAACCTGACCAATAGGTGTAGGTCAATGCATCATCTTCATCATCATCACCGTTCATTATGTTGAACCTGCAGGAATAGCAGGGAGACAGCTAGCAACGTTAAAGTGACATTCACAGAAACACAACACAACATACATAATGTAGCAGGAGTTAAAACCCTGACGTTTCTGTTTTCATGGTTGTTGATCATGATCCAACCATGCCTCTGGGTTTCAGGACTCTTCCTGTGAAGAACTGGTAGTGCTTGATGTTTCCACGATCTTCTTAAACTTCAAGCTGTCATGCCACCAAGTGGAAGGCCTCACTCTCTTAACTGGATTGGACTCTTCCAGCTTGGCCTTAATCACCTTCACATTATTCCTTAATGATATGTCAAGTACGCTTCTTGTTCGAATCTTGGTGTGTGGAAGTTTGAGTTTTTTTTTTTCTTTTCTCATTTCCCAAAAAAACTTGTTTTATTATTTTTATAATGCTAACTAAACAACAACAGTAGAAACAAAAGAACAGCTTTTACCCGGGGCTTACTCTGGTTTCTTCTTTTGAAGCTGATGGAGGCGTAAGGAACACCATCTTTCAGGATCAGCCTGCACAGTTTGAGGACAATTGAAAGTGTTCAGATCCTCAACTTAGGAAAAAGGACCAATACAGACAATTACAAAATACTTCATTACAAGTAAAGTTCCTGCATGAAACCTACTTTATTTACTCAAGTAGTTTCATGAGAATCAGCAGCAAAATGTAGTTAAGTATCAAAGTTAAAAGTGAACTGATTTATAATAATACTGATGCCGTCATTAGATGATTTTATACTGAAGGATCATATGTGTCAGCAGCATGTTACTGTGTGTAGCTGTTGCACGTGGAACTGGTTTGAACTAATTTATAATACAATTCTTAAACAAAAATTGCAAAAGCTGCAGTTCCTCTTAACGACCACTAGAGTCTTGGCTCCAACAGTGAGTCAGTCCCATAGACTCCCATGTTAACATGTCCAACTTTACAGCAGAAATAAACATTTTACAGGCCGGTACAAAACTGTTTTGGTCTCTTAGGCCGAGAATTTTATTAAACTCATCTATTATAAAATCTATTAAGTTCACACATAACTAACAAATTATGTGTACTTCATGAGGTTTTAGGTCATCTCGTAGATGACTGGGTTGCCTATTTGTGTTCTTGAGGTTCAAGATCTGCTGTCTCAAAAATCAATGTGGAAAAACTGCCCTGTTAATCACTGTAAAATAACAGCCATGGCAGAAGGAGCTTTTTGCTTAGTGAACTCAGATTTTAAAACTCACGTGTCTTGAATCCACCTGTGTTCTTTCTTCCCTAAAGCAGACAAAGGGGAGTCAGAACTCGCTTCTCATCAAACCAATGCAGAATTGAGTCTCATCAGTGAAAGTCTCTTCACCTTTAGTCTCCTCTTGTCTGATAGAGCCAACAACAAATCCACTGTTGCCAAAACCACAGCGTAAAAACAATGACGCCCACAAACCTGAATGAATGAATGGAGAAACATTGAAACATTACAAACTTTTGGACTGATGCTCTTGCTTTTTTTACAAAATCACAATATTAAAACCAGGAAAAGAGCTTGTTTTTCCACTAGAGATCTATTTTCATTCAATTAAACTGGACGGACAAGAAACCTCCATCTGACCAACTCTGTCTAAATTCTCATCTGGCTTCAGGTAAAACAGCTGGTAGGTAGTCGTCTGCCATAATAATGGATATTTATGGGTGCTTTTTACTTTTTTACAGCTGCTAAAAAATAAATTAAGAGAGAATTGCGCAGTGGTTTCCCAACTGCAGGTTGGCCTCCGTATTGTTTCAAGATCAAAAATGTTGCCCCCCGCCAATATTTTTTTGATTTTATTTTCAAGTGGGCCATGAGCAGAAGTTGGGAACCACTGAACTAGCAACATGAAATTAGTGAGACGAAGGTCACTTGTTGTTTTGGATTGTTGTTTGTACCTGTTGTGTTGCATTAGTTTCAGTTGTTGCTTTCAGTTGGTGATTTTGTTTCGCAGTTGCTGGTTTTGCTTCAGTTGCTGGTTTTGCTTCAGTTGTGTTTTGTTTAGTTGGCTGTTTTCTTCAGTTGCCGGTTTTGCTCAGTGTGGTTTTGCTTTCAGTTGCTGGTTTTGCTTCAGTTGCTCGGTTTTGCTTCAGTGCCGATTTTGCTTAGTTGCTGGTTTTGTTTCAGTTGCTGGTTTGCTCGGTTTTTGCTTTCTGTTGCTGGTTTTGCTTCAGTTGCTGGTTTTGTTTCAGTTGCTGGTTTTCTGTTGTGGTTTTGGTTGTTTTCCTTTGTCACCTTCACCTGAACAGTGAATAACAAACCTTGACAAACTACAGTGAGAAAAACACTGATGTTTTTCACCTGCAGTGACTAAATGAGATGAATCAAACCTTCTTCAAGGTTTGAGTGATTTTAAACAGCTGATCAATGTTCTCACCTGAGGACCGAGGATGAAGGGAAATGACTGAATGTTTCCAGTGAAATCAAACACTTCACACTTGAATAACTCAGGATACTTTGACTTTCAATAAGAGAAGAATGAAAAGTCACATGTGGCTGAGCACACAGACTGTGATGTTGTGATTTTTACTGTATCATTATCCACATGTTTGTCCTCAAACAGCCACTTCACAGTGTGTATGCACCCATTATACATCGACACAGAGCAGCTCAACGTCACCTTATCACCGTCCTCATGTTCAGTAATGGTGAAGACGGAAGACATTGAGAGAGAAAGACAAGGAGAAATTAACTTCATCACTCGTTCATTATTGTGATTAATATATTGTTATAATGAGACAGTTTGAGCCTGAGGAACATGATGTAAAATACTCACTGTTCAATAACAAAGCAGATATTTCCTGAACTTGCCTGATCTTGACTGACAGTTGTATGACCACCATCTCCAGGCTGTTGAACCTTCTTAATAAGCAGAGAACATTTTCTCTGTGATGAATTCATTCTGTCTTTGACCTTCTCACTGATCCTTCCATGTAAAATCAGTTCTACTGGATCTGAGGTTGTTGAACCAGTGAATGTCCAGGTGATACGGCCACATTCACCCTGATCATCTGCCACATTCTTACAAGGCAAAGTGACGTCTTCTCCGTCTCTGACCATGGGGACAATTTGTCCAGTTACTGCTGTTGAGAAAAGGAGAGAAATATGAAGAATGAACCAAAGCAAAAGAAAAGACAGACGTGCACATTATTGTGAAAATCAGAAACATCCTGTCTCAGATGAAGCTGAAAAACTAGTCCCTGTATTTGTTACCTCCAGACTGGACCACTGTCATTCTCTATGATCAGGATGTCCCAGTAACTCAGTGGAAAGCAGGAAGTAGGTTTGGTCTCAACATTGGTCGGGACACAACGACCTCACCACCCCTCCAAAACAAAGAGGACCTTTTAACGCTGTCAACTGAATGGTTAATTAACGAATAAGATCTGAATTAAATTAAACTAACAGTAACAGATCAAAGACCAGGTGACTGGGGAAAGACTAAGGTGAGCCCTGAACCATCCTTTAGTGATGCTGCTATAGACCTAGACTGCTGGGGGAACTCCCATGATGCATTGAGCTCTCTCTCTTTCTAACACATCAACGCTCTGAGTCTCTGCTGCTGTTGGTGTATTCATGCAGAAACCATCACATTAGTTCACATCATGAACATTAGTAATTAACCATGAATGTGATTAAGTCATTAACAGAGAACAGTGAAATCAAATGTCTCGTGCTTCACAGATTATCTGGTGGTAATTAAAATATATTCATTAGGAGCCTATTAATAAAGAACGTGGCCCTGGTGTTACTTGGTACCGGGTCAGAACCAGGTTCTGAGGCACCACCCACCCCTGACTCAAACGTCTACACGTCCCCTTCAAGGCAGGTGAGGAAAAGCAGTGTTCAGCAGGAGGTGAACAAGGCGTCTGTTGTGTAACAGTCAGTGTGAAATGTTGTGGTTAGATTCACAGAACTGATGTGCAAATGTCCACCACTCACACAACAACAGATCACAGACATGAAGCAGTTTGTCACTGTGACATTAAAACCAGTTGTGATCTGAACAGGGAGGTTTTTCACTGAAGTCACAGAGTTAAACACAAACAGTGAAGTTGACTGTCTTTTTAATGTGAAGGTTAATTAATAAAACAGCATGAAAAGGTCGACGTGTGTAATGTTTCTGTTATTGATAGATGTTTCCATTTGGTACAACTGAATATGAAATTAGACAAAAACAGAAACAACAAAGGAGAAAATGTGTAAAGTTTTCCATCTGCAGCAACAGAAGATGATGTCGTTTGTAAAATTCAAATCCATCAAATAAACAAACCTGTTTTCTCTCCTGAGGACTGAGGGATGAAGGTAAACCGCAGCCGTTTCTTGCTGTTTATATCTGTCACTTCACACTTGAATGACTCCTGATACTTTGACTTGTGATGAAGATGAGCAGTGTTAAATGACACACGGGCTGAGCAGGTACGAGGTGTTGACTCTATGTTGGTGGAATCATCCTTAATACCCTCATACAGCCACTGCACTGGGTATCCACACGGTCCAAATGTGAACACATAACAGTACATGATGACCATATCACTGTCCTCATGTTCAGTCACTGGTGAAGACGGAGACATTGAGGGACAAAGACAACAAGAGAGAAATGAACTTCATCACTGTAATAATCATCATGATTGTAAAGTTTAGTGTTTTAAAACAGACAGTTTGATGTAAATACTCACTGGAAACAACAGACAGATCAACCACAGAGTCTGGAGCTTGTTGTCGTCCTGACTTGTCAAACTGTCTGCAGCCGTAACGACCAGCATCCTCAGCTGAGACCTTCTTCAGAACCAGAGAACAGTTCTCTGTCAGACTCAGTCTGTCTGATTTAGTCTGAGCATCTTTACCAAACTGACCCCATACAACCAGGTTTACAGATGAGTCTAATGAATGACTGAAGGTCCAGTAAGTACTGTCACATTTATCCTGATCATCTCTGACATTTTTACAAGGCAGAGTGGCTTCATCTCCATCTCTGAAAAAGAGGAAGGAACCTTGTCCTGTGACAGCTGCTGAGAAGACGAGAAAGAAACATGAACAAATAATTGAAATAAGAAAATCCAACTCTAACAAAAGAACCTTGTGTCACTTGTCTCTGCCCTCGGATACGACCCGTAGGACGGTACTAGCTGCAATGCATCTTATCCTCCATTAAACTCTGTTCACATCAAACAACACACTTAGCTGTTTTAAGACTGTAGTTACTGAAGCATCAATAGTCAAGTTTTCTACTGTTTCTTTATCTGTGTGTGTTATATGTGTCCTTACCTGTGAACTGAAGCCCCAGCATCACAAACAAAGACATTTTAATCCATTTAGTCCATTTGAGTTCAACCATCGTGCTCCTGTCTCCTTCTCACACCTTCGACTGAGAGAACAAATGAGCTGAGGCTTCTTTAGGAGGCGTTCACTTCCCTGTTTTAGTGAAGTGTCACTTCCTTACAACGACTTGAGTCCTTTTTTCCATCTTTCAGTCGATTCATTCATGTCTTCACAGACTATAATCTTTTCACCTCTGAATTCTTGTAGATATCAAATTATGAAGAATCCAGATGTTTTCACAACTTAGCGTCTGACTTTGCTGTGAATGTTCGATCACATGAAAAGAAGAAGAAGAGGACTGAGGAAGCTAAAGATGATGAACTCATCGTTCATGGAGCAACATGGTGCGATTGCAGCAGCTGGGAGAGAACGGATAAGATGACGTGTTACTGGTCTGAGACCTGTTGGTTCATCATTGTGTCTGAAGTAATTTCTTCTGAGAACTGTGAAGGAAGTGTTTGGGTAATAGTGTGGGTAGAACAGCAGCAGAGCTCTACATCAACGTCAGGTGCAAAATAAGAGGCTCAGAATGAAAAGTGAACTATCATCATGGGCATCGGGTCAGGATGCACGGAAAAGAAAAGGCCACGAAACATCAATCCTCTGACAAAGGTTTATTCTGAAATCTCAAAATGATTTTATGTTCAAACATGAAGGAGAAAACACACAAGGGCTGCTGAACCTGAAAGGAAAGAAATAAAGATTTTCTCAGAGAGAAGTTTTTAGAGACTGAAATGCGGTGATGTTACGCAACACGTCGAAGCTTTGAAGAGTGTCGAGTATTGCTGCTCTTTTCTGGTGAAGAACCGATGCGTCACCTCGCGTCTCGTCTGTACCATGTGACTGCTTTTTGGGGCGGTTCGAATTTTGATTAAGACACTTTAAGCTTACTGAAATATATTTTTCCAAGGTTGATTGCTTTTACAAGAATTACTGTAAAGGTATGCTTGGAATAAACATACAATCATGGTTTCTATTATACTGAGTCTTTGTAATAAAGAAACATTTTTTCTAGAGGATGTTATTTAGAAAAAGGCGCTTCAGATTCCAGTGAGGCTCAAATCTCATTCAAATCAAAACAGTCTGCTGCAGCAGAACATTTCATAGAGTCCTGTATTACAGTCAAATAGACAGTCATCACCAGCAGCTCTTCACTGACTTACAGTCCCTTATCATATATATTTATCAGTTTTTTACATATCAGTTCACTTATTATTTTGAACTCTGAATATTTTCATCAGGTGGTCTCTGCTTCTTTGGGAAAGAAATACATTTACTTAATGTTTATAGTAAAAATACTATCTATCTGTCTATCTATGTCTATCAGAATATAAATAAGTTGCATGTGTTTCATATGTGGTTATGATTTTATCTTTACATATTTGTTTTTTCTCAGGTGCTGTATCAGGGATCTGGGTTAGGGACCTTGTATCTACTACATCTAAAACTTTTCAGTGACTAAGCTCCTGCCTCAACTTGTCATGCTGTTTAAAGTTGTTGGTTTTGTTGTTGCTGTTTTTGCGCCGTCCCTGGACAAGTCAGAACCCAACAAACTTTTTGTGGATAAAATAAAAAACCTCAAGTGAATACATGTGAAACCAGACATTCTTTTCTCTGTCTTGTCAATGAATCAATGGTTCTTTATCTTTTCTTTCTTATGAGATTCAAATGTCTGATCATTGTTGCTCAAAGTGTAAAGATGGTAAAAGAAGAGAGGGCACTCCATTCAGTGGTCAAGTGGAATTACTCTGTAACTAAGGTTATTGAGGACTTAGCACCTTATTGCAGCGTTTGTGTTGAAATATTCACCTAACCTAACAGAAACCATCAGTGGGACCTAAAGCCTTATATTTATTGGTCTGTTGTGCTGACAACGACCATATTTTCATTTTAAAGTGACTTGCCTTGTTTTGATGCATTAAAATATAATAAATGGTACAGCAGGTGCACTTTGTACACTTTAAACTTTATACACCGGAATATTTAAAGAGAATATTTTGTAGATTTCTTTGAACGGGAACTCTTCTCCCACCCCTGTGCTTTCCTTTCTCTGGCCTATGTAGGAATATTTATGTTCTAATTTGTCAGTTTGAAAGATGGATGTTATAATCAACTTAATCAGATTCAAACATGGCTACAACCTCAGCTGCCCTCACATAGAGAATAATGAGACCGATAAAAGAATCCAGAGTTGATTCACAGTGATGAAATTTGACGGTTTCAGCGTGAAGTGATGTTGATAATGAAGAGATCCAGTCCTGAGGTCAACAAACTGAACCACTACACCTAAAGATTCTTCAGTAAAATCTTAAACACAACAGGAGAGAGTCCAAACCTACCTTCAATGTGCCAGCACTTATCACAAAGTCTAATATCTACCGCTGTTTTGGTTCTGGTTTGGCCCGGTGTTTGCTTCTATATTTGCTGTGTTTTTTTGCCCAGATGAAGAGCAAATTCTACAGCAACTGAAAAGCTTCAGTTCATCATCTGTAAGTACAATAAACAAGAAAGAAAAGTGTCTGTGATGTGATGTGTGTCTGGACAGACTTTTAAACACTGCTGGATGAAAGGTGACAGAGAACAAAGTTAAAGGACTGTTTAATAGGAAACCTGTTACTGAAACGATCTTTGCCCCCCTTAGAGCGACTTCAGTCATGTTTACTGATCCGGTTTATTCTGTGTACAGTCACACAAGGTGAGTTTATCATTCACCTACTATATGTAGGTAAAGGGTACATCTGATATGGTCTGTCTATTTAGCCTACCTCAGGTGTTTGTTTCATATTGAAACCAGCAGTGAGCAGGATGGGAACAGTTGCTAAAAGGTTAGTTCAGGTTCCCAGATTCCTGAACATGAAGATATATAGGTTAGTTTAAAATATGATGACACATAGTTTAAACTCAGTGAATTCACAAATCCTGGATTAATGTAAAAAATAACTTATCTTATCAGTCATTGAGCCCTGATGAATGGATTCAGCGAAACTACAGTTATTCAAAGCCCTTATTTTACTTTATTTTTTTTTACCACATATTGACTAATACAACAGCAAAGAACTATTTTATATGTGAAGATATAGTGGAGTGATGGCGTCCTGTGTTGTAATTCTCTGTTCTTTCTTTTGGTATGCAGTCTAGCAGTGTGTACATCCGAGACTGGACATGAGGACTACCGGCTCAGATCCCAGTCGGTCAGTGGACCGTTTTTACTGCCCTCATCAGTGTCTATGTTCTTTCCATCAGTGTCATTCCTGTGGCCGGTCCCAGTGGATCTATGACCAACGAAGCATTTGTTTGGGGCTGAGATGCTGCTGGTCGAGTGTGACATCTAATGGCAGTGATGATCGAACCTTTAAATAAGCTGATAAATTTAATTTCCAAGGCAATTAGCATTTGGGGTTTCTCTGTTGATCAACATTGAATACACTTAGTTGCCAATTTATTAGGTACAGCTAGGTAAAACAAACACAACAGTCATGATTTTTAGGTTTTAATGTTCAGTTTTTGTTGAAACTGTTATAGAGACGTGTCAATTGAACTTCATGGATTTTAGAGACTTCAGTTTGCAGTGCTGTTTGTTGAATTGTATATCCTATTATTTATCATCTATTGCTAGATTATGTATAGATTTATTATACCTTAAAACAAATATTCCATTAGTAAATGTCCTCAATTGAAAATTTAAGTAAAGGTATTATTAGCAATATATGCAAAGTAAAAATGAACCATTGTGATATTATTATTTCTTATTGGATGGTTATACATGGATGTGTGAGTAACATGAAGTTGTTGGAAGTGCAGAGAAAATGCCAGAAGTCAACAACCAAAATGATACAAGCATCTGTTAAAATAACTGGGCAATGGTTAACGCGTCGAGGTGAAACTTTACTCCACATCTTCCTGAAACCTCTGTACAGACTTAATCACTCTCACTTTAAGATCACGTGACAGCATCAAGATAGTGGCCTTCAAGATAAAGAGAGCTCAACCCTATCTTGTTAATCTTAATCTACTGATAAAACACATTGTTCTGAAAGGAGCTGATAAAAACAAAGGTTTACTGATTTTTTTTTTTGTGAATGAACTTTCCCATACTTGGGTCATACCTGTGGGCGGGGCTGTTTCCCTCACTGGCAGCTACAAAAGACACCTGTCCTCACACTCAGACTCAAACACAGCAGGGCAGGAGACTTACTGTGAAACAACACTGGCGGCAAGCACACGATGGGGATATTAGATATTTTTCTCCAGTCCTCCAGTTCTGTCCCCCTGTTGGGGGCTCTGGTGGTCCTGCTGCTCGTCTACCTTGTTTCTACCTTCATCTTCAGCTCTCAGGAGAAAGGGGAGGATCCTCCAGGACCAAAACCGCTGCCACTGCTTGGCAACCTGCTGCAGCTGGACCTGGACAGACCCTACAACACGTTACTGGAGGTGAGGAAGTAGTTTTCATCTTGGGTAGTTTTTTTTGTTGTTGTTGATGTCTTCTCTGAGTTTGTGTCTTGTACAACTCATGATGTTTCTCCCCTGCCTGTAGCTTTCCAAGAAATATGGATCAGTGTTCACCATCTATTTCGGACCCAAGAAAGTGGTGGTCCTGGCAGGATACAAGACAGTGAAGGAGGCACTCGTCAACCGTGCTGAAGAGTTTGGAGAAAGAGACCCGATGCAAATTGTGAAAGATTCTAATAAAGGACACGGTAAGGACAAAATAACAGCTTTTCCCAAATCATTAAACTTTACCTACAGTGTTCACAACCTTTGCTCATAATACTTCACTTCAGGAGTTTTATGGTCCAATGGTGATTCCTGGAAAGACATGAGGCGCTTTGCTTTAACGAACCTCAGAGACTTTGGGATGGGGAAGAAGGCCTGTGAGGACAAAATCACTGAGGAATGTGAGCACCTGATCGAAGTGTTTAAAAAATTTAAAGGTAAATGTCTGTAATTTAACCACCTGCATTATGAGCAGTATTGTAGAAGTCCCGAAAAAAATCCTTCTGATTCTGATTTTTTTTCCGTTTCCCTTGTTGCAGGAGAAGCCTTTGATACGACCCAACCGATGAACTATGCAGTGTCTAATATCATCTGCTCCATTGTCTATGGCAGCAGGTTTGAATACGATGACACAGAATTCACATCTCTGGTAGATCGGACAAACAGAAACATTCAGCTTGCAGGCTCCCCATCAATACAGGTATCATTTCATATGTTTGTGAGGCTTTGAGCACTGTGATTTCACTATACATGAAACTGTTGCAACAGAATAGAAGAAATAATTTCATTTTTCACTTACCTGTTAGTTTACATCCTGATATTTTGTTGAGCAGGTGTACAACCTGTTCCCATGGATTGGGAGATGGATCGCTACCAAGAAGGAATTCAACAAACTGACTGACGCCAATAAGAAACAGAACTTAGAGCTGTTCAGACGTCTGAGAGAGACCCTCAACCCACAGATGTGCAGAGGCTTTGTGGATGCCTTTCTGGTTCGGAAGCAACATCTGGAGGTTGGGAAATTATAATAACTTGATAAACTTGCTGTTTTGGTTCATTGCTATATTTTATTTCAAATGAAGCTTTGACAAATTATGTTGGATCAATGTGTGGACATTAGAGTCCCACTTTTGATTCCACTGTTTGAATCCTTTTAACAAATACCTCCTATGATCCCGGTTGTTACAGCTGGTTGTGTTTGTGAGTTAAAACGCACAGGTGTGTAAAGGTCAGTTCAAGTCCACAAGGACCCCTGTGCGGATGTCCACATGTAGCCAAGAAGCTGTGACTGTAGACGGTCCGCTCTTGAAGCGCCACGGCTGTGCATGTCTGTGCTGAATTCTACCTTACTCTATTCTTCAGCCAACTGGAGCAGGTGATGCTATTTTCAAAGTACAGACAGGTGTTTACATCTGGTTCGGCAGTTCACAGGTGATAAGAGGGCCTGCTAGATTCATAGATGGTGTGCATTTGGAGTCCTCTAGCTGAGTTAACATATCCAACCAGGGAAATTTATATTTCACCTCTTGACCAAAGTAAATGCAGTCATGGATTTAATTTCCACTGTTACACTGATGATGGTTGGTCAGGTTTCTGTCTACAACCTTCCCAGGCCAAAGGTAGACTCATCAGTAACAAGAGGTGAACCGTAACCCTTAGTGGTTTTGCTTCATTCAAAGTAATGAAACATATGTAAAGTTCTGGGTCAGATGTTTCAGTAACTGCACTGGTTCATCTTTACATACAGGAATCTGGGATTACCAACAGTCACTTCCACAATGAAAACCTTATGAACACAGTCCTGAATCTCTTTGCTGCTGGCACGGACACAACGGCAACGACACTGAGGTGGGGACTTCTGCTGATGGCGAAGTATCCAAAAATACAAGGTTAGGAACTTGAGACAGCCGCAGCTTTCATATAGCAACAACCGGTCCAGGCAGCAACGTCTGCTTCACCAACACAAAAATCATCTTCATAAAAACAAACATCTTTCATCTGCCAGACCAGGTCCAGGAGGAGCTGAGCAGGGTGATAGGAAGTCGTCAGGTGCAGGTTGAAGACAGGAAGAACCTGCCCTTCACTGACGCTGTCATCCATGAGACACAGAGACTGGCCAACATCGTTCCCATGGCGCTGCCTCACAAAACGAGCCAAGACGTCACCTTCCAGGGTTACTTCATCAAGAAGGTCAGACTGACATGAATGACTGAGGAAGATCAAATCTGACTTGGAAAAATGAATTAAATACTCAAAAAATAGAGGAATCAATACATAAAGTAACACTTTAAAATAATATTAATTTCTAGTGACAGTAAAAATGAGAATAAATGGGGGCACTTTGCTTATATCATTCACCTACTCTCTCCTTGAATTTCTACTTATTCTATCAAATAAAGGCATGAACTGGACAAATAATAATAAATTAATAAAATTATAAATTGAAATATATATTTTGTGGAACATTAGATCTTTTTCTAAAATGTATTTATATTTAAATGTCTTTGTGCTTCTTCTTTATTCAATTTTTAATCAGCTACTGGGAGTGAACATGAGCTTTCTGTAGAAAAATATGAATAAGGATTAATTACTTTTCACACTTTAACTGGTTAACTTTCATTCTGGGTTAACAAAGATCTAGATTATTTTTTAAATTTTGGCACTTTTTATACTTCATCTATCATAATTACTCTTAATTCCACAGAGGTAGAGATGTCCTGCTGTGTGCTGAATACTTTAACTTTCATATGTCTTTTAATTCATTTATATCTGTTAATTTTTCTAATTCATGAAGTCCATATGTTTTTCATGTTATAAATACAAAATATACCAATAATTAAGAATGTAGCATGTTTGCATTTCTACAGTCCATGAAACATATGAATGCTGGAGAGCATTGTTTAACATATAGAAATCTTTTTAATTTCTGTGTTGTCCACAGGGGACCACGGTCTATCCTCTCCTGACGTCTGTCCTCTATGACGACAACGAGTGGGAGAAACCACACACGTTTCATCCTGCTCACTTCCTGGACAAAGACAGGAAGTTTGTCAAGCGAGACGCCTTCATGCCTTTTTCTGCAGGTTTGTGAACTCAACGATTTGCACTTGTTGTTGACGTTCATACAGATGATACACAAACATTTTCCTTTGCTCTCTGTCACAGGTCGCAGGGTTTGTCTTGGAGAGAGTCTGGCCCGGATGGAGCTCTTCGTCTTCTTCACCACCCTCCTGCAGCACTTTCGTTTCACTCCTCCACCTGGAGTTTCAGAGGATGAACTGGATCTGACTCCACGTGTCGGCTTCACCCTCAACCCTTCACACCACAAACTGTGTGCTGTCCCCTGTATGTGACAACAGAGCTTGAAAATGCAGCTCGACTGACTTATATTCAAGAGAATAGATTTTAACTTGTAGGCTTTAATACTTTTTTAGAGGACCTCATATCACAGCAATGAACTTTATTAATCAGCTCCTTTCTATTCTGTCAGAGTAGAGAAACTACTGTAACTACTTCATCATGAAGATGTAATAATCTGGTATGTGCATAATTACAACGCTGCACCTCCTGCCGATCTCACGCTCTAACTCTAAGATCCTGAGACACCTGAACTTCTTCCTTTGGAGCAGAAATGTAATTCTACTGTACCATGGCCTCACATACAACAATTTCATCCTCAGCTGCAAATAACCAAATTGCATGTTAAAGGTCACAATGCAGTGAGGCCAGTAGAAATGCAAATAAAGGATGCAATTCAGAGGTCATCAAACTAGACACCTCTCATGTAAACTGCATGGACAACCCCCTATGATCCCTCCATCAGCCTTATATGAGTTGGGCTGCTGCCATGACAGGAACCAAAAACAATCCTCTTTGTGGTCTCACATCACTCCAGATTATCGACAGCTGTGTATCACGAAACTTTCTTATGTTGTATAATAAATTGTATTTTTATATGTATATGTATTAATTGTCCATGACACACAGGATCTTCAGATATCAAGTATCTTCTTCAAATATTCTACATAGTATAACTGTAGTGCCATGCTTGAGGACATTTCAGTCACTAGGGTTTGGTACTTTTTGCACATTCTGACATCAAACACACAGATATGGGTGAATTTATAACCTCCTTGGTGGAGGTACTTAAGTGAGAAGAGAGACTAGTAAACAGAAAACAGAAAAACCTAAAGCCAAAAAAGAAGAAAAATAAGTTTCTCTGCACTTATGCTACAGTCAGCCAGTCAGTCAATCAGTCGGTCTAGTCCAGTCAGCAAGTTATCCAGTCCGGGAAGTTGCTAGTTTGTGGATGAATGACTTCATCTTACATTAACAAAAGAGAGGAGTGTGGAGTGATCGGTGAGCCTGTAAAGGTTTTTGACGGCTGTCAACAGTGGATGGAAGATGATGGCGAGGGGTTTAAGGGCCTCACTCGTATCTACCAAAATGAACGTGTTGCTCTGTGTCACTCCTGCTGACCTGCTCTCACTCCCTCCACAAAACTGAATGAGAATATGACAAGGAAGTGTCTTTTGGTGGGGAGCAGTTGGGGCAGTATTCCACAGTTTGTCCCTCCCCTTGGGCCGTGTCTATTCTCCATCTAAAGCCACAAAAGACATCCCTCTTTACAAAAACACTCACAGAGCTACATGCTCTGGAAAGAAACTTATTTGTTACGACACTAACAGCTTCACTTTTTAAATTATGGAGATATTAGATCTATTTCTCCAGACTTCCAGTTCTGTCTCCCTGTTGGGAACTATAATGACCCTGTTGCTCGTCTACCTTGTTTCGACCTTCAGCTTCAGCTCCCAGGAGGACAAGAAGGAGCCTCCAGGTCCCAGACCACTTCCCCTGCTTGGTAACCTGCTGAAGCTGGACCTCAAGAGACCCTACGAGACGTTACTGAAGGTAAAGACATAAATTGTGTAGGTTCCAGTCAGTGAAAGTGTTAGCTCCTTCACCGTATCCATTTTCACATTTTTTTTTCACACATCTTCCTTATGGGGACACAAAGTTCCCCTAAAGGAATCATGAAATTTTGAATTGTAGACATGTTCTAAAGTTAGGGTAAAGTTAGGTTTAGGTTAAGGTTAGCTTTAGGTAAGTAGTAGTTATAGTAATGGGTTAGTCTATTAGAAAATGAATGTAAGCAAAATAATATCTGTAATATATACTGCTGTTCTTAGTTTTCCAAGAAATATGGATCAGTGTTCACTGTCTATTTGGGACCTAAGAAAGTGGTGGTCCTGGCAGGATATAAGACAGTGAAGGAGGCTCTTGTCAACTACGCTGAAGAATTTGGAGAAAGAGACCCGATGTTAATTATGCTAGAAGTTAGTCAAGGACACGGTAAGACAAAAACAAAACACTATTTTAAACATTCAGCATGGAGTGACTCTTTTACACCTACAGTAAAAATATTCATAAACTACATTTTGGTAGAAAGATTATTTTACGGAATTAAAGACCATCTTAAAAAGTTTGATTGACCTATGTACACCAGTCAGACAACAGACTGACGTCACTCACTGCATCAAGCTTCTTTCACAATCACATTAAGGAGCCATTGGCGACAGTATAACTAGATCGAAATACATAGACTGCACATTAAACGCATCTTAAAATACACCTTCATAATAAAGGAAAGATACCATCTCCTAAAGTAGAGACCAAATAAGAGAAAAAAAAGAGAAAAAATACACTTTTTTTTTCAAACGACTTTATAATAGACGAGCTAGTTACTTAATGCGATGTCTAAAAATTCACAGAAAAATCTCTTAACATTCAGAAGATGCCGATCATTCAAACCCTTGCTATGTTTTTAACCATTTTAACCAAAAACCAAAGATAATCTGTCATTCTGACGTACATCACTTTTGTTCAATTACAACTTTCTGCCTATATTGTCAAAGTGGTTCATTCCGCCTGATTACTTAATTCAAATGTTTATTGATTTACCAACTCTGGTCACTTGGTTAGGTATCTTTGTTAAAGAAAAATTTCTCACAGCAAGTGTAGAAGATAGTATGCCAGAGTCCTTTGCTCCAACCTTTGGCAGATATCATTTAACTTTTAGCAAATGTTTCAGTCTTTAGCTAAGCAGTTACTGATTTAACATATTTTGTTGAAATGCTTCGTCTCAGGGGTTTTATGGTCCAATGGAGAATCGTGGAAAAAAATGAGGCGCTTTGCATTTATGAACCTGAGAGATTATGGGATGGGTAAAAAGGCATGTGAGGACAAAATCTGTGAGGAAAGTCAGCAACTTACTGAAGTGTTTAAGAAATTCAACCACCTGCATGATAAGCAACACTCTTCAAAAGAATCAGCTATGATTTCAATTTTGGTTGTTGTTCGTACTGTTGTTGTTTGTTTTTCTGTTTGCAGGAGAAGCCTTTGATACGACCCAACCAGTGAACTACGTATGCAGTCTCTAATATTATCTGCTCCATG
Source organism: Seriola dumerili (assembly GCF_002260705.1). Lineage (NCBI taxonomy): Eukaryota > Metazoa > Chordata > Actinopteri > Carangiformes > Carangidae > Seriola > Seriola dumerili. Next base: position 487,213 of record NW_019174567.1, on the reverse strand, counting down.
GTCTATGGCAGCAGGTTTGAATATGATGACCCAGAGTTCACATCTCTGGTAGATCGAACAAACAGAAACAGTCAACTTGTGGGCTCTCCGTCTATACAGGTATCTATGTGGCACTGTGATTTAAATACACATAAGAAATAAACTCTTGATTAGAACTGAATATGAGTTACCCAGGAAATCTTCACATTATGTTAAATACTGTTGCATAAACATATATTTTGATAGGTGTACAACCTGTTCCCATGGACTGGTAGATGGATCAGTAACAAGAAGAAATTCTGCAAATTGTATGAAGCCAATAAGAAAATTAACTTGGAGCTGTTCAGACGTCTGAAAGAGACCCTCAACCCACAGATGTGCAGAGGTTTTGTGGATGCCTTTCTGGTCCGCAAGCAACATCTGGAGGTTGGTAATCACCTGCCTATCATAATTTCTATAATGCTCATCGCTTATTAATATTTAAATATAATCTTTGATATACACGTTTTAGACTTGAGTAAGGCTGGGATAACATACATTCACAAGTGAAAGCTAAAGATGTGAGCCCATAGCAGAGTCACTTGGGCTGACAAAAGTTTTTTTTATACAATTAATCTACTTTACTTGTCATAGTAGTGTGCTGTATACTGTCTGTCTTGTTGCCAGTGTCAACAGGTGGGCATACCTGAACCCAAATGAGGTCAACTCACTTCCTGCAGTTGCTTAACTTTCCATTCAGAGTAATAAGCAGCAAAATCTACACCAAACCAAACAAATAAAATCCTCACTGATGCCAGGTAAAGGTCTACTTCAAGATTTCCTTCATTTTTCTCTGTATTTGCAGAAATCTGAGATTACCAACAGTCACTTCCACAATGAAAACCTTTTGATGACAGTTATTCAACTGTTTGGTGCCGGCACTGAAACAACCTCAACTACGATCAGATGGGGGCTCCTGTTTATGGCTAAATATCCAAAAATCCAAGGTAACAGACTGTAAACGTGCACAGCTTTCAAACTTAACCACACATTCCAAGCTTCATCATATAAATAAAAGAGATTCCCTCCCTCCCAGACCAGGTCCAGGAGGAGCTGAGCAGGGTGATAGGAAGTCGTCAGGTGCAGGTTGAAGACAGGAAGAACCTGCCCTTCACTGACGCTGTCATCCATGAGACACAGAGACTGGCCAACATTATCCCCTTTTCACTGCCTCACAAAACGAGCCAAGACGTCACCTTCCAGGGTTACTTCATCAAGAAGGTCAGACTCAACAAAACTACTAATATGGAGGATAAAATCCAACAAGCAAGAAAATACAAAATATATAAAACATGTCAAAAATGTTTGGTAAATTAATTGAATAACATGATGTGTAATAAATGAACAAGATTAAAAACGAGCGTAGAGTTGACAGCCACACCAGTAACTGTGAGGCTTTGCTTGGCTGGCTAAATACTGACGTCAACATGAACAGCTGAAGTTGACAGGACGGTCATTCATTTTAAAGGCATTTGATCAAAAGTCAAAGTATTGGACAATAATATTTTTGACCTGATGATGGCGCCAAATGAAAGGTAACCACTGATATCAGCACCAAGTTGCATTGGAGTCCATCCAATAGTTGTTAGGTCATTTATTTAGAACCAAACATGTGAACCTACTGTCAGTACATTTCATCAGTGTTAAAATAAACGTGATATTTTTCTAATTCTTTTTATCTGTTGAATGATCCTTTTTTGAGACTTATCAATGTATTTGAAAAAATTTGAAAAAATCTTTTTATTTATTAAGTTGTTCAACAAAGTTCTTAAAACGTTTTAGTATTTCATCAAAATAAATAATTAAAGGATAATATGATGAGTACAGAAAAGCCTCACAGATTTTATGTTGTCCACAGGGGACCACAGTGTATCCTCTCCTCACATCTGTCCTGTATGATGAGAGTGAGTGGGAGAAACCATACTCCTTCTATCCTGCTCACTTCCTGGACAAAGATGGAAAGTTTGTCAAGCGAGATGCATTCCTACCTTTTTCTGCAGGTTTGTGATTTCGAGCGTCTCTTAATGTCAGTGTTCACTTCTACTGGCAGATGACTTGAAGTGTTTCTGTGCTGTCCCTCACAGGTCGCAGGATTTGTCTCGGAGAGAGTCTGGCCAGGATGGAGCTCTTCATCTTCTTCACCACCCTCCTACAGCACTTTCGTTTCACTCCTCCACCTGGAGTTTCAGAGGATGAACTGGATCTGACTGCACACATGGGCCTCAGCCTCAGCCCTTCACCTCATAAACTTTGTGCTGTCCCCTGTATGTGAGGAGGGGGAGGGCTTAGTAATGAAAAAAAGTTTAACAGTAGTTAATATGATCAAAACCACTGATGTCAATAAATCAATCCAGTTAAAGCGGCAACTACATACACAAGAGGCACAACTGAATAAAGTTACTTTGTTACACAACAACAAAAAACAATCTAGCCACAACCATTAGCCCACGATAGCACTGACATGATATGCTCTACAGCAATGCTGGCATCAAGCCAACTAGTGATAGCTGCAGCAAGTTAACTAACATTATCATGCCTACTCTAGCTGGTCATTAATGAAAATAGACATTGTGTAATATTTTGAAACCATCAAGTTTTTTATGCATGGTGGTGACAAAAAGCCAGTTCCAAGTCAAGTTGGAGCCTTTTAGCACCTTGTAGGGTTTTTCATATCAGTAAAGCCAGACCAACATTGATTCTGGTCCACGATTGCACTGGGAAAGAAAATGAGCCTCGGACTTATCTGCGTAGACTGGAATGCATGAATGACACTGAAGGAGCTGGTAAAAACTTTAAAAACTGTGGTTGTTTTGATGTTCCACCAGCCAAAAGGGATTTGAGCCGGTAGTCCCCATAGCCAGTCCACCTATGCTTTGGTCATACCTCTTTCTTTATCTGTGGCCTGTTAGGTGAAAAGCGTGGTTTCTTCAGTGGAGGAAATTCTGGAAGGCTGCTTTCACTCGAACGCTGCGTACTGCACTATGCCATCTCGTGTGTGGGCGGTCCCTGTATGATTATAAACGTGGGGAATTAATGTTAAATAACTTTAATTAGAATTACAGTTGTCTGCTGGGCACCATCTTAATCAGGAAAAGGACAGCAAATGTTGACACAGGTTCTGATTATACGATCAATTTGGAAGTCTGGGGAACTCTGTTGTTCAATAACCCAACCAGGTAAAACTCCTGAATTCCTGAAAACAAAGGGGGTGCATCTTTTAAAAGCTAATATTGAAAAGCTACAAGACTAATTAAAGCAAAGTACTAAGTACTAAACTATATTGATGTCAAAACATATCTCTACAACAATTAAGCCTCCATGTGTCACTGCTCCGGAATACCAGTGATTTCTAAAATTAGATAATATATATGTCATTTTATATTGGTAATGAAATGCAAAGCCAACATTGGACATGAAAGGGTGCACTAGCTAACAGCTAACTAGCTAGCTAACATTAGTTAGCTAAACTGTAACTTCAGGAAAAAGTTAGAACCTAGCTAACATTTGTTAGGTGCTATCACTAGGTTCTAACATTTGTTAGCTAGGTGCAACATAAGGCAAAAGCTAGAAACTAGTTAATGGTAGCGTTCATCCATATATTCTTGACACAATCTAATTCAGAAACTCTGAAAGTAAGAAAGTAAAGTGTATTAAACAAACTAAATAATTAGCATGTGCTACTTACATTACATACAGTGTCTCAATTTGCTTGCACAAGGGTGGGGACGCCAACAGAAAAGGCCAAGTCACCCTTGGTCTTCATTCTGTGACACATGCAGACCTTTTTCCTATCAATACCATGTTCAGAACATAAGATATTCTGGGATTTAAACATAACATGCTCAAACATTTAGGATTCAATGAGACAACAATAAGGGGAATGGAATAAAACATGGAATCCTTATCAATGGTGAAGCATTAGAACCAAACACAGACACAGTAGGGTGCAAAAGTCTCAGACTTATGCAGAATAAAAACAAGCGTTGCGACATGATATGTATACTGTATGTTGCAACAGCAGGAGCGGTCCGTGTTAATCTCTGAACCAGATTTCAGAGAACATGACCTAAATACCTTAGAGCAGACGACAAAAACTTGTTGGGCTAGTTTTCCGCAGTATGTCCCTCCCCTTGGGCTGTGCCTATTCTCCAAGCACAAAAAGAAACCCCTCTTTACAAAAACATTAACAGAGGCTCGAGAAGCAAATCCATATTGTGAGGAACACTGACAGCTTAAGGATACTTTTCTTAAATCATGGAGATGTTAGATCTATTTCTCCAGACCTTCAGTTCTGTCTCCCTGTTGGGAACTATAATGATCCTGCTGCTCGTCTACCTTGTTTTGACCTTCAGCTTCAGCTCCCAGGAGGACAAGAAGGAGCCTCCAGGCCCCAGGCCACTTCCCCTGCTTGGTAACCTGCTGCAGATGGATCTCAAGAGACCCTATAAGACGTTACTGAGGGTATCCACTTTCTACTGTGTGTGTGTGTGTGTGTGTGTGTGTGCTTCTGGCTTAGGTTACTTTTGGGGACTAATTTCAGACTAAATCCCAGTCACCAGAGGAGAAAAGCCCCATTAGGAAAAAGCTGATTTTTGGGTCAGTGGTTATGGTTAGGGTCCTGGCAAGTCTCCAGGAAATTATTGCAAGTCAATGTAGTTTTTCCCAATGTGAAAAAACTAAATGAGTTTGTGTGCATGTGTGAATCAGGCTTCATCTAAACTGTCCAATCAGGAATTAAGAAAACCAGCTGTTTATCTAAATGTGAACACATTAACAGCCTGGTATGATTCATTATTGTTGTTTTATCTGTTTCTGCCATTTATGTAGCTTTATTTAAATGTTTATGTATGATTTTCCATTAGGTAGAAACTATAATAATGGTTTATACATTATTATATGAAAACCACATTAAATACAAATTAATACCTGCTGCAGATGTGCTGCAACAATGGATTAATACTTAAAATATATAAATTATTTACATATATCAAACACTCTCCAATCAAAATCAGCGCAGAAAGTCTCCTTCTATTTGTTAAATCCCTGCAGCATCTGTAGAAGTGTTGTGTGGGTTGAGTATATGGAGTCAAAAAGCAGCCTTAGTTATAAGCTAAGTATAATAAATATAGTATAAATAATAAGTATAAATAATCTGCAAGACTGTGAAGTGAATCATCCTGTGATGTTTGGTTTTGCTCCGTGTGTGGAGGTTTGATGTGGTCACAGTTAGCTAATGTATGAACCGTAGCACATACGAGTAAGAAAGTGCATCACTAATCTGAAGGCAGCAGGACTGATAAATTGGCAGTTCACTTTTTCCACCTGCGTTAAATCGCCTGAAAGAGACACCAGGCTGTGATAAAACCATAGAGACCTTTACATACATAAGACCAGTCACTTATAACTAGATATTGTGCTTTTCATGAAGGAGAGGTCAGGTTAACAGGGCTCATTATAGGCCGTTTATAATCTGTTTTATCCTTGAAACAAATTAAATAAAAATTATATAGATAAAGATAACCAGATAAAGATATGTAAATGACGAAAACAGATAAAACAATAATTATGACTAGAGTTAGGAGTCACACATGCATGAGACTTTTAGTAAATGATCAAACAAGTGTCTGTTCGTGCGTCTCGTCCTCCACGACCCTTTTCAACCCCCATAATGTGTGTGTGTGTGTGTGTGTGTGTGTATGTGTGTGTGTGTGTGTGTTCAAGTAAGTATCTGTAATATATGCTGCTGTTCTTAGTTTTCCAAGAAATATGGATCCGTGTTCACCATCTATATGGGAGCCAAGAAAGTGGTGGTCCTCGCGGGATTTAAGACAGTGAAGGAAGCACTTGTCAACTATGCTGAAGAGTTTGGAGACAGAGATCCGATGCTAATTATGCATGAAGTTAGTCAAGGACACGGTAAGACAAGAAAAAACTAAACAACAACAACAACAATAACAACAACAACAACAACAACAAGCTTTTCCTGCAGTGTACCACTCAACATTTAGGAAATGTTCACAGGCTTTAGTTGTAATCAGTTATTTATTTAACACGTGAGGAAAATTACAATGGTGTATGGTGTGTTTTCTTCATGTTCTGATTTCACAATGAAGCCTATTAGCTATGGCTGAAAATAGACTTCCAGAGGGAAAACATCTGATAGGAAATGTTAAAATTTGCTGATATGTGCCAAGAAAGTTTTGGCAGGGACATGCTGACATGGGAGGAGAGTGCGGGGGTTAATGTGGTATGACCATCAGGTCTTACGGAAACAGTCTATAAATACTCTGTTGTTTTGTTCCTGTATTTCTGTCAAAGGGTGGTGGTGAGTGTATAGAAGAGATTTGTCTGTATAAGAGAGAGGTGTCAGTTGAACATGTCCTGAGTGTTGTATGTAACTGTATCCTCTGTGAACTTAAAAAAAAGAGTAATAAAGGAGCATTTCATCAGTCTCACTGCTTAAGTTATTCTTTCTTTTCATATGATACAGAGAAGAATTTCCCTCACACACATTTTGTTGAAATGCTTCGTCTCAGGGGTTTTATGGTCCAATGGAGAATCATGGAAAGAAATGAGGCGCTTTGCTTTGACGAACCTGAGAGATTATGGGATGGGTAAAAAGGCATGTGAGGACAAAATCTCAGAGGAAACTCACAAGCTCACAGAAGTGTTTAAGAAATTCAAAGGTAGGTGTTTCAACCACCTGCATGATAAGCAACAGGCTTCAAAGGAATCACCTATGATTTTAATTTTTGTTGTTGTTGTTGTTGTTTTTTTGTTTTTCTGTTTGCAGGAGAAGCCTTTGATACGACCCAACCAGTGAACTATGCAGTCTCTAATATTATCTGCTCCATGGTCTATGGCAGCAGATTTGAGTATGACGATCCAGAGTTTACATCCATGGTAGATCGAGCAAACGGAACTATTCAACTTGTGGGCTCTCCATCAATACAGGTATCATTTCATATGTTTATGAATCTAATACTTTCAGTAATGTGATTTAAATAAAATTACAAATAAACTCTTGATAGCGAATAGAACTGAATCTGAGTATCCAGTCAAATCTTTACGATATTTCAAATACTGATGTGTATACATATATTTTGACAGGTGTACAACCTGTTCCCATGGATTGGTAGATGGATCGCTAACAGGAAGCTTTTTCACAAATTGTATGATGCCAATAAGAAAATGAACTTGGAGCTGATCAAACGTCTGAAAGAGACCCTCAATCCAGAGATGTGCAGAGGTTTTGTGGATGCCTTTCTGGTCCGCAAGCAACATCTGGAGGTTGGGAATCACCTACTTATCATAACTGCCATAGTGCTGTGATCTTTGATTTAACACGTAGACATTTAACTCACCTGTTTACATTTTATCAAGGCTTAAAGTTATGCATAATTGAGGTGGCCTCTTTTATTGACGGGGGTGCTCTCCAGTTTGATTGGCGTCACCTCAGCTCAATGGAGTCACTGAACTTGACCTCTTGACCGCGTGTGTGGTGTTAATGCAATTATCAGACAATTAATATGGCTTGTTGTGCAGTTAATCTTTGCATTTAAAAGACAAAGATCCTCTTGATCCAAACATAACTGGATGTGTTTGCAAGTTAGAGGCATAGATGCATTAATGGACAACTAGATTTATTCGGTTTGAGTTTTTATCTTCTTACCTTGAAACGTTGCAAGATTGTTCATCATTGTTCATCAGGGAGACAAGCGTGAATCACCAATAATCAGAAATGGTAAGATGATAATCCAGAGTCAACGGTTTGTTGTAAACATTTTACATGTACATCTTACATGTACTACTTTAAATTATTATTTGAAAACGGCCCCTATTTTTAACAACGTGTTCATGTTCATAGATTTCAGCTGTGTTACTGTATATTTTTCATAACTAATACAACCAATGGTTGAAGCTACAGAAGAGTAATCTTGCTTCATGTTATGCCACAGGTAGCAATGATAAAGGTTATGTCTTGGGGAATTAACCACCACTAAGTCTTAGGGCTATGAAAACTACTCACAAGCCACAATATACACTGGATGTCTTGTTGCTTGTGTCAACATGTGGGCATACCTGAACCCAAATGAGGTCAACTCACTTCCTGCAGTTGCCTCACTTCATTCCATTTAACCAAGCGAATCAGAAACGGAGTGATAAGCAGCAAAACCTACACCAAACCAAACAAATAAAATCCTCACTGATGCCAGGTAAAGGTCTACTTCAAGATTTTCTTCATTTTTCTCTGTATTTGCAGAAATCTGAGATTACCAACAGTCACTTCCACAATGAAAACCTTTTGATGACAGTTATTCAACTGTTTGGTGCCGGCACTGAAACAACCTCAACTACCATCAGATGGGGGCTCCTGTTTATGGCTAAATATCCAAAAATCCAAGGTAACAGACTGTAAACGTGCACAGCTTTCAAACTTAACCACACATTCCAAGCTTCATCATATAAATAAAAGAGATTCCCTCCCTCCCAGACCAGGTCCAGGAGGAGCTGAGCAGGGTGATAGGAAGTCGTCAGGTGCAGGTTGAAGACAGGAAGAACCTGCCCTTCACTGACGCTGTCATCCATGAGACACAGAGACTGGCCAACATTACCCCCTTTTCACTGCCTCACAAAACGAGCCAAGACGTCACCTTCCAGGGTTACTTCATCAAGAAGGTCAGACTCAACAAAACTACTAATTCGGAGGATAGAAACTATCAAACAAGAAAATACTAACTAAATAAAAATGTCAAAAAATGATTGGTAAAATTAGCTAAATGAAATACTGTGTAATAAATTATGACTAAAGATGATAGCCACATCAGTAACTGTGGGGTTGTCATTTGCTGGCCAAATACTAGCGTCCACATGTACAAAGTTAATTTCAAGTTAATTTGATCATAGGTCAAAGTTTATTTTGACCTGATGATGGCGCTAATTAAATATCAATTGATTGATTTTTTTTTTTTTTTTCTAATTTATTGACAAATTTTATGTTGTCCACAGGGGACCACAGTGTTTCCTCTTTTGACATCTGTCCTGTATGATGAGAGTGAGTGGGAGAAACCATACTCCTTCTATCCTGCTCACTTCCTGGACAAAGACAGAAAGTTTGTCAAGCGAGATGCATTCCTACCTTTTTCTGCAGGTTTGTGAGTTCGAGCGTCTCTTAATGTCAGTGTTCACTTCTACTGGCAGATGACTTGAAGTGTTTCTGTGCTGTCCCTCACAGGTCGCAGGATTTGTCTCGGAGAGAGTCTGGCCAGGATGGAGCTCTTCATCTTCTTCACCACCCTCCTGCAGCACTTTCGTTTCACTCCTCCACCCGGAGTTTCAGAGGATGAACTGGATCTGACCCCACGTGTCGGCTTCGCCCTCAACCCCTCACCTCATAAACTTTGTGCTGTCCCCTGTATGTGAGGAGGAGGAGGACCTAGTAATGAAAAGCCACATGTAGCTTAACAGTAGTGAACATATATAATCTAACAACACTAATGTAAATATATAACATAAAATGTATGTTACCTGCTTATTTAAACCGTCCAAGCAATAATAATATTTTTCCTGAATTTTTGGATCTTTGGATATTCCGACAGACAGTGAAATAGAGTACCTTTCTCTTCCAAATATTAAGTACAAACATCAGACATATGATTAAAGTTTTTTCTGTTTTGTGTGTTATCCATATCCATATATCCATTTTCCAGGCATTTCATTTGTCTAGTGTTGATTCAGTACTCTATGCTACCAATATTTTAGAACATTTACATACGTGGCCCTTCCAGATTCATAGTTCACTTATTATATGTATCATGACCCCACAAAGGGCTATCTTGTAATTTGTGATGCAAAATGAAGGTGTAATATTTTGATGTATTTTTCAACAATAAATAATGCTGCATAAATCAGTTCACTGGCAATGTTTTATCCAGTCCATGAGATGCTACATTCTTTGAACCGCAGAGTCTTTAGGAAGTAAAAATTCAGGGCCTGTCTCATGGTTTTATGCTGCCTGTCTTTAATGTTCTAAGTCTCTGTCCTGCATCTTGCTGCTCTCTGCCTAGACATCTTCACCTTTCTGCACTCCTTCCTGGCTGAAGACTTATTAAGATAATCCCTTTGAACTGACATTAAACATATCAAATGTGCAGTATAGAGAACACACATCTAAAAATCCCTTTTATGGTAAGCTTCAAAGCAATGACACACTCTAGTGACAATGAATCATGTATTTTCCTGCCTCAATATTGTTAACCTTTCCTGGCTCACTGTCTGAACTGTAGTTCAGAAGCATTTATTTACTGGCAAATAGCCTAAAGAACACATACCTTACACTGCTACGATCACAACTATACTGCTAACTTATAAGTCTCCTCACACAATATTGTTCAATTACATGAGCAGGTAAAAACGACTGAATTCCTGAATAAAAACAAAGGGGGTGCCTTTTATAAAAGCTAATATTAAAAATGTAAAAGACTAATTACTAAAGTATTAAAATTAAATAATAAACTTTTTAATGTCAAAACCTTTCTCTCCAACAACGAATCCTCTGTTGTCTAACTGCTCATGACTGAGCGCCTCTATTTGCTAAAATTAAATATGATATTTTATACTGGTAATGAAATGCCAAGCAAACATAGGAAATGAAGGGGCCCTCTATCAGCTAGATAACATTAGTTAGCTCATTTTTAACTTAAGGCAAAAGTTAGAAACTTGCTAACATTAGTTAGCTCAAGTGTAACTTAAGGCAAATGATAGAAACTAGCTTACATTTATTAGTTAATGTATAACTTAAAGCAAAAGTTAGAAACTAGCCAACATTAATTAGCTAATCTATAACTTAAAGCAAGAGTTAGAAGCTTTCTAACATTTAGCTAAACTGTAACTTAAAGCAAAAGTTGGAAACTAGCTAACATTAGCGTTCATCTATAGATTATTAATGCAATCTAATAGAAAAACTCTTAAATTCAGAGAGTAAAGTATATTAAACAAGCTAGACATTTAGCTACTGCTACTGACATTTGTTTACACTGTCTCAATTTATGCTACATATCCCCAAGTATAGACTTGAGAGCTGTGTCCCAATTCAGAACCGGCATCCTTCAGAAGATGCGGTATAGCAAGCCCGCCCTTACTGTTGCGTCACAAAGTGCCAATCCTGTCGCCTAGCAACCTTGACAACATATAATTTTTTTTTCTTACAAAAACTTGAGGTTTTAAATTTCCTTGTTTTTTTTTAACTGTGATGAAAACAAATACTTACATTGTAATCCTAAGGCTCTCTGTCAGCATTGTTTGCTTTCATTACAGGTAATGAATCTCAGGACTGGTTGGGTAACAAAGGATCCAACCATTGACGCCTTTGTTGCCCAGGAAAAGAAGACCACATTTGTCAGCCATATTTGAAGGAGCCTTCAAAACGGGACAGCTGTGATGCAATCGGTCTTGAAATGCAGCCTCAGAAGGATGTAGCCCCTGAATTGGGACTCAGCTGAGGACATAAGCCACTGATGGGAGTGTGACAGGCAAACAAAGTGTTCAACTAGATTCTTCCAAGCATGAATAAGGAAAATGCATTGTAATATTTACTATTACAGGTAAGAAGGATATATAAATGATTCAATGGCCCACGGAGATGATACTGTGTTTTAATTTGGACTGGCGTTAGCAATTATGGGCTAGTTGTACACAGCCACAACAACAAAAAATAAAGCATTTTTATTTTTTTTACTCCAGAGGGACTGTTGCTGTGGCAACTTAAGCCGCTGGAATACTGAAAATTTTAAGGAATAACATAATAGTTAAGAAGAGTTATCTGCAGCAAATCTTTGACTCAGAGTTCAGAGAACATTAACCAGTAACACTAGATCAATAATACTTGTTGGGGCAGTTTTGCACAATTTGTCCCACCCTTTGGGCTGTGCATATTCTACATTTGAGCCACAAAGGGCGTCTCTCTTTACACAAACACTCACGGAGCCTAAGACAGCCATTAGCTCTAGAAGGATTTGTTGGGACACTAACAGCTTCAGGACGATTTTTTTTTTAATAATGGGGATGTTAGATCTATTTCTCCAGACTTCCAGTTCTGTCTCCCTGTTGGTAACTCTAATAGTCCTGTTGCTCGTCTACCTTGTTTTGACTTTCAGCTTCACCTCCCAGAAAGACAGGAGGGAACCTGCAGGTCCCAGACCGCTTCCCCTGCTTGGTAACCTGCTGCAGCTGGACCTCAAGAGACCCTACGAGACGTTACTGAAGGTAAAGACAGTGACTGGGTCCTTTTCTAGTAGTGTAATGTATTGTGTTGTGTTGGCCCACCTTTTTCACTGTATCACTTTTTCATGTGTGTGTGTTATAAGCAAGAAAATATCTGTAATATATGCTGCTGTTCTTAGTTTTCCAAGAAATATGGATCAGTGTTCACCATCTATTTGGGACCTAAAAAAGTGGTGGTCCTGGCAGGATACAAGACAGTGAAGGAAGCTCTTGTCAACTACGCTGAAGAGTTCGGAGACAGAGATCCAACACAAATTATGCATGAATCTAATCAAGGACATGGTAAGTGGAGAAAAAACATACTTTTACCCCAATCATTGACTTCCTCTGTTAAACTTTACACCAGTATTGTCAGTCTTCAGCCCTCAGTTGCATATTAAACATATTTTCTACTACTACTTCAACTCAGGTATTATATGGGCCAATGGGGATTCATGGAAAGAAATGAGGCGCTTTGCTTTGACCAACCTCAGAGACTTTGGGATGGGCAAGAAAGCTTGTGAGAACAAAATCACTGAGGAATGTGACCACCTCACTGAAGTGTTGAGAAAATGTAAAGGTAAACAATTTATAATATGTTGATTTATCTTAGAGTTGCTCTCATACCTGAGTTAAAAGACTAAGAATTAATGAGTTTAATTAGCCAATCAGAGTCAGCTTCGCCCATTTCTGCCCAGTAACACCTGCTCCTGAATTTGTATTGCAGTCAATGGCAGAGGTGAAGGGTACTACCCCCACTTACTCAAAAACTGTAAAAGATATCAGAATGAGACCAAAACTGGGTGATACGAGACAAAAACAAATCTCTACATTTTTGATATAAAAATTGTCAAAGTTGGAAATTGTGGGATTTAAAAAGAGTTTGTCTGTCGTTAATCACTGTGTAAAACTATAATATGTAATAATAATAAATAATAATATATGACAGAACGATAAAATTAAAGAACATCTTTAGGTTTCCAGATATATCAGTTCCCAGGTGAGAACAGCACTGGAGCCTGAGCATACACCTGATAATTACTAATATACTCAGCTGGCAATTTATTATCAAAATAGTTTTAGACAGTTGTTGATTCAATTGATCACTGTGGAGGATGTAGTGAATATTACATTATACAGAGGTGTTTCTGTTATTTAGCCCACCTTCATTGATAAAATTGGGGTGGTGGGGGTGAAGGGTGGGGGTGGTGATGATGGTGGTGGTGGTGTGTGTGTGTGTGTGTGTATTGCAGTCTATGGGAAAGCTACTCTGATGGTTAAACAGTTCCTGTAGCTCGTAGTTCAAAGTAGTAATAATAATAATAATACATGCCTTCAATGCTACTGCATAATAAACCATGTCAACAACATTTTTGTGAAAAATATCATTCACCGTTTGCTGTTTCCCTTTCTGCAGGAGAAACTGTTGATATAGCCCAACCAATCCACTGTGCCGTCTCTAATATTATCTGCTCCATTGTCTATGGAAGCAGATATGAATATAATGATCCAGAGTTTACATCTCTGATTAAAAGAGTAAACAGGCACTTAGCACTTATGATGTCCCCTTCCATACAGGTACCATAGCACATAAACTATTGCAGTCGGAATGAAGACGTACTTTCATTTTTCACTCTCCTATTTAAATCTTTGTTAAATATTATAATATTTTTTGACAGATGTACAACATGTTCCCACGGTTCTGCAAATGGATCGCAAACAGGAAGGAGTTCCGTAACTTAGATGCTGACATTAGAAAACACAACCTAGAGCTGTTCAGACGTCTGGAAGAGACCCTCAACCCACAGATGTGCAGAGGCTTTGTGGATGCCTTTCTGGTCCACAAGAAAAACCTGGAGGTTGGGAAACATACCTGTCAGAACTGATATGTTGGTTTATGGAGCTGATGGATAGTGGCTGTGTGAATGTTGCTGCAAATGTACACAGCATTTTTTGTGTTTTACAAACGTAAATATACATTTGTTGGTCATTTAGATGTGGGAACAGATTCTTTTTGACTGCACTGAATATGACAACCTTTTATTGCTTTTAACTTAAGCTGTTTTCACTTGTTTGCCAGTATAGCTGAGCACAGCAACAGCTACTGGCATTAACCTGGAGGCTTTTTCTGTTCATTTTGTCTGATGATGTTGTGATTGTTAAATAACTATTAAATAATGAGCCAAGGCATTTAGCGGAAAGGGATGGCCTCTAAGAGGCTGGTACAGCCACAAGGCTCAGTGGTGATTTATTCCCCCAGAATTCAAACTAATAACTACTACTATACTACTGCTGTACTACTAACGTTTCCAATTGATTGAAAACTGATGGAATATGTACTGTATCGTTTCTCTGTTAGACTAAAACAGTAGAGAAGAAAGCTGATTTCTTTTACACTAAGTGAAAAATAAAAATGGGATAAACATTTGTTTGAATAGCTGCACTAATGCTATATTACCTGCAGGAATCTGGGATTACCAACAGCCACTTCCACAATGAAAACCTTTTGAGATCAGTTACGAATATTTTTTCTGGCGGCAGCGAGACAACAGTAACTACACTGAAATTCGGACTCCTGCTTATGGCCAAAAATCCAAAAATCCAGAGTAAGGATCTTAACACATCCGCAGCTTCCATACAGCAACAAACAGTCCAAGCAACAACATCTGATTTACCAACACAAAAATCCTCTTCATGAAAACAAAAACTTCTAATCTCCCAGACCAGGTCCAGGAGGAGCTGAGCAGCGTGGTAGGAAGTCGTCAGGTGCAAATGGAGGACAAGAAGAACCTGTCCTTCACCAACGCTGTCATCCATGAGATTCAGAGACTGGCCAACATCGCCCCCATGTCGTTGCCTCACAAAACCACCAAAGACATCACCTTCCAGGGTCACTTCATTAAAAAGGTTGAAACATCTCATAAGAAGAACCAAGTCTGACTTGACAGAATTATTACAAATAAACCCACTTTTATCATTAATGGGTAAAGTTTGGTTGAAGAACCCACACTATTGTCTTACAGAGGCTAGTCAAAGCAAGGTTAACGTAGGAGGGGGGCACGCTCTTGAATGTGAATGTGACGTTTATCATGGGTTAATATAAATCTGGACATTGTTGTTCATATTAAATCTTTTGTAATGCCTGGGTAGAGCTGTTCAGCAACTAGTAATGGTGCAAGGCAAGTGATTATTTTTAAGAAATTATCAAAATGATCAAATTCCTAATCCTTTAACTTTATCATCTTCATGTCCCAAAACCCCAAAAAGTGAGAGTCGTTACAGGTGTAACAGACATCCAGATGCCTGAAACATTTATAAGTTGTTTGAAGAGAATACTATCACCTATAATGTAGAAATGTTCTAAATGTTCTGTATTGTCCACAGGGGACAACAGTGTACCCTCTCATGGTGTCTGTCCTGTTTGATGAGAGTGAGTGGGAGAGACCACACTCCTTCTATCCTGCTCACTTCCTGGACAAAGACAGAAAGTTTGTCAAGCGAGATGCATTCCTACCTTTTTCTGCAGGTTTGTGAGTTTCAGCACTTCTTCCTTTTCATGTGTGTTTTTCCTGGCAGATAGCCTGAAGTGTTTCATTTGTTCTCTCTCACAGGTCGCAGAGTTTGTCCCGGAGAGAGTCTGGCCAGGATGGAGCTCTTCATCTTCTTTACCAACCTCCTGCAGCACTTTCGTTTCTCTCCTCCACCTGGAGTTTCAGAGGATGAACGGAATCAGGTTCAATTGCACCTGATCGTCGACCCTTTACCCCATAAACTGTGAGCTTTCCCTGTGTGTGAGGGGGAGGGCTTGGTAAACAGTGGTGGAAATGTTCAACATAACTGATCTAATTAAAAAAATTTGTGTTGAATTTCTCATTGGCTACTCATCATATTTACAGCAGAATCACCGTGAAACTGTTACTAAAATGGTTTTTCTTGTAACTTGAGAAAAGTAAAAATGTAACATTTTGTTGTCCACGTCAAACAAGACCTCAAGATATTTGACCTTTGTGGCGTCAACTCTCTGCTAACCTGAAGTGTGAATTCACAGTGCAACGTGTTCTACCAGAAATTGTTTTCATATTCCCAACTTCTTTTCACAAATACTAAGTTTTGCAAAGAAATTAAATTGCGCAAAGATGATGTCGGCTGGCAGTTCTTCTTCTAGTCCATCATGTGCTATATTTTTGTGCTGTGAAAAAGTTGTGAAAGCGTTGTCATGTCTCATGTCACCGTGACCACGACATTAACTAGGACGATGATGTTTGCCTAACCTTAACCGACATCAAAACAAGGTTATCATGCATTCAGTGCAATAACTGGATATTATAGAATAACACAAACTTTGCAGATACCTTCTTACATGAGAATTGTGAGGAAAATTACAATTATACTGTGTTTTCATCATGTACTGATTTCACAATCAGCCTATTAGTAGACATTGGAGGTAAAACATTTGATAGGAAATGTTTACTCTTGTATAAGAGCAAAGAACATTTTGTCTGGGGCATTTGTCTGACCATCGGTGTGACCATTGGGGCAGGAGTTTTCTGGGAGGAAGGTACTAAGTCATATTTGATGTTCAGTGGCTTTTAAATAAGATAAATATGGAGCTGACTAAAACATGCCTTTCATGACAGTAGCAAACCTGTCTTATACACCTTCCTGCACTCCTTCCTGGATGAAGAAGCATTAGGCCGATGTCACTTGCACATGTAACTGAGTGTTGAGTGTAACTGTATCTTCTGTGTACATGCTGAAAAGAGTAATAAGGGAGAATATCATCAGTCTCATTTAGCTTCAGATAATCTTTCCTTTTCCGTAAGATTTCCGTCACGAAAGGTTTCCTCAATATAGTAATAAAAACACTTCATGGTGGAAAGTGTTGAGAGAAGCGGCAAGTCTATGAGAGCTGGTATCAACGGCCGATAAGGTGAGTCGCATATGTGTGTAGTACTGAGGGGTAGGCGCCAAGGGGAAAAGGTCAGTCAGTCACTATAAGGTTGTCGTGCTTCCAATTATATGCTAGTACATATGAAGCTGAGAAGGCGAGGGTCCGTGTCAGACTTTATAATGTGAGGAACAGCTTGAGAAGCTCCAGTCCCTGTTAACGGGACACGGTCACGCCCACGAAAATGACAGAAACTATAGATACTATATTTAACTTTAATAACTTTACTGTGAAAATTGATTTCTGTGAGTTTGACACTGAAGACTGTTCTCAAATTAATCTGAAAGTGATATGTTTTTCTGAAATCAAATATATTTACATACAGTAGGATATTTATAGATTCTGGTAAATTGATTCATGATAAAATAATGCATCTTAATTGATACATAATAACGGACTGCCTCTTAAAATTTATCTTTTTTTATTTATGTTAAAAAAGTGTATGATTTATGATTTTCTTGTCATGTTATTTTCTTGTTTTTTTTTCTTCTTAGAAAATCAAGTGATCTATTTAGGCAACATGACAGTAAATAGGATCTGTGTACTGTGAATCTGTTACACAGATTTCAGAGGACATTGAGTTTGCCCCTCCCCTTGGGCTGTGCCTGTTCTCCATTTGAAGCCACAAACGACATCCCTCTTTATTAAAACACTCAGTGCTAAAGGCTGAGACCTATTTGTCAGGACACTAACAGCTTCAGGACATTTTATTTAATCATGGAGATGTTAGATCTATTTCTCCAGACCTTCAGTTCTGTCTCCCTGTTGGGAACTATAATGATCCTGCTGCTCTTCTACCTTGTTTCGACCTTCAGCTTCACCTCCCAGGAGGACAAGAAGGAGCCTCCAGGTCCCAGACCACTTCCCCTGCTTGGTAACCTGCTGCAGCTGGACCTCAAGAGACCCTACGAGACGTTACTGAAGGTAAAGACAGTGACTGGGTCCTTTTCTCTTTCTTGTGTGTCTGCATTTTGGGAAAGTTAGGAGATTTTGGCCAGTTAAGACTTGGTTTTAGGGTTAGGGTTAGGCATTCAGTTGCAACAAAGATAGAAGGACAAGTGTGTGTGTATGTGTTTTAAGAAATATCTTATATATGCTGATGTCCATAGTTTTCCAAGAAATATGGATCAGTGTTCACCATCTATATGGGACCCAAGAAAGTGGTGGTCCTGGCAGGATACAAGACAGTGAAGGAAGCTCTTGTCAACCACGCTGAAGAGTTCGGAGAACGAGCCGAGATGCAAATAATGAAAGATGTTAGTCAAGGACACGGTAAGACCAACACCAAAAAGCTTTTTCTTCTTACTACGTGTGTTGCACCACTCAACCTTTAGACAATGTTCACAGGCTCTAGTTATGATCAGTTACTTATTTAACAAATGCTCATGTAATGATTTCACAATGAAGCCTGTGGTCACGGGAGCATATATACTTGAATTTCACGTTGTCTTCAGAATATCATTACTCTGTGACCATTTCAGCTAGAGATGTGCCGTTTTTTTTCTTCTCAAACTAGATGATCGCTTTCTATCAAGCCCCTCTTCGTCTTTGTGAGTCACTGTTTTCGATCGATAAACCAACATTAAAAGTTACGATTTTTTAAAACCGTTTGTCAGGTGTAAAATACTGCTCCAAAGAATGAGCAGTACTCATGATCATATACAGAAACAAATTGCCTCTAGACCAGTTCAAACAAATATGTAGTACAGTTTTTTGTTTTTCTGTTTGTTTGTTTTATTTGCTATTAACCTGTATTATACTGACCTGAAGTGTTTGTTGAGTGACATATATAATTAGCGGAGATTATGCTCATTCTAAATATGTAAAGCACTTGGTGAAACTTTCAAGAATGACAATTTTATTAGAAAAAATACAAAGGTATGAAAAAGCTAAAAGGAAAAATTGTGGGCCTAATTGGGTTGAATACTTTGCAAGTTATGCAAGAAGCAAGTCAAGGACATGGCAAGATAAGGAAAAAAAGGAAACAAAAAATAGATTTCTATGTTCTATGTTTTAAATCTTTAGCATAAACCATTTAACCATTGGTAAATGATTATAGACTTACCACCGATGATCAGTTACTGATTTAACAAATATGTTGAAATGCTTCGTCTCAGGGGTTTTATGGTCCAATGGAGAATCATGGAAAGAAATGAGGCGCTTTGCTTTGACGAACCTGAGAGATTATGGGATGGGTAAAAAGGCATGTGAGGACAAAATCTGTGAGGAAAGTCAGCAACTTACTGAAGTGTTTAAGAAATTCAAAGGTACGTGTTTTAACCACCTGCATGATAAGTAACACTCTTCAAAAGAATCAGCTATGATTTCAATTTTGGTTGTTGACGTTTGTTTTTCTGTTTGCAGGAGGAGCCTTTGATATGACCCAACCAATAAACTATGCAGTCTCTAATATTATCTGCTCCATGGTCTATGGCAGCAGGTTTGAATATGATGACCCAGAATTTACATCTCTGGTAGATCGAACAAACAAATACACTCTTCTTGTGGGCTCTCCGTCAATACAGGTATCATTTCATATGTTTATGAATCTAAGATTTTCAGGACTGTGATTTAATTACAAATAACAATGTCTTGAAACTAAGCAAAACTGAATGACTTACAAAAGCAAAACCTTCACATTATTTTAAATACTAATGTATATAAATATTTTGATAGGTGTACAACCAGTTCCCATGGATTGGTAGATGGATCGCTAACAGGAAGCTATTCCACAAATTGTATGAAGCCAATAAGAAAATGAACTTGGAGCTGGTCAGACGTCTGAAAGAGACCCTCAACCCACAGATGTGCAGAGGTTTTGTGGATGCCTTTCTAGTCCGCAAGCAACATCTGGAGGTTGGTAATCACCTGCCTATCATAATTTCTATAGTGCTCATTGCTAGCAAATAATTTCCAATTCACACTTCATACCAAGTATGAACTTTGATTCAACATGTAGATGTTCTAGACTTGAGTAGGGATGGAATGTGTTTTCATATTGTCATGTTCTCCTGAGCAGAGAACGAACGCACACCCCCTTTGTAATTGATGTAATCTGAGATTCTGTGTTCCTCGTTTTGACAGCCGGTCACACCCCCTCTGTTTGTGTTAAAATCCGAGTTTCTCTGGTCTTTGTTTTAGTAACCGGTCCACCTGTGCGTGCACGTCAGCACAAGTCAGTTCCTCCATCGTAAAATGTTGGCTCTCAACACCTTTATTAGACACAGGGAACACCTGCGTGCAAGATTGCACAATGAAGCACACGGTGTTCCAGTGAAAGTGATCTTCCTCCACTGAAGAAACCATGTTTTTCATCTAAGGCGTCCAACAAAGAAAGTGACGACCAGAGCATACTGACCATATGGACAACTGGTTCAAATCCTGGTTGGCCGGTGGACTTTCAAAACATCTATAATATTTTCAAAGGTTTTACCGGCTCCATTAGTGTCTTTACTGGCCCTCTCTGTGTGCCAGTCATTCATTCATGTGACTGGCCTCTGCTGATGTACACAGTGCCCATTACCACAGTCGTGCCCCTGGAGAGAAAGATCAGCAGCTACTTGCGAAGATGACTAGCGATACCATGTAGCTTGAGTAGTGCTGCTTTTAACTGCACCAGTAACATCCTGCAGCTCCCGATTAGTGGTCATGTAGACAGTTCAAGGTGTCATGGACATGGGTAGCTCTCCAGTAAAGAGAATCCAGGGATCTTAAAGTGACATCCGCTTGCATCCAAGTTCAAACAGGCAGGAAGTGTCAACAGGTGGGCATAGCTGAACCCAAATGAGGTCAACTCACTTCCTGCAGTTGCTTAACTTTCCATTCAGAGTAATAAGCAGCAAAACCTACACCAAACCAAACAAACAATATCCTCACAGGTAAAGGTCTACTTCAAGATTTCCTTCATTTTTCTCTGTATTTGCAGAAATCTGAGATTACCAACAGTCACTTCCACAATGAAAACCTTTTGATGACAGTTATTCAACTGTTTGGTGCCGGCACTGAAACAACCTCAACTACGATCAGATGGGGGCTCCTGTTTATGACTAAATATCCAAAAATCCAAGGTAACAGACTGTAAACGTGCACAGCTTTCAAACTTAACCACACATTCCAAGCTTCATCATATAAATAAAAGAGATTCCCTCCCTCCCAGACCAGGTCCAGGAGGAGCTGAGCAGGGTGATAGGAAGTCGTCAGGTGCAGGTTGAAGACAGGAAGAACCTGCCCTTCACTGACGCTGTCATCCATGAGACACAGAGACTGGCCAACATCTCCCCCATGTCACTGCCTCACAAAACGAGCCAAGACGTCACCTTCCAGGGTTACTTCATCAAGAAGGTCAGACTTAACAAAACTACTAATATGGAGGATAAAATCCAACAAGCAAGAAAATACAAAATAAATAAAACACGTCAAAAATGTTTGGTAAATTAATTGAATGACACGATGAGTAATAAATGAACAAGATAACAAACAAGCGTAGAGTTGACAGCCACACCAGTAACTGTGAGGCTTTGCTTGGCTGGCTAAATGCTGACGTCAACATGAACAGCTGAAGTTGACAGGACGGTCATTCATTTTAAAGGCATTTGATCAAAAGTCAAAGTATTGGACAATAATATTTTTGACCTGATGATGGCGCCAAATGAAAGGTAACCACTGATATCAGCACCAAGTTGCATTGGAGTCCATCCAATAGTTGTTAGGTCATTTATTTAGAACCAAACATGTGAACCTACTGTCAGTACATTTCATCAGTGTTAAAATAAACGTGATATTTTTCTAATTCTTTTTATCTGTTGAATGATCCTTTTTTGAGACTTATCAATGTATTTGAAAAATTCTATCTTTTTATCTATTAAGTTGTTCAACAAAGTTCTTAAAACGTTTTAATATTTCATCATAATAAATAATTAAAGGATAATATGATGAGTACAGAAAAGCCTCACAGATTTTATGTTGTCCACAGGGGACCACAGTGTATCCTCTCCTCACATCTGTCCTGTATGATGAGAGTGAGTGGGAGAAACCATACTCCTTCTATCCTGCTCACTTCCTGGACAAAGACGGAAAGTTTGTCAA
This sequence comes from Seriola dumerili, assembly GCF_002260705.1. Lineage (NCBI taxonomy): Eukaryota > Metazoa > Chordata > Actinopteri > Carangiformes > Carangidae > Seriola > Seriola dumerili. The sequence goes on along the minus strand of NW_019174567.1, from coordinate 464,901 downwards.
GCGAGATGCATTCCTACCTTTTTCTGCAGGTTTGTGATTTCGAGCGTCTCTTAATGTCAGTGTTCACTTCTACTGGCAGATGACTTGAAGTGTTTCTGTGCTGTCCCTCACAGGTCGCAGGATTTGTCTCGGAGAGAGTCTGGCCAGGATGGAGCTCTTCATCTTCTTCACCACCCTCCTACAGCACTTTCGTTTCACTCCTCCACCTGGAGTTTCAGAGGATGAACTGGATCTGACTGCACACATGGGCCTCAGCCTCAGCCCTTCACCTCATAAACTTTGTGCTGTCCCCTGTATGTGAGGAGGGGGAGGGCTTAGTAATGAAAAACCACAATTGTTTAAAAGTAGTAAGAATATTCAACAACACTAATGTAAGTAAATAGAATAAAATGAACAGCTTTTTTAAAATGTCCCAGCAATGGGCTAATGTCATTGGCAACATACTAGGCCTGCAGAGCAGGTAACAGATTATATGTATTATGATCCAAAATATGGCTGTGTAGTAACTTGTGATGCAAAATGACAATGTCAAATGTTGATGTATTCGTTGACAATAAACAATGCTGCAAATATCTCATGAGATGTCACTTTCTTTATACCACATAGTCTTTAGGAAGTAAAAATGTGCTGCACATAGACCATAAGGGGGTGGTGAGGGTGATGGTGGCCAAATAAAGCAGAGGAGTTTGACCTTCTAAGAGAAGGCTTCATGTCTGATCTATCAAATTATACAAAGCATGCTTTTAAATTATCTTATGGTTATTTCCATTCTTTCCCACACAAGCATTTAAGGCCTCCAGCAGTCTCCAGGCAGCATCTTCTCTAGAACCAACTTCAAAAAGGCCACATGAATCATCTTATGTCTGTAAGAAATTCAAAGGTGAATTTCTTTTTCTTTTCTTATCAAAGGTGTGATTAGCTGCCTTTTAAAACCTGCTGGGATTTTGATTTGTTTTCTCTTGTATAAGGAGAAGCCTTTGATACAGCCCAACAAATGAACTATGCCGTCTCTAATATTATCTTCTCCATTGTACTGTATATGGCAGCAGATTTGAATACAATGACCCAAAGGTTACCTCCATGGTAGACCAAACAAACAAGAGAATTCAACTGGTGGGCTCCCCATCAATACAGGTATCATTCACTGGCATTAAACACATGATACATTAATAATAAGTAATTTTGTTCAAGAAATAGTTTAATTTTTCACTTTTTTAAACAGATGTACAACTTGTTCCAGTGGATCGGCAAATGGGTTGGTGACAGAGAGGAATACCAAAAGATCACTGCCCTCATTGGAAAAGAGAACTTAGCACTGGTCAATCATTTAAGAGAGACCCTCAACCATCAGATGTGAAGAGGCCTTGTGGATGCCTCTCTGGTCCGAGAGCAAAATCTTGAGGTTTGGAAACTTCTATTCTCTTCTATTCTATTCTAATCTATCAAATCTTGATGTCAATACATTCTCAACTGAAAATACATGAAAACTTAATAAAGTGATATGATAACAGTCCTAGGACCAAACAGGTTTGAGCGTGGATTGAACACCAATAGCACTGTATCAAGCTTTTATTTTGGTACTTCCTCTGACCAGTAGTGTGAATTTGCATTAGCTACATATTTAGTTTCACCAAAATTTAGATGTAACATTTAACATTTAGATTTAGATTTAATATTTACATTTAAATTTATTAACATTTAGATTTCATATTTAGAGGTAACATTAACTTTACATCAAAACACTTTTTCAAGAGAAGTAAATATGACAGTTTCAAAATATTGCTGTAAATCTAGTAAAGAAGAGACTTTTTAAAAATTCACTGCACTTTTCTTTAACATTAATTGAAGCTAAATATGTTTAAATATTGCTGTTAATTTTAGTATGCATCACTTTACACTCAGCTCTTCATGTCCAATGTCTTTTTAGTTAAAGGTTCTGTAAACAATCGTCACTGCCACTAGATGTCGCACTAAACCACCAGTATCTCACATCAAAACAAATGCAACACACAATCTGGCTACACTTCAGTCACACCTCATCACTACCTAGTGAAATGTAACAATGTTTTTGGTCAGATTTACCTGAATAACTGTGGGGAAACATCTTTACCTGCAGCAATCTGGGATTAATAACAGTCACTTCCACAATGAAAATCTTAAGGTGACAGTCCTGAATCTCTTTGCTGCTGGCACTGATACAACAGCAACTACACTGAGATGGGGACATCTGCTGATGGCCAAGTATCCAGGAATACTGGGTAAGGAGCTGCAGATGTGTTTCACCAACAAAAGAATAATCAGCATAAAAACAGATATACAAAATATAAGACTACGGGTCTACACCACACTAGTGGTTCCCAGAGGCTATACACAGACACAGCAGGGCTTTAAGCTAAATGATAAAATTGGTATGTTAGCACGGTCACAATGACATTGCTAACATGTTAATATTTTGCAAGTGTAATGTTCACCATGATCGCCATCTTTGGCGTGTTAGCATCACTTTAAGGATGTAAAAATCAAAAATTGACCAAACAATGGCGTTAGAGGAAAGGTCATGAGATCAACAAAGTTATTACAAGTAATGTATCACAAGCTGTTGAATTATTACATTACATTACAAATACAATTGGCACAACTCTCTGGTCACAACAATCGCCAAGCAGCCTGCATGGCCCAAACTCATAGCCCCCAACTTCCTCTGGGATAAATGAAAGCTTCCTGTGGAAGTGGACAAGGGTTACAGCCGGGGGCTCCCACTTCAATCTTGCTACATGTTACTTCAGGCAACCACCCAACCATCTGATCCAGCTTATCAAACCAATGAGGTGAAAGGGTTATTGCCTTTCATGCCATTGCACACTAAAAAAAATTTTTTTCAAGGCAAACAGTTGGAGTTGTGGTGAAGCTGGTAGAAACTGAGTGTAAGGCCAATAGAACAGTTTGCATTGACATGGACTGAAGTGAGTTTGCTGCATGTCTGAACATCTCAGTTTGAACCTGGCAGTGTCCTAACAATGGCGACGTGAGATAAAGATGAGGCAGCAGATTCTTCACCAGAGACCATGACCTGATGTCCATGTTTGAAATTTTAGAGATAAAGATCCTGTCGTTTTAAATGTTTGCTGTGTTTACCGCAACCAAACATCCTCACTGCTACAAAAATTCACCGTCCAACTTGAGAAAGTATGTCGACCTATACAACGTTTGTTTAATTCCATATAAACCTTTAAACACAGCTTGTAGTAGTTGCCGTTTTTATACTGTGGTTAGTCAAATGATTTACGGTCATGTCTACAGGCTTTGTATCATATTCTACAAGCTTTTTATTCTACAGTCAGTTCATTCAGTAGGCTGTTTCAGAGTCATTAGGTTCTCTAAATGTGGAACAAAACAACGTGTTAACATAAAAAATGTACTTTTGAATACTTAAATATTTTAAAATCAAGTACTAAATCCATTATTTGAAAGTTAAAATCTGACAGAACTTTCATTAGTATTGGAGTCATGTTTGACCCGGAGGATCTGTACTTTGACTACAGTAAAGGAGCTGTCGACTTCATCCACCTCTGAACACAGGCAAACAGCCAACTGGTGACAAAGTGTAGAGACCAGGATGAGACAGCAATAAAGCTGAACACATACAGATCAAAGATCATTTTAATTCTGCTGACTACATTTGAAGGACACTGATAAGAGCTGTCCAGCCTCCTCCAAAACCAGCAGGGTTAACCTCCAAAAGAGAGCTTACATGTGAAATAACACTTCGTTTATGATGGTTTATGTATTAAAAAATGTGCCTGGCAGTTTTAGAGCCACCTGCACTGACGGTTGCTAAAGGAAGTATAATGACACAACAGGGAGGAACCTGAAACTGTCTCTTTCTTCATCCTCCAAAACCACACTGTAAGACCCTACTGTTGGACATGTAATAACTGCCCTGTTCAAAGTGTGGGAAAGCAGAACAACAGCAAGTGCAGTAAATAGATAGACATACTTACCTATATAACAAGAATATCACCTTGATGCTTAGTTTCTGGGGCAAAGTGCTTTGTAGGATGTATGGGATTTGTGGGTCTAAGGATAGAAGGCGCTGTGTGTTCTACATATGCTGCTTTAAAAACTTGTAAAATTTGATATGATAATTGCCTCCTAAAAAAATCTCCAATTTCCAGATGCATTTCGATGCATTTTTCATCCTTTGCCTTTTCTGACATCTTCTGTCTATAAATACAAATCACCAGAGGATGAATCACCAACTACCTGACCACTGGTCAATCAAACAGTTACAATTACATTAGAAGCACTTTATAATGGAATATAATTTAGCAACGATTATTTTGATCTTGATGTGTTGAATGACACTCAGATTTCACCTTTTAGAGGCAAGACACATCACAACATTTCCCAGTGTCACATGTGCTTATTGACTGGTTTTCCAACAACAGAGCTCATGAATGTATTTGTGGTTTAGCAGCTGACTCTCAGATGTCATGACATCAGATTGTCTTTGAACACACCACCAAGGAGATTCATTGAAAGATGAAACTTGAAACATGAACATGAAAACAAGCCCACAGGTCGTCTGTGCAGCAGGTTATTATGACCCATGGTTACATTTTGTTGCTAGACGACATCTAGTGGACGTAGTAATTATTACACGAGCAAAGGGAAAAGTGTAGTGACATAGTATGAAGAGCGACAAAGTTGTTTTTATTGTAAACGACCACAAAGATCGTCTAATGTTGAGGAAGTACTTATTTTAACCCAAACCATGATCTTTTCCTAAACCTAACCAAGACCATCATGATACCAAAATTATGATCGATAAGAAACCTGCCTAAATATCTTGATACCAATACTGAAACAATGCCACGGCAAAAACCTAAATCATCAGGAAAAGTAATGTAATAGATGACAAAACATGGAACTTAAGTTCTTATTTTAATTAATATAAATTATGGTAATGTTTCAACACTTTAATATTTCAGTTTAATAGCCTTTGTGCAGTGTAAACTACTTTTGAGAGAGCCTGTTCTCATTAATTGTAATTTTTAAATCTAATTTGACAAGATAGAAAACTAGAAAATGCGCTCAGTAGACGTCTGCCAAGGAGGTGTATTGAGTCATTTGTATTCAGTCTACTACTGTAGTTGCAGGCTAATTATCTATATATTATTACAGTTATTGTCATTTATGTTTATTTTCATGCCCAATAAAAAATTTTATGTGCTGTTAAGTGTTTTCTAGTTCGTTTTTTCATAGGTGTGTTTTTGACCATGAATTAGTAGATCTATAACATTAATAATTGGATTTTTGTAAATAATTAGATCAAGGTCAGTCTTATTATAGCTTTTTACAAGGTTTGCAGCAATCTGATGCCCCCTGAGTTTATGTGATTTCTTTAAAAGTTAACCTTATATTTGCAACTACATATGACTTATTAAACAGTGTTTAATAAGACTCAGTACACATCCTTGACGGAGGCCTAGAGCATTTTCTAGTAATAGAAATAATTATTGACAAAAATGTACATGCCATGATTTCCATTACCAGTACTTATTGAGTATATATTGATCATTTGTGGTTGGGGGGCTTTATGGTGTCTGTGGGCTTGCCCTGATTGTCGGCTAAGTGATAACGCCATATTTCGCTTTGTGCGTCGTCTTTGTAGACAAGTCGTGGATGTGTATTTTCACTTGTATTTGCAGCTATTTCTCTTGTTTTGTCTTCATAAGAAGTGCAGCGTGAATATGAGAGAAAAAAAACGGTTGGCACGCTCACGGCAGGAGCGGAAGCAGATGACCAAGTTCCAGTTCCGCCATAGGGGCGCTATTTGAGGAGACACTCCTATCAGAGGTTGACAAAAACAACCTGTGTGGTTGTTCAGGTTGGAGAACTGGTTGATAAAATATATATATACTGTTGGGAGTATCGTAATCAATATTCACAAGTCTATAAATTGAATCAAAGATTTAGAAAATAAGTTGTAAAAACTGGTGATTTCAGGCTTGAAACTTAAAAAAAGGACTTACAAGCTAAAACACATAACAATGGAGAACAATATCCGATCAACCTTTTTTTAATGCATATTATTGCAGTGCTAATACAATATGACACTAAAGAAAATGGTCAAATAAAAACATAAAGGGAAGGGAACCCTTGGATGCTACAATACGCAACAACTCTTGACTGTTCAGGATGGTTATTATTAGTTGCAGCACTGAACTGATGGACTGGACTGAAATATTTCTAATAACTGTAAATGCTTTGTGTTTGCTCGTCAAGCACTACGAACTTTCACTTGTGGTAACAAACAATCATGTTCTGAATTGTAGTTTACAGTTTGTCTTCATGCATTTACCTCCCTGCACTGATGCAGGTAATGTAATAAATCACCAGGTCCCTCCACCATCAGTGTGCTGTTTGTAAGAACAACCATCTTACTGCTGACAAAAGCAAACCATACACAACTGCTTGACATTTGATAGAAACACTGAGACACAAATGTGACTTTCCACTCTCTGACATATACAGAAAACACTGGCACCGGGTTTTATACATACACTGACCTCTCCTTTATTTTGGTAGCTGACATTGCTATTGAAGCTGCTGGGATGGGATCATATGTCTGTCTTCATCACAGAGTCTTGATGGTAGAATACGTCACATTCTCCTCCTGTTTGACCTGGACACAAACCAGAGGTTTTACATGATTCAGACCATTAACTACATATCATATAATCTTAATTACTCAAATACACAGGAAGCTTGTGGGGTTTTTCTATTTTCAGGTACTGTGTAAGTCATTGGTTTTCATTCACATCGGGGCAGTTTATGAAAAAGACACTTCTCCAGAGTCCCTCTATGGCCGTACGTAGATGACACCAACATCTGATTGTTAGACATCTCCTAATTTCATGTCAAAGGTGTTGGATGGAGTTGAGGTCAGGGCTCTGTGCAGGCCACTGTTTCTTCGACCTGGCTTTGTGCACAGGGCTGTTGTCATGTAGAAACAGGAATGAGCCGCACACAAACCATGACCGCAAAATTAAAAACACAAAATTGTTTTTAATATAATTTCAAGAAGTTGCACAAAAATATGTAAGCAGGTGAGTACATTTTGCACATAATAAGTAATAAATAAGAATTTTGATAATATACTCTACCCAAACCAAATTGAGGATTAAGTCATTATACCCATAGAAAACCACATTGGAGTAAGATAAGAGGGATAAAGTGACTCACCCTTCTCTCGGGGGAGGCTCTTTGATTATCATGGCTGACAGTGATGTAGGTCAGATTAACCTCTGGCTCGTCCTGAGTGCAACAACACACTGGTTATAAAGTGTAAACACATAACACAGCTTCTGCCACCAGGTGGAGCACTGAGCACAAATATACATCATTTTCTGTGTTTTTATTTTAATTTGATAAAAGAAAACAATCTTAAAAACGTTGATGGATTTTACACAGATTCTGCTGAGTTTCATGTAAATCATGTTTTTGTTACTTTACATGCACCAACATTAATGACAAATACCATAATATGAAGGTCCAGGCATCAGGGTTAAAATATAGTTTACTAAAGAGAGCATCAAGCCTTCTTCATGTCCTAATTCAGCAAAAAGTAAGGCAACATAATTCATCAGTCAGTTTGTCAACAAGCATATTGATGGATGGATGTACAGTTACTATTGTGTGAGTCCATATAAGTACATTTATAAAGTACATGTTTGTGAGGTCGCTGAATGTGTATTTCTCCAGTGATTTCATCATATAAAATAAAATATTAGACACGTGTGAAAATACATTTTACTCACACTGTGGTGGATTGGTTTTCGACCACCTGGAACAAAAGGTAAAATTTCAATGATTCATCTTCACATAATCATTGTGTACATTTCGCTCATCATATTATTGTTTATGCCAGCCATGGAAAGTGTTTGTTTTGATGGGCCTTCATAAATCACTGCTTCTTCTTCCTGACGAGTTACAAGCTACAACTACCTCAGATTAAATATGTTTCTTCCATTGATTAGCACAATAAGACGCTCTGAGCGTTCTGTTGATAATTTATCATATCACTGACATGGTGAACATTGAGTCTTTACTCAGAGTGCAATTTTAAACTGATCTAAATCCTGTACAATTAAATGGAATATAGCTACACTTACTACATGAATATGATTATTATCATCTTGATTATTATTATTATTATTATATATTATTACATTATTATTGTGTTATATTACTAGCATCATGTATGATTATTATTATTATTACTACTATTATTATACTGTCTGTTTATATGTGTACATAGAAATATTCATACCATTCTGCTATTATAACGATGTTTATCTCATTGCCACTATATACTTTGTTACTATTATTTGATATGATTGTTATCATTATTATCATTATTATTAGTAGCCTATTATTACTATTATTATCATTATTGTATACTACCAACTCTCACTAGAACATCCTATAATGCGAACACACACCTCAAATCTCATTTTTATACACTGTTATGTTTTATGGTCACAATGTCTTCTGAGTTATTTTCTGTTTGTCACCTTGTTTTTCACCATTAAAAAAAGAAAGAAGTTAGCACGCTAAAAAAGCTAACCAGAAGCTGTTCAAATCGTATAATCGTGAAATAACTGTCGTATCTCTGAGTTCGTTACTGTTTAACATGAGATGTTATAACATAACTCATATCAGTTCATACTGTATTATATATTTAAACTAATGTTGTACAGTATTCTGTTTAACTGACCCTCTGTCACTTTGGTTCTTTTCCTGCATTTGATAAGAACAACAGTGACGACGACCAGAACCACCAGCACCACCAGCACCACCACCTCAACCACTGCAGCGTTGATGATGTAGAGCGCATCTGTTTTCAGAGCAAACACAGACACCTTCCTCTTAAATACATCATCTAATTAATTATTACTTGATTAATTATTGATTAATAATTGATTACATTATTGATTTGTCGAAGTTACATAATAAACATAAAAATAATCAGACACCATTTTTGGTCAAATTATTTTTGTCTCATCCTAATTTAAGTTTTCTTACTGATTGTGTGTTATCTCTTACCTGTGATGAAAGGTGTGAAGTCAGTCTGTATCATCACACTGTTTCTCTCATCAACAAACTGGCAGGTGTATTTCTTGTTGTCTCCACTGTGACGCTTCACTTTCAGAACAGAGACACAGACCGTGTGGTGGACAGAGTCATTCTGGATACCAGGCAGCTCAGCTTCTGTCTCATCCACCCAGCGGATTCTGTTCTTTTCACAGAGAGAGAGATCTCTGTATTTCAACAGAGAGCAGCGTAATGTCACGTCATCGTCTCTCTGCTGATCAGCGTCTGGTGGAGATGGAGAGACTGAGAGAAAACATCATCACTCTTAACTTTGTACAAAATGTGCTATAAACTTTATTTTACTCTTTTGTTCTTGTTTTACTGAGTGATTTTCCTCATGAAACAGATTTAACATGTGACTAAAGATATGACAGTGGACTGAATCTGATGGATCAAGACCCTTCAATGGTGTTTCAACACTCAACAACAAGAACTCAACAAGGAAATAAAATGTAAAAGGAAACCTGTCGAGAGAATTCATCAGAAACTTCATTTAAATCACTTGTCATTTGCAGTCATTTGTGACACTGCATTTCATGTCATTTGTTTTCATGAAAACAGAGTCAGAGTTTAATGTAAAGAATTTTCATAGAAATGAGACTCACTTGTCAGAATATTTAGAAACACTGATGACTCGACGTGGCTGGTCTTCCCCTGCCGACAGTTGTAAACACCAGCATCCTCAGCAGTGATGTTGCTGATGAGCAGAGAGCAGTTACTGTCAAGTCTCACTCTCGCAGCTTGAGCTGAGTTCATCACAACATTTCCTCTCTCAACCTCAAGTATACTGTGAGACTGCTGTCTGTTGAATAACCAGTAAACACTGGAACATGTATCAGATGATGACACACTGTCACATGGCAGGATGACATCATCTCCAGGTCTGTTGTAGAAATATTTCTCACTGATGCCTGCTGCAAAGTAAAGAAAACATATTTTGTAAACTTCATCATCATCTGCAATCACAGTAAAACATTTTACAAAACATAAAGTATCATGGACTTTAACATTTGCAGCCACAGAGCAGGAACATGACAACCAACCCCCCCTAGTGGCTGACGACATATCAGAGAATAACTTCATAATCATGTACAGTAACAATCACGAGCTGTTGGAATATATCACGTTTAATCTGCTGATCTGATGTTATTGTCTCTATGTGTTCACTCTTATTTACACTGTATTTAGAAAATATGTGCAACTCATTTGTACTGTAGGTATTTGAATATTCTGTCAGATTGGAAGACAAAGGTTAAAGGAAGACAAAGACCACTGGATGTTGGCAGAGACGAACAACTTAGAGAATCCTCAATAGAAAAGTCTGTGACGTCAAAGATGGCGGTTGTGTGACACATATCCCGACCCCTCCACCAAGGAGCCAATTGTGTTGTTGCACTGATGCAACAGCAAAACTGAGTTTCACAACAGTTTCAGCTGAAGTGGTGAAGGAAAGAGCAACAACAACAACAATAATAAACTAATATAACAATGATAAAAATAGTTGGACTTTGATGTTGTCCTGAGGAGACTATTTGTTTTGTTTGACACTATCTTCATCTTTTAAGTCTTTATATTTGAGAATCGATCTAAACCTGACTGACACATATTTGCTACACTTTACTTTTCTCACAGTTTTACAGGCTTTTTACAAGCTTATCAAACATTATCTAAATGGTCTTCAAGGCAGGAAAATTGTGGTTTTCTAAACTGACAGCAGATTTACACACAAACTTTTATTTAATAGCAATAAATATTTAACATTTCTGTGAAATTCTGATGAACATTTAATGAGAAAACAGAGCTTTACCTTCAGACTGGAGCAGAAAAATGAAGATTAAAACCAATAGAGCCATTGTGTGTCCCATCTCTGTCAACAGGCAGAAGTTGTGTGAAGCTTTGGTCTCTGCTACAGACCTGTGTGTTACGGTGCAGGTTCCTTTTTGAAGTTGACTTCCTGTATAAAAATATAACGTCAAACAGCATCACCAGGCAGCTTATCGTAGTTCTTGATTGTTAGGGTTACATCACATCGTCTCAACAGGCTGCACACCACAGCCACTATTCAAAGACACTTGTGTTTTGCAAACTGCAGTTGTGTCAGATTGAACATTACAAAGAAAATTAGAAATTCCATTTTAAGAGCGTTTGACTTCCTTGCTTTGACGTGTTTCTTGGACAGACTTACTCAGATTGAACTAATACATTGTTTGAAATGACTGAAGGAACATTTTAAATGATTTGGAGATAGTGCACAGTAATGGATATATTGAATTAGATTAGTAGAATAAAATAGAAGACAAACACGTGGCGAAATGGAATAAAACAGCAGTGAAAATTACACTTGCCTGTCTGCTGCCACAACTTGTGCTTCTTGTTTCATCGATCACTGATGCCGGGCGCCCCCCTGTGGTTAAATCATGTTGCTTCAGGAATATGGTAGTTCAGTGGTTGAAAAAATGTAGTGCCAAATGAAAGTGCTGTTTTCACGGGAAGATGAACCGGAACAGATTGTTTCGGTGGGCGTCTTTTAAATGTGCCTCAAACTTTTATTCTGCTGGCCCCGCCCACAGTAACACATCGGCCTGTTTGTGTACAGGTGCTGCAGGTAGGGTCTCTTAACTGGGAGCATGCTGATATGAATCTAGTGCAGGTAACACTCTTCACTATGGATGAATACCTCATACAACCCAACATCAAATAATCCAAACTATCCCTTTAATCCATCAAAATAAAACATTTTTAACATTAGCATTTTGTGATTTCAAGCTCCTCCTTGTATACAAAGACCTTAATGGGCAAGAACCAAGCTACATCGCTAACTCCCTGGTTAACTATGTCCCTCCGAGAAAACTGAGGTCATCTACTGCTGCTTTACTGAAGGTTCCCAACAACAGCCTTCGTCAGTTACAGCCCAAAGCTTTGGAACACACCACCTATAGATATCAGATATAGATACCTATAGATATCAGATATACTGTAGATACATAGATATCAGATATAAATTCCTATAGATATCAGATGTAGATTCCTATAGATATCAGATATAGATACCTACAGATGTCAGATATAGATTCCTATAGATGTCAGATATAGATTCCTATAGATATCAGATATAGATTCCTATAGATATCAGATATAGATTCCTATAGATGTCAGATATAGATTCCTATAGGTATCAGATATAGATACCTACAGATGTCAGATATAGATTCCTATAGATGTCAGATATAGATTCCTATAGATATCAGATATAGATAAGCTTTGGAACACACCACCTATAGATATCATATATAGATACCTATAGATATCAGATATACTGTAGATACATAGATATCAGATATAGATTCCTATAGATATCAGATATAGATTCCTATAGATGTCAGATATAGATTCCTATAGATGTCAGATATAGATTCCTATAGGTATCAGATATAGATACCTACAGATGTCAGATATAGATTCCTATAGATGTCAGATGTAGATTCCTATAGATATCAGATATAGATATCAGATATAGATACCTATAGATATCAGATACAGATAAATAAATATCAGATATAGATACAAAGATATCAGATATAGATATCTATAGATATCAGATATAGATACATAGATATCAGATATAGATACAAAGATATCAGATATAGATACATAGATAATAGATTTAGATTCCTATAGATGTCAGATATAGATTCCTATAGATATCAGATATAGATACATATATATATGAGATATAGATAAAGATATCAGATATAGATACATAGATATCAGATATAGATACCTATATATCAGATATAGATAAAGACATCAGACACAGATACATAGATATGTGATATAGATACCTATAGATATAAGATATAGCTACATAGATATCAGATATAGATACATAGATATCAGATATATATACCTATAGATATCGGAGAGGCTAGCTCACGAAGTATTTTTAACAGAAAGCTTAAAACGTATTTCTTCACTCTCGCCTTTCACTAGCTCTGAAATTTAGCACTTTGCACCACATTTATGCTCAGCACTTCTTTTAAATGTCTGCTTTTTTTAATGATTTATTATTTTATTTCATTTTGCATTAATGTTTTTAATGTGAAGCACTTGGTGCAGGTCATATCTTTGTTTTAAAGCACTTTGTGCTACATTTCTAGTATGAAAGGTGCTGTACAAATAAAATGTATTATCATTATTACAGTGTAGACACTTTCCTTCTCTAATAATGAACATTGATAAGGGATTTCTTACCAAAGTAACAAAGTGCAGTTCTCTCCAGAAGCCTTGAAATGGTGGCAGCATGGCGCCATGAGGAAACTATAGTAGAGAAATCTTTGAGTGCGTTGTATTTCTACCACTCATGTAAACATGTTCAGCACACGCAGCACACAGAAATCATCACCTTATTTTAACAACCAGCATAAATTTCACAGAGGTTCGTTGTCGTTACAGCTTCAACTACATTTCCCACGAAAACACTAATCTCTCAGGGTTGTAATGAGCAGCGCTAGCTTGATCGGCGGCATTAGCCGTTAGCATTTCACTCGTGAAATAAACTTCACACATCTGAAGGTCTCAACTCACCAAGTCACGGTAAAAACCTGACGTTTACTCCGTCGAGGAGAAATAAAAGTCGTGTGTCGCTGTCTAACAACTTTTCAGTCTAAAAATGGCGGGGAAAATATAAAAGTATTTTCCCTCCGTTCTCTCCCTCCTCACTCTGTGTGCACTTCACGGCACACTCCGGAAAAAGCGGCACTTCCTGTCATTACACTCTAAACAGCTGTATCACAGATTAATGATCTCATTAAAACTTTCTTTCTAAACAAACAATTACATGAACAATGAAATTAACACTTCCATAACATAACAAAATATACTGTATTTCTTATGAATATCTCTATGACACAATATTGAACGATATAAACATGTTCAGTAGCCCTCTATACTGATCGGGTTACAACTACATGGAGTGTATAGTGACTGAAGTATCAGTGTCTTTGGCTACAAGACTGAAAAACACTCCTACTGGTCTTCATTGTAAGGAGAGGATTAGTTTTTGCCCTGACAGAGTTACTCCCTTTGGTATGTAGCTACAATAAGTCTTGAGCCTTTGTTGACCATTTATATTCACAAAAAGCTTTAACACACTATAGTAAAAAGAAAATTCAGGAAGTCATAATAGGTCATCTTTAATGTTTTAATGAATAATTTAGACAAAAGGAAGAGCAAGGTATTTCATCTATAGAGCACATTTCTTTGGTTCAAAGGTTGAAATATTATACAGGTATATACACTTTTGACACTGTAGAAGGTTGATGTAGGTAATGTTCATGAGCATGTCATTTTAACAAAGCATCAAGTTAAGATGGTTTAAAGAAGCAACATGAAGCTGAAGTTGAACTCTTCAGCAGCCAATCTGACCAAAGATTACTTGAAGCAAAGTGGACACAGTTACAGGCTTGACAGCAGCTTCTATTACACAGAGACTAAATGTGACGAAGGATCTAAAACCCTAAATTGTACGCAGTATAGGCTTCTGCTATGGAGGAGTTAAATGTCACTTTGCCGACAGTTTGTTGCTAGGAAACCCGCAAGATGGTGCTGTTGTTCCTCGATGCCTCCAGCTCTCAGTGACAGTAGCAGACTATAGTCATGGTGAGCTGTAGCTCAGGATCAGAAGTGCTGAAGTGTAAACATGGCTTTGAATTTATTTCTTTTATAACTTAGTGAAATGACTGAACATTCGACCGTCTCGTGAGTTGAAGTTGGTGTGGAGGTTGTTGATCAGTGCTGTTGGCTCGTAGCAGCAACTGCTTCTACGTTTTCATACTTGACTTTGCCGCCTTCTTTATTCACCTGTGAAATACAACACAACGAAAAATAGATTCAGGAAAACTGTTTCCACCAGAGAGATATAACAGACAGAGAGATAACAACAACAAACTGAAATAATATTTGTTTCTTTTCACCCACGTTGTTTTCAGCAAGTGATGCCAGGTTGGCTGGAAAATATATAAAGAAGTACAAGTTAGTTCAAAATCCAAATTTAAAGATTTATGTTAAGCAGCTCTTGTATTATGATCAGACTCTCACCTCTGTCTCTGTGGAGAAGAAAAACAGCAATCAGGAAAAGTCCCGTAAATCTCAGAGACAACATGATGAAGCTCAGAGGAGAGCAACCTGTCAGTTAATAATAAAGTACAATATTTAATAATCTCCTGAACATCATGTTACACATTTACGATATTGGTGTTATAAAAATATTCTATCTCAACCAAGATGCAGAGCTTTGTATCTTGCAGGCTGCATATTATCTCACCTGAATTAGGTTCCTTGATCAAAGGTGTGAAGTCAGTCTGTATCATCACACTGTTTCTCTCATCAACAAACTGGCAGGTGTATTTCTTGTTGTCTCCACTGTGACGCTTCACTTTCAGAACAGAGACACAGACCGTGTGGTGGACAGAGTCATTCTGGATACCAGGCAGCTCAGCTTCTGTCTCATCCACCCAGCGGATTCTGTTCTTTTCACAGAGAGAGAGATTTCTGTATTTCAACAGAGAGCAGCGTAATGTCACGTCATCGTCTCTCTGCTGATCAGCGTCTGGTGGAGATGGAGAGACTGAGAGAAAACATCATCACTCTTAACTTTGTACAAAATGTGCTATAAACTTTATTTTACTCTTTTGTTCTTGTTTTACTGAGTGATTTTCCTCATGAAACAGATTTAACATGTGACTAAAGATATGACAGTGGACTGAATCTGATGGATCAAGACCCTTCAATGGTGTTTCAATACTCAACAACAAGAACTCAACAAGGAAATAAAACGTAAAAGGAAACCTGTCGAGAGAATTCATCAGAAACTTCATTTAAATCACTTGTCATTTGCAGTCATTTGTGACACTGCATTTCATGTCATTTGTTTTCATGAAAACAGAGTCAGAGTTTAATGTAAAAAATTTTCATAGAAATGAGACTCACTTGTCAGAATATTTAGAAACACTGATGACTCGACGTGGCTGGTCTTCCCCTGCCGACAGGTGTACCAACCAGCATCCACAGCAGTGATGTTGCTGATGAGCAGAGAGCAGTTACTGTCAAGTCTCACTCTCGCAGCTTGAGCTGAGTTCATCACAACATTTCCTCTCTCAACCTCAAGTATACTGTGAGACTGCTGTCTGTTGAATAACCAGTAAACACTGGAACATGTATCAGATGATGACACACTGTCACATGGCAGGATGACATCATCTCCAGGTCTGTTGTAGAAATATTTCTCACTGATGCCTGCTGCAAAGTAAAGAAAACATATTTTGTAAACTTCATCATCATCTGCAATCACAGTAAAACATTTTACAAAACATAAAGTATCATGGACTTTAACATTTGCAGCCACAGAGCAGGAACATGACAACCAACCCCCCCTAGTGGCTGACGACATATCAGAGAATAACTTCATAATCATGTACAGTAACAATCACGAGCTGTTGGAATATATCACGTTTAATCTGCTGATCTGATGTTATTGTCTCTATGTGTTCACTCTTATTTACACTGTATTTAGAAAATATGTGCAACTCATTTGTACTGTAGGTATTTGAATATTCTGTCAGATTGGAAGACAAAGGTTAAAGGAAGACAAAGACCACTGGATGTTGGCAGAGACGAACAACTTAGAGAATCCTCAATAGAAAAGTCTGTGACGTCAAAGATGGCGGTTGTGTGACACATATCCCGACCCCTCCACCAAGGAGCCAATTGTGTTGTTGCACTGATGCAACAGCAAAACTGAGTTTCACAACAGTTTCAGCTGAAGTGGTGAAGGAAAGAGCAACAACAACAACAATAATAAACTAATATAACAATGATAAAAATAGTTGGACTTTGATGTTGTCCTGAGGAGACTATTTGTTTAGTTTGACACTATCTTCATCTTTTAAGTCTTTATATTTGAGAATCGATCTAAACCTGACTGACACATATTTGCTACACTTTACTTTTCTCACAGTTTTACAGGCTTTTTACAAGCTTATCAAACATTATCTAAATGGTCTTCAAGGCAGGAAAATTGTGGTTTTCTAAACTGACAGCAGATTTACACACAAACTTTTATTTAATAGCAATAAATATTTAACATTTCTGTGAAATTCTGATGAACATTTAATGAGAAAACAGAGCTTTACCTTCAGACTGGAGCAGAAAAATGAAGATTAAAACCAATAGAGCCATTGTGTGTCCCATCTCTGTCAACAGGCAGAAGTTGTGTGAAGCTTTGGTCTCTGCTACAGACCTGTGTGTTACGGTGCAGGTTCCTTTTTGAAGTTGACTTCCTGTATAAAAATATAACGTCAAACAGCATCACCAGGCAGCTTATCGTAGTTCTTGATTGTTAGGGTTACATCACATCGTCTCAACAGGCTGCACACCACAGCCACTATTCAAAGACACTTGTGTTTTGCAAACTGCAGTTGTGTCAGATTGAACATTACAAAGAAAATTAGAAATTCCATTTTAAGAGCGTTTGACTTCCTTGCTTTGACGTGTTTCTTGCACAGACTTACTCAGATTGAACTAATACATTGTTTGAAATGACTGAAGGAACATTTTAAATGATTTGGATGAACAGATAGTACACCAATGTCATATCCAACATATGAGTATTTCATTTCACTTTTAAAAATGCTAAGTCACATTTGGTAAATAAACCAAATGCAAATTCTGCTCCGTTGTCTTTGTATATGAGAAAAGTAGCTCATATACCAGTTTTCAACATCCTTACCATCACACTTAATGTGTAACTTACTTACATATATTAAAATATGTTAAATATTAATCTTCAGTCAGATGACTGTTGCCGGATGGTAAACTGTATCTCAGGTTGGGTTTCCATCCAAATGTTGTGCAAATGTTAAAAAGAATGAGTTCATGAGTTAGATTGATAAAAAGTTGGTGGTGCTTTTTCTCCAGTGGTCTCCATTAAACCACTGAAGAAGAAAGTGCTGTGAGATGAAATGAGTAATTAAAAAAAGGACCAGTCAAACCTGAAATGGTGCAAAACATAATACACAATACACAACATTGACATTTGTTTGTTTCCTGAAGTACGTTTATCTACAAAGTCTGTTTCCACTTTGTCTCACTTTATTTTTCATTTCAATTAACCAACTTTTCCACGTCAGCCAGTGTTTTTTAATGGAAATTAAAAAAAAAACAAAAAAAAAACAACATTGGCTGAGGTTGGTTTCTTTGTGTGTTTTTATCATTGATTATTATTCTCTGCACTTTAGAGTGACGAGAACCTGGTTCTCAAATATAACTCACACATATCAGATAATATTCACACAAGACTGAGGAAATGATCTCAGTAGGCATCTGTACGTGTACCCCAGCACGGAAAACAGCAACAGTCAAGACCATCTGTTAATTTGTGGGAAAATTAGGTCACAGAAATATTGCAGAAGTTGTGGATTGTGTGTTGTGCACGCAATCATTACGCAATCACCAAGTAGTTATGAAAGGTTCAATTACATCATCATTGGCAACATTTTTACTTCCTTAAAGGTTCTGTAAATGAGACTTTAAACAGCACACAACTATTTCCTATGTAAAGATATAGTGGAGTGATGGCGTCCTGACCAGAGCATGAAGCCACATCCTGTCCGTGTGTGTTGTAATCTGAGTTTCTCTGGTCTTTGTTTTGGTAGCCAGTCTGGCAGCATGTGCATGGTAATGCATGTGGGTCTCTGCTGTTAAACTGTGACCCTCCCCACGTTTATAAAGACACAGGCTCCACCCACAGGTGATATGGCACAGTGCAGCGTTCAGGTGAAAGTGATCTTACAGAATTCCACTGAGGAAACCACATTTTTTGATGAAACAGGCCTCAGACAAAGAAAGAGATGAAACCAGAGCACAAGTGAACTGGCCGTGGGGACCACTGGCTCAAATCCTGGTCGGCCGGTGGACCGTCAAAACATCCATTAAGTCTTTACAGGCTCCATCAGTGTCTTTATTGGCTCTGTCAGTGTCATCCGTGAGTCTGGTCCTAGCAGATCAGTCCATGGCAGAATTTCTTTCCCAGTCCGACCCAGTCCATGGAGCCAATACTGGTCTGACTTTACTGAGATGGAGAACCCTAAAAGCTGCTTGACACAGAACTGGTTTTTATTCTGCTCCATGTGTCAGTACCTTGATGGTTCATATTACGTGTCTGTTTTCATTATTGACGGCTACAGTAGACATGATAACGCTAACTTGCTGTTACCCGTCTTATGAATGTGTTTGGCAAATATTGCTATGACTAGCTGGCTAACTGCTAGCATTGCTGTGGAGCATGCTAGCTTGGGCTAATGGTTATGGCTGGATTGTTTTATTTTTGTTGGGTCTCATGTTCACAGGGTAACTTTATTCAGTTGTACTTCCTATTGTGTGTTTAGTGGACACTTTAACTGAGCATGAAGTGTTTGTTTTGGTCTGAGATGCTGTTGGTCTATTGCGACATCTAGTGGCAGTGATGATCATTTACAAAACCTTTAATTAGGTGTCTTTCTGTTAGTTACAATAATAGGAAAAAGTCTAATATTCTATTTAAACACTATAAACCACTATATTTTCAGTGACTGGATAAAGTGAATGGAGAGAAATGCTTTTATTGTTGTAATTTTACTCAGTGTCCCTCAGTTTCAACAGACACATACAGAGTAATGTCATCTGCATATAATATTTTTCCAGTATTTATGGCAACAGACAAGTTTCTCCAACATCCCACCACAGTGTTTGGACTGATTTTAAAGTAACCGCAGGTCCAACAGCTTCACAGATAAATTAAATGACATTTACATTTTTAAATAGTGGGGAACATTTAGACAAAGCAACAATCTGCGCAAACCAAGTATCTGCACTGCAGGTGGGAAATACTCTATATTTTTCTTATTGTCAACAAATCCCATGAAAAGACCCAAACCAACAATTAATCGATCATTTTAACAAGTATTATGTGTATTTCCAAATAGTCCAACATCTTATTCCACTGTGTCCATAAACACATCAGTGGGCCACACTGTTGCACTGGGTGAGGTGACACAGTAGTTTATTTAGACTCAGTCTGACACACACTATCCTGCTTCTGGAAATACTTAATACAGCACCACACGAATGGAAGATACACAAATGAGACGTTTGTACATTTACAGTTTGACCTCTGTCGTCAGGTTACGCTGTGAACTACAGCCTGTCCTTTGCCCACAGCCATAAAAACATCCTTCCATCCTGTTGTAAAACAGCCTTTAAATCCAAATGATCTGTTTCATAGATACAGCAGAGCTGGGGGAGAAGAGGGGTTAATACATTGATTGTAGCAGCAGTCAAGTATCTTTTACTGATTTCTCTTGAAAAATCTTTTTTGGTCATATAGAGAAATGTTGAAGACCATTCATAATTTTACTCAGTGCTATTTGCTATAATTTATTCATATTCATTGTTAATAAATAGCCTAACTTGACAAAACAAATAAAATTTTACAAACAAGACTTTAGAGCTGTATAAAAGTTCCTGTTACAAAAAAGAACTGTTAGATCTTCATCTACTAAGAACCACACAACAGAAGAAAGCATCAGTCGTTCCTACAAGTTTACACAGAAAACATTTTCAATTTCTGGAAAAAAAACAGAACCAAATGTTTTCAACCAAAAAGAAGATTTAACACGCAAACATGTTAAAGGAATAGTATATTGAAACATTAAGGTTATGTTATGGCCATATAAGTACAATGCCTTTCTGCTGTTTTACAGTGTGACACAGTAATTTTGTGAAAAATCACGTCATTGCCAAATGCCATTAATTAATAAACAGTTTGTTGATTCTTCTGATGATTCATTTGGAAACGTATCAACTTTTTAAGTCTTGACAGTAAATAATATAATGTCACTGAAACAGAATTGTTTTTAAAATGTTGCAGAGTGAAATTGAATTTTAGTTTCCAGAGAAAAACAAAAGTCATCTGAAACTTAAGAAACAAATATCATTACCTGTTACAAATACTCATAATTTTAAAAGTATTAGCATCAAAATATACGTAAAGTACCAAACATAAAAGTACTTATTATGCAGAATGGGCCCATTTCAGAGAAAAAAGGTATATTAAATTATTGGTGCATGAATGTATGTACCACTAATACTGTAGCTGGTAAAGGAGGGGCTGCAAAAGTTTGAACAGAGAATGGAAAAGGCTAAAAACAGATTTTACATGTTCTGAAACTTCAGAAGCTGTAGGTAAAAAGAAAAGTTTTGAGTTTTAAATGGTTAAAAAGAGGCTAAATAAAGCAAAAGTCCTTCCACAGGCCCTTTATGATCTGATAGAATTAAAACAAACTGGTAGATCTGAAAATATAAATTAGCATAGTCTTATGTTACACGTTTGTGCTTCTCCTATCCACTCTGCTTACTTTGTCATTACTGTGGAAAACCCACAAGATGGCGCTATGCCCTCTGTCATGCCTCCATGTCTCACCAGCAGCAGCTCGAGTTGACCCACAGATCCTCAGTGTAACAACGGAGAGCAGCCGACATTAAAAACACACCTGAAATCATGCACTTGAGTATAAAACGTGACGTTGTGCGTGTTATTTCTTATTGTGCACTGAACTCAGAACATGTTCACATTCTGTTTGGTCCATAGTGGTTTAAGCCATTGTACAAGCCATTCACATATAACATACAGTACATATTTACTTCACGACAGCAGACAGTTGTTTCTCTCCTGTCATTATCTTCTTTAACCTTATTAATTAGACAAATCAAGGTATCGTCAAGGCGTCACTGGACTTACTGTGATTTCACATTGAGATTTTGACATGATAAAAAACAATATGATGGATGAAATAAATTAGTTAATAAATAGGCCTCTAGACAGGGACCCAAACATTTTGAGAATCACTTATAATTTACAATTAAAATCACATAAATTCTAGTGTTGTGATTTTTGGTTATAGTTAATGTCAGGGCCCTTTCATACATGGAGTAAACTATCTCCACATTCCTTCACCTTCCCTCCACTCCCCTCAGGGATGCACCTTCAAATCTTAAATTCTTCCAAACATTTTACTGTTTCACCTCAGTGATTGGATGTTGGATTTTTGTTTTTTAGCTATAACAGGAAGATTTAACTCCAGATATTTATGTATCCCAGCAAATAAAAAGCACATTCATGTGTAAACCTGTGTCAAAAAGAAGCTGCAAATAAAACCTGTGGCTTTCAAACAATGTCAGCTGTGAGAGATGCATTTACTTTCATGCACTTTGTATTTGTTTAGACCTTATAGGACTTACTGCGCAGACTAATGCTAACTATGCTAAATTATGGGCAGCCGCTTCTTGGCTTGTCAGAAATGCAGCATTGTAGAAAAATAAACATGATTTATGTTGATTTTTCCAAAGCTGAAGCAGCTTCAGAACAGGTTTCAGTATGAACGTGAATCAAAGATCCTCTAGGTTCACGGAGACTAAATGAAAAGACGATAACATTTACAGTGTTTCTGACAACTGCAGTCCAGAGCATCAAAGGATAATTCAAGTAAACTCAGGAAATGTTGGCGCTGTGCGGTGGGCAGAGGCCGCAGGACAAAACCAAAAAGAATGGCTCTTTATTTCCCTCCTCAGAGACACCTGCAGACTGCGACACTCCACCTGCTGCTGTGACTCCTCCACAGTCACTGGAGTCTTTTCTTTTTACTGCAGCGAACCTTGTGATCATGATCCACGACTTCTGTTTTCCTTCGAAGTCAGATTTGCATCCGGTAACCAAACTAAAAACGCCACTTTTCACAAACTACAACACAGTTAAAGTGCAGTGGAGCTTCTTCTGCATGGCCATGGCTTACACACTTTCTTACCGACCCAAAACTGGAGGTAATGCTTCTTCTTTGCAAGTGTCTGGGAGCACGACCTGGGTCCTCCCTCTGATCGATGCTGGTCCCCCCACCCCGGCCTGAATCCAGTGTAGATTGTGGCTGTGCTTGATTAGACCTGGCTCACATCCAGAGCCTTCGGCTTTCCAGATTTCGAGGAAATTATACTTGGCAATAAAAATCAAGTGCACCTTTAAATGCATCACGTCGACTGTGGCGCCAACGTGTTTCCCAGGGCAGCGGGGGACACCTCCGTATCGTCCTGCAGTTCAGGGACTTGGCAGGGTCACAACGAGGTTTCACGGGAGAAGCTGATCGACGGCTCCAGCTTGACTCCGTTGGTCGTCTTGTCTGAAGGACAGTCCCCGGGACACTCGGTGGGGAGCTGATAAATAAATGTTGAGAGCAATCAGCACAACAGTAACTCAAGCGCTCAGAGCATCAACACAATGAGGTTTCTGCTTTGATGAAGCTAGCACGTCAGAATGCATCGACAGATTCCTCAGCCTAATGATTGTTAATAAATTCACCTTCAAGGTAAATTCATGAGGTGATTCTTTCTGTCTTTTGTTGCTCCCCATAACTACAGAATAAAGATATACAGTCCCCGCTGCTACCACATGTGCTGTAGAGTTAACTTTTAAATATCATGATTTCCCCCGTATTCTGACAGACGCCGACCAAAAAATCTTTTACTTCAGTTTTCGAGATGTGTCGAATTTTGTGACGACAGCATCTTTCCAGTTACTCTGAAGATGAAAGGTTCACTCCCTGTGAACATGGTCTTTCACTGTATCTCAGTCTACCACAGCGTCTTTCATGATACGACCAGCAGAGGGCGCCAAAGCAAAACACAACTAACGGGTGACCCTGTAAAACGTGACCCGTGACTCAGAGGAACAATGACTTTCACCTCACAGGTTTTTTCATTTCCTTATTATTTTCAGAGGCCAAATTTCAGACAGAAAATATTTAATTAACTGAAATTGAAAACAATAATAAATGTAAAAAATGTTAATTCTATATCTCATAATCCGTATTTTAAATCTCAAACCTGTGATCTCTTAGGGAAGTCAGAAAACTGAGCTGAGGAGGAGAGGGAGGGGGAAGAAGAGGAAGAAGAGGAAGAAGAGGATGGGTCTGATGAACTGAGGACACTTCAGCTGTGACTCAGCGGGGGGGGGGGGGGGGGGGGGGGGGGGGGGGGGGGGGGGGGGGGGGGGGGGGGGGGGGGGGGGGGGGGGGGGGGGGGGGGGGGCATAACAAAGGCCCATTGAAACAGATTTACTGGGCCTGGCTCGTCTGAAGGGAACTTTGCAGGGCGCCTTCAGAAATCATTGGATGGTGTCGAGGGTAAATTCACAGCTCTGTGTGTTTAGAGGACAGTTTGTACAGAGCAGGAGAAAAAGAGTGTTAACATCCAAAGTGACAAGAGGCTCGGGGGGGGTGTGTGGGGGGGGGAGGTTCAAGAATCTGTCTCGACATAAGGTCAGGAAAGAGACACTCAGATTAAATGTGTCCTCTCTGAAAGCTTCTCCACAGAGACACAAGAAAACAGCAGCAGTATCCAGCTGCACGCCCACGTTATTCTTTTTAACTGTATCTGCCAGAACATCAATATTCACTTCACTGACTGGGCGCCATTTTCACATAAGAAGCTGTGTTTGTAGATCTTACTAAATCACCACTCTAATGGAGCCACTTTGGCTTAAAAGCATCCGCACGTCACCTCCCTTTAAAATTTGAATTAATAATAATAATAATTATAATGTTCAGCTTTTGGTGGCAATGGGTATATATATATATATATATATCTGTGTGTGTGTGTGTGTGTGTGTGTGGTGTACTTACTGCGAGGTGGTTGCTGTCTGCACCCATGTTGACGTTGTGTCTCTTCAGTTCTGACTTGATTAAGGCTGAAACAGAGGGAAGAGGAATATTAAAGGTCTAATATTTGGTTACACAGATGAAAACACGTGCACACACATGCACGCACACACGCACGCACACACGCACGCACACACGCACGCACACACGCTCAGAGCCTACCAGTCAGCAGTATCCCAAGAAAGATCCAAGCACAGAGGAAGAGGTTTCCAGCCACTGGGTTGTAATCTGTGGTCAGTTTGCCCTGAATCAGAGTGAAAATGATCCCGAATATCTGCACACACACACACACACACACACACACACTCAGCTGAGTCCTGAGGCAAAGACAAAGTTGATTTATTGGAGGGAAACTCCTGCACGTCTTGTTTTTTAGGAACTTTGAGGCACCTGAGC
This sequence comes from Seriola dumerili, assembly GCF_002260705.1. Classification (NCBI taxonomy): domain Eukaryota; kingdom Metazoa; phylum Chordata; class Actinopteri; order Carangiformes; family Carangidae; genus Seriola; species Seriola dumerili. Next base: position 439,549 of record NW_019174567.1, on the reverse strand, counting down.
GAAAGCATTGAGGAGTCCAGACGACGTCCCCTCGGACTCGGGGTAGGTGATCTCCACCCCGAACTCAAAGCCCAGAGGCAGGTAACCCGTCATGAAGAACCTGCAACACAGACGTCAGACTAATAAACTGGTCTTTATATTTACATCCACACAGACACTGAACACCTTTAATGTTCATGTAACATTCACAGTTCTGTCCTTGTAGCAGATTCAGATGAAACATTATTCATGTGATGAATGACTGTGTGAGTAACATTGTTTTCATTTTTATTTACTTGAATTTAAAATTCTGGCTCCTCATTTTGTGCTTATTATGTAAATGTGGTTTATTGGTTGGGACATTTTCTTATTTACATGTAAACATCTGCACAGCAGCTGTGTTTAACCCCACAACAGTGATGTCACTCACACCTTGTGACTTTGTTTGTTTTGAACACGGAGGTGTCGTGTTGTGAGATCCGCAGTGTGACGCTGATGATGATGATGATGATGATGATGATGATTTATAACCTTGTTGAAATATTACACCATTTTAAGTGCAATTCAATCCTACACACTACAAGTTTTAAAAGTCATTTTGCAATTCATAAGTAAATCTGCAGGTCAGAGCTGTGAACGTCTTTATGGAGCCTCTCACATGACTGCAGCTGGTTTACAAGGTGTGTAATAAGCCCCCCCCCCGTCGATGCAAATTCAGTCCTACAACACAACAGAAGTGTTTCCAGGGGACACTAAAAAGTGATGAACCTGGCTGGGACTTTAGAAGTTAAGAGCATGGGCGAACGCTGGGACACTGTGACGCTGCGCAGCCTGGAGACCTGCAGCAGCTATTTTATGTACACGCATAGCCAGGTGTGTGTTTTACTGGACCAGGTGTGTCGTACCCCAGGACTCCAGCGGTGAAGAAGACCAGGTAGATGTCGTCGAGGTTCAGAGTGAAGGTGAAGACCAGCATGCCCAGAAAGGAGAGGCTGTACACGATCAGAGTCGTCATCCTGTAAAAGCACAAGCCAGAGGTAACTTTAGTTACTCCTGTCATCATCTGCTCAATCCTGATTCATCCTCCTCCCTCTCGTCTCCCACACACAGACACACAACGACCAGATGGAAAAATCCTGTTCCTTTGACTTTACAAACAAAGACTATGGAGACACATTAAACTAGAGTTTAGCTCGAAGAACCAGAACCTGATCTGATGGGTCAGGGTCCAGGTTTAAAGCTCCTCCAGTGTAAAGGTCTGTGTCCATGTGTAGTGTGATTATAGATCAGCTCTAGCTTCTATATTAATACTGTGAAAGTATCAAAGCCTCAGTCCACAGAGAAATGCACACAGCCTGTATTCAGAAACTGAGCCTTAAAACCAGCTGTCAGGACTTCTGGAACTTTGTGATGTCACAACAAAGCAGTCACCAAGCCCCGCCCACCTGGACCCACCATCCAAACCTTGCAGGATTTGGTTTCTCTGAGTGTTTTTACAGGTGTGTGTGTTTGTGTCGCCTACTTGTACGTCTTCGTGTGGTCCAGCCACAGGCCACAGAGGATGGATCCCACCATCCCAGCGACAACCAGGGTCAAACCAATTCTCCCAGCGTTCAACTCCTGGTTCTGAGGAGAGGACGAAGAGGAAGAAGAAGAGGAGGAAGAGGAGGAGGAGGAGGAGAGGACAAACAGCTGACTGCAGGGCTCGGGTTCTTTAAGTTGTTAGTCTGACAGTTCAGCTAAGAGACAAAGACAGTTCATGTGAGGACGAGGATCTCTCATTGTGTGTGTGTGTGTGTGTGTGTGTGTGTGTGTGTTATGGTGGGCAGCAGGCATGCGTGAAAGCAGCTAATGAACTCATGTCTCATCCAAGCCATCAGAGCTTCCTCTGTTCTCTTTGTTCTTCCTGTGAATGTGAGCGGCACATTTACAGACACACCTGAACATCACAGAGAGGTTTGAGGTTTGAGGTGAAGCAGACTGCTCCATTATTCTCATGTCGTTTGACCTGCTCTGTGTCTGCAGTCGTGTTGTGATAATAGATGAGGGTGAAAACAAAGATCAGCTGAGTCAGGATCCAGCCTCTCGAGACACGAATGACTGCACCAAGTTTTATTTCATCCATTAAGTGGACGTCAAGATTTTCTCTCTGGACCAAAGTGACCATCATCATCATCATCATCATCATCATCATCATCATCCCTCCTCATGTGAATCCGGGTGTTATCAGATAATCTGTAATTCATTTGTTTTTTGTCTTAAAACTGAACGGAAGAAAAACATTTTTGGTTTTTGGTTTGATTCCTTTTATCATTATTTTTGTTTGAAACCAAAAACTAAATTCACCTGACTTTATTTGATTTTTAACTCTAAACCAAAAACCTTCCAATTTTGTTTTTTGCAAATTCATTTTTTTTAATTTCTCATTTGGCAGAGACCGTAGGTCGGTGGACAGACAGGAAGAGGACGTGAAGTGTAAAAAAGTCAAAATAAAAGCCAAGAGGAGTGTAATATTAGGCAAGCACGAGATCTATACCAAGGTGATGTTAGAAGATAAATAAATTAATGAGTAAGCCTGTAAATGGTTTTTGGTTTAAAGTGAAAAAACAAACTGAAAGTGCAGCGAGAAGGGAGAAGGAAGATGAAGATGAACGGGTTTATTGTCTTTCACTTTACCTCGTAGCAGGCGATGATCATCTGGTTGAGGAGTGTTGAGACAGAGTAGAAGGATCCGGTCATTATTCCTGCAGACACAAACATTAAATCTCAACTGAGTTTGTGCCCAGTGAATACGTCTGGGTTCGGTTCTGATGTTTTCAAATCTAATTGTACATGGCACTGGCTGCTAACACACACACACACACACACACACAATCAGTCATTGAGTCAAATGTGTGTGTGACATTAAAAATGGCCGCTTCCTCTTCTTTCAGTTGGTCTGTCAAACGCAGGAGAAAACAACAGAATGAGGAAAGGAGAGTCAGCTCGACAGTGTGACAGATCATTAACACAAGGCGAGTTGTGAATGTGTGTGTGTGTGTGTGTGTGTGTGTGTGTGTGTGTGTGTGTGTGTGTGTGTGTGTGTGTGCGTGTGTCACACATGGTGGAGTCATGTGAAACAGCATGTGCTGGGAGATGGTCATGGTAGAAGCAGTAAACCTCAGAAATCCTGATTTCTACAAAGGTTTCTCGTTGGGTTTAACGAGCCTGGGTCTTTAAACACAACACACATGGTTATGTCCACATTTTAAAACTTAGGTGCCAGTCAGCACGTATAAGTACGTATAAGCACAGTTATAAAAACAGTGGTGAGGTGCAGTAGGTTTAAAGAACACAAAGCATTCTTTAAACAAGACCAGGTCTAAATTGAGTCTCTGTCTGGGCCGCTGGTCAAATCCTGATTTTACAACTGTGACGTTGTTTGACAAAAATGACCAAACACATGAAGTAAAGACAAAGACTGAGCTGTGAGTTCACAGCCTCCATAAGTTTAGTCTTTATTTACTTCAACTGCAGAACGTCACAGACTTTTATTAGAGGCAGGTCTTTATGTCTGACTCCCTCTGTTTGACATGTAGAGTTGGTGATAGTCGTTAGTACGAAGCCTCGTTACCGATGAATCCTCTCTCTCCCTGCCTCTCTCCTGCTCTCTCTGTCTCATGTTTAGTTATTCCTCTGCCTCCTTTAATAATAATGACACATGGAATCATAGTAGTTTATTTGCTGTAGTGGAGGCGAGGCTCAGTGTATTGGAAGTGCTCCTCCTCTTCCCTGCAGTTCCTGAGCAGCTGGGAAACCAGAGCGGCTCGGTAGACTGAGGCTGACGGGTGGTGGAAATATGATCAGTGGCATTTGAGATTATAGGTCCAAGGCTGTTGCAGTCCAGCATAAACATGAACTATCTGTGCTTTTTCTCTGTGTTTTTATTAATACAAGCAGCAGTAATTGTACAGTAAGAAATACAACATATACTGAAGGTATATACACAGTTGTAATGTTAGTAGTAGTAGAAACAGCTGCAGTATTAGTAATGGTAGTGAGGGCAGCTGGGGTAATGCTAACAGTGGTAGCATCGGTAGTGGATGTAGTCGTTGCTGTAGGTGTCACAGTATTAGAGGAGAAAGTAATGGTGGTAATGATCTTAATCACACACAAACCAGGTTTCCTTAGTGAACCACTGTTCTCTCTTTGTCAAGTCAATTCAATAAACTTTATTTGTCCCCAGACAGTCAATTTAAAAGGCACATCTCTTGGTTTTATGTCTCTTCAAGGACCTTTCTGGGAAACCTGTCATCTCCTCTCTTCTCTCTTCATCTTCTGATTGTTTTCAGTGAGATGAGATTTGCTCTGAGTGCTTAAAGTAAATAAATAAATGAACAAAAGTAAAATGTTCCCATAAACGTTGCAGCTTGTGCTCGTTCTTACCGTAGCTGATGAGCAGCAGGACAAAGGCTTTGTTCTTCATCAGGTTGATGATGGACTGTTTGTAGGAGTAATCCTCAGGAGGAGTGTCTGGGAGGACGGCCTGGGCCTGACTGGGAGGGAGGGGAGGCCGGTCCTTTATGACTGTAGTAAACACACAGGGTAAAGTCTGGGTTCATTTACAAGGCTTATTAACTGTAAAAATAAAAAATTATAAAATTATAAGAGAACAGTGATTTTCTAAATAAGGCTTTTAATTTAATTTGGTCCGGTCTGTGGGGACCCAGGATGGCTCCCTGAGGAACTCCAATCGAAAATGACTAACTCACAGAAACTCTTTAACACTTTTTTATAAAACCTGATTTAAATTAAATCAATATTTTATCACTGTATACAGATGTGGTTTCAAGTCTACCCTACATTGCAGACACACACACGCACACGCACACGCACACGCACACGCACACACACACACACACACACACACACACACACACACACACACACACACACCTCTTTTCTCATGGAGGTAGGTCTGTGGTCACCTCACATGACTTTGAGGTTACTGAACCACAAATCCCTTGCAACTGGAGCAGATGGCAGCAGCACACAGTCCCATGATGCGAAGGCCGTGTTTGAGTGTGTGTGTGTGTGTGTGTGTGAGACTCTGGTTTGTACCTATGACGGTGAGGATGAAGAGAGCAGTTGAGACGGCAGCGGTGCCGTAGAACATGATGCTGATGTTGTGACCTGTCAGATCGTCGTCTTCAGGCGTGTTGGGAACTAAAACCGGAGGCAACAGGAAGCCTATGGCTGTTCCCAGCTGTGGACGAGAGACATAGACACAGAGAGAGTGTGAGAGAGAGAATAATATTGTGTTATAACACTGTTATTGTTCTTTTTACACTGTTTTATCATATAACAGATTTAAATTGGGTGTTTGGTGACTACATCCTTATCGATTACTCAAAGATGAAGCATTTCTGGTCTGTTATGTTTCATTGTGTTGAAAGTGTGGTTCTTTACTTTCAGTACCACTGAGGCACCATTTCTCAAGGGTTTATAAGCTGTAATTAATGGCTTTATTAACGATTTATACTTTATATAATAAGGAAGACACTGTACTAATGCTTTATAGATCAGTTATAGAAATATCATATTGCAGTTATTTTGGCAGATACTGGAGGACATGTTCCTTATGCTAATGTGATCTGTAAATCAGGGTCTCTGTAGCACCAGGACATTCATTGTTCTAACAACCACAACAATGTTTTGACACATTTGACCTTCATCTGGCCATTAATAAAGGGTTGCCAGGTTGTGGAGAATCCTCCTACAGCCCAACACCTTCAAAATAGTACTTTTATTCATTAGGAGACTGTTTGACCACGTGTCTCCTGCGAAATGGCTGCAGGACACCTGGACCAACATCCATTTATAAACTGCTTTTAACAATGTACATTAAAACCTTTCATAGGTCCTTAGGGCTCCACACTGTTTAATATGTTATGATATCTATTATACATTTTGCAGTTTCTTTCTTTGTACTGTCACTTTGCAGCTGTAACACTGCTAATTTCCCCACTGTGGGACTAATAAAGGAATATCTTCTCTATCAGGTTTGCAGTTATAAACGTTAGTATGGCATTAATAAAGGATTCTACTATACTTAACATCTGGAGTAAATAAGTTAATAAACAGCTGGATTTTGGTCCAGATGTCCTGCACTTCTTTCCCAGGAGGTACAAGTGGGCAAACAGTCCACTGGAGGGATCTCCCTAACGCAGAGAGATGAGTTAAGTGTCATGATAAAGGGGGATTTTTCACTATCTGGCAACCCAAAAGTTGTTATGTCTGGTTTATCACTAATCTATAGAGTTAGTGTGTATTCACAGTTAATTGATTATTAATGACATTTATAAAGCCACGTTTTCTAAACTTTCCTCTGTGTGTGTTGTTGTATTCTGTTGTTTATAGTTTTTCTCTCCATGTCTCTTTAAGTGAGTGTATTATGTTCGTGCATGTCTACCCCTATCTGTGGCACGCGCACACGCTGACCTGATTCCCGAGCACTGCCGTGGCGCAAGCGGTGGAAACCTCCCGGGGTCCGAACCACACCGAGGCGATGCGGGACGGAAGGCCGAGGATGAACACCTGCGCCACGGAGCAGACGACCTGCGCGGAGACAGTGACTCCGAACAGCTCGGGGCTCACGCTGGCGCACTTGAGCAGCGCGCCGGCGCAGTTGAGGCCGGAGCCCAGCAGAGCCGTGAGCCGCAGACCCCTCCGGTCCAGCAGCCAGGTGGCCGGGAAGATGAGCGGCACGTAGGCCACCATGTAGACGATGGAGAGCCAGTTCACGTCCTCGTTGCTCACCCCGTAGTAGCGCGTGAACACGTTGGTGATGATGCTGTACTGGATCCACTGGAAGGCGTTCACCAGGGAGTACAGGCTGAACACGGTCAGCACCGCGAACCGCCGGCAGTACAGCCTGGTCTCCAGCTTCTTCCCTTCCTCCTCCCCTCCTCCTCCGCCTCCTCCTCCGTTAGGCAGCATCGCCTCTCTTTCATCCGGCGGCACCACCTCCTGCTCCTGCTCCTGCTCCAGCGCAGGGTCGGTGCTGTCTACCTCCCCCGCCCCGTGCGTCGGCGCCGCTCCGTATGTCGCATCCGCGTACGGCTCGGCTGCGCCCTCCGGCTCGGAAGTCTTCCTTCCGACCGTGATGTCGTCAGGTGCGCCGGTATCCGCGCGCAGATGCTCCTGCACGAGCTCGCCGGCAACCATGATGTCTGTTTTTTTATTTTTATTTACCTTCCTCTTCTTTTTCCCGCTGAGATGAGAACCAGGGGCGAGACAGGAAACGATGAAACGCAGAACAGAGCGGATTCCTCGTGCGGTTACTAGCGGCCACCGCGCGCTGCTCCACAGAAGATGAATCAGACCGAAACCAGATGACCATTAAAACAACCCACTTTAACACGTGCTACTCATCTTAAAGCTTCCTGTCTCTCGTCCTCTCCGGCCCCTCTGAGCCTGCACGCCCTCTCTCTCTCTCTCTCTCTATGTCTCTCTCTCTATGTCTCTCTCTCTCTCTCGGTCTTTTGTTCAGCCGACGCTGACACACGGCCTTCCGATGCTGATGAACCAATAGTAGAGCAGCACGAGCCTGTAGTATCTTATACTGAGGTTGTGAATGTAATCGGTGACCATGTGGAAGCTGAGGAACCATGATGCAACAGCTTCTACAGTGAGCCTATAGTTAATATAACAATAATAATAATAATATTATTAAATACTACATTTCCTTATAAAGGATTTATAATCAGGTTATTAATTCGGTTGTTAAATCCTAAATAAACAATTATAAACAAGTTATAACAGTTTTCATACAGTGCAAGTTCACTCACGTCAATGCTTACTACTCATTAATCTTACTAATGAGTTACTAGCATTTATAACTGGTAAAAAAAAAGTAAAGCACATCAATTAATGAATTACTACAAGACTTCTTTGTTTCATCTCAGTTTAAAAAATGACATTTATCATTTCTATAATCTATTATGTTAAATCAAATATATGATTTGATAAATGAATGTAAATGACACATAAACTCCTGTGCCTCCTCTCCGGCCGCTGATGTCCATATGTTCAGGCCGTTATCTGCTCTAATCCTAATCATCCTCTGACCCAGTGGGACTCGGCTGCAGCAGGTACAAGGTGCAGGTAGCAGTCTGACCCCACAGGTGATTCACACGTATTCTACATAAACTTTAGCCTGGAATTGATTTATGTGTAAAATCTTATTTTCTCTTGTTGAGATATACGTCTGTTCCACAACACACAAAAATGTGAGGTGGATAAAAGTCTCAGTAAAAGACTACAACAAAGAGTAATGGCATCATATGAACTGAAACTTGATTTAATCACTCAGTTTCTCTGGTCCTGTTTTTCCGAGGCTTCAATAAATAAAACTTTTCTAGGATCAATGAGAGGGAACAAGACTAGTTTCTGATGGTTAGGCCTCTTAAAATCCCTGAGTTGTTCACAAGAGGATCAGATCACCTCTGACCCTGCTGCCTCAGCCTGGAGGAAGAAGTGAGGTCTCACTCTGTCTCTGTTTTCAGGTACCAACAAGAAAAACAAAAAGAGAGAATTTGCCTGGTGACCAGTGAAGGTTGCACATCATCATCATCGTCATCGTCACATGACAAACACTTTTTCCACAGGAGGAAATTTTTTTCATTAAACAGGAACAATAATATAGAGTGTCCACAGACTTATTTATAGGTACTTATAATAAATAAATGTGTTGAGAATATCTGAATTTGCTCCATTATATATGAGATGTTGCATATTTTTTACTCACTTTAGTGTAAAGTCTGTATTTACACTAGAATTAACACCTCATGGTTGAACGCCTCCACCAACCAGATAAAAGTTGCAGGAAATATGGTCACAACACTGTTTTTACAGACCATTATGATGTCACAGTGAAGTTGACCTTTGACCTTTTGGATATAAAATGTCTTCACTTCATCATTTTATCGTAATTAGACATGTGAGTTATTTTGTGTCATAGTAAGTGTATGAATTTGTGAGTTATGGCCAAAAACGTGATTGGTGAGGTGACAGTGACCTTGACCTTTGACCACTAAAATCTAATCCGTTCATCCTGGAGTCCAAATGGACATTTGTGCCAAATTTAAACAAAATCCCTTGAGGAGTTTGAGATTACATTCACAAATCCAAAACCGAGATTTGTGAGGTCACGTTACCTTGACCTTTGACCTTTGAGCACCAAATTCTAATAATTTCACCCCCGGGTCCTTATTAATGTTTGTGCCAAATCCGAAGAAGCTCTGGTGGCTTCTTTCTAGATAGAGTGACACATGCTTTCTAACATAGACGATCTTTGACACAGGCGCGCTTCTTCAAGTTTCCCGTTGCCATGGAAACGCCAGCATCACAAACTGACTACACGTTGGATAATTTATAAACGGAAACAAAAAAAAAAAAACAGGCTGCACCAAAAACCAGCGCGATGTCCGGACCTGAGGAGCGGGCTCTCCTGGAGCTGAACCTGCGGAGGGAGACGTGGTGTCAGGTGGAGGGACACCCCCGGCAGTCCTGGGAGAGGACCGAGAGGCGACACTACCGGAAACACCTGCGAACCAGCCCGGTCCTCCTCACCGCTCTGACCGCCGCCGGACCGCAGCAGCGCCGGGCGGCCTGCACCGAGCCGCCGCCTCCCGCCAAACTTCCGGAGAGACGACACTTCGAGGAGAGCTGTACGAAATCTTTCATGTGAATTTACATCAACAATATTAATACAGTTAATAATAATACATATTCATGAGGGGCTGAACGAAGGTGGTCAAATATAGCAATATATCATAATTATAATGATGCATTATTCAAGAACATTTTTATATTTTAGTGCCTTTAAGTGATAAAACTGTATTTCTTTCAGTTATTGTACATTTGTGTAAGAACTGAACTGAGACAAATTTCTTATTGTGGACAAGAATGTTTATGGAAATGATGAATTTAGCTGTTTCCTGCAGCCACACGGTTGTTGTGTGGAAGCTAAGTGCCAGTTCCCAGGTGTCTTTGAACGCAGCAGCAAATATTTCTTTTAAAAACAGCCCATTCATTCAACTGAATCCCCTGCAATAACAACACAGGTGTGAAACTAAAGGAACCATCTGTGCACATCTCCAGTGTGGTACAATAAGCTTGAAAATCTGCAGTGATGTAATTTACTATATTTAAATTATTTCTGATTATATGAATATAGCTCACACCTTTCTTCTCTTCCAGATGAATCTCACCTGGTGTAGACGGCTGCAGCCTGACAAACATGAACCTGAACACACCACAACTTTCAGTAGTTTATTATTTCCACAAAGAGTCGTGAAACTGTTCAACGAGAATAAGACATAATAAAATAAACCTGTTAATATGAGCTCATTCACATGAGTTGAAGGTGTTGAAGATTGGTTTGTGTTTGTGAAAAATCTATTTAATATCAGTCCTAACATCAGTCAGTCACTTTGGTCCAGAATGAAGTATCCCAACATTCACGCTCAGGGTGGATCTTAATGACTTCTAATGTCTTCACACTTTATCTATCTAGTCTGAACGTGTTGCTACTTGTGCATTAAATACCTTCAAACCATCCTCAGGCCAAGCCACATGTCAGAAATGTGTGTGTGTGTTAATGTGTGTGTGTTAATGTGTGTGTGTGACAGTGTGTGTCGGCCCTGGGGAAGAGTCTGAGTGCGTTCTGTGCAGTGATGATCTGAACAGCTTGAGGTGACAGACCTTTGACGTCAGCGATGTACCGGCAGGACAGAGTGATGTTAGCGGGCTCATTCCTCACCTGAGACAGAGACAGGAAGTGACGGACAGAGACAGGAAGTGACGGACAGAGACAGGAAGCTGCACGTTGTGTTCAAGTTGAATGGTTTGAGACTCACGTGCTTGTCGAGCCCCAGTGCAGGAGAGTCTGTTTCCAGACAGATGTGCTCCAGTGGGATCTGCTGGATCAGCTTTTCTCTCTGAGGTCACATTACAATTAACTGTCACTGTGGTTTCCTCATTATAACTGACTGATGTTACCATGTGACTTCCTGCTCATCGTGGAGCTTTACGTCTTATTTTCTTTCCTTCATTAATCTGGGAAACATCTGGAGGAGACGATGATTTTTAATATAACAGTTTATTATTCAGTATGTTTCATGCATCAGTATTCAGGATGTGGCCCCTGAATTAGGGCACTAGCTTATAATTTAGGATGTTACTATGGTTACCACCACTGTTGCTATGACTTTCCTGCTACCATACATTACTTTCACTTCCCAGTGTGTATTCTATGAGCAGGTGTGTGGGGTTTTTTTACCCATAGTGCACCACATGACAGAGGGAACATACTGTTCTTCATCTGTATATTTTATGTGACTGCACATCGACCAAAGTTCAGTTTACGTTTTATGGATTTAGCAAAAATGTGCACACAAAGCTGTTTCAGTCGCACGAGCGGATCATGTGGGACCAAACACCCTCATGATGAAAACGAGTCAACTCATTCATTCATTACACACACACACATTAACACGCAGAGTGTTCCCAGAGAGGTGAACGTCACTATATAATCAGACTCTCTCAAAATGGATTTACACTCTTGTTCATTTGTTTTCTTGCTGAAGTGTGAGGTCACACCTACCTGTTGGTTCCTGCAGACAGCAGGTGGGAAGGAGAACAGGTAACCGGCCTTCACGCCTTCCAGAGCGACCGAGGGCTTCCCCGCAAAGTTATGAAGCAGAGCGCGGCTGATACCTGAGGGAAATGAGGAAGTCATAGCTGCCAGCTGTTCGTTCTGCAGCTGTGTGTGCTGTACCTGAGACAGAGGAGGGACACCCACCTTGTTCTCTCATGGTCTCTATGGTGACTTTAGCAGCTGATCGTGAGTGGACGTTCCTGCGCAGAAAACAGTGAAACAGGAAGTAAGAACAAAACTGTTTTTCACTGATTCCAACACGTGTGAAAATGGCTGATTTTCACATGTAAATGTTTTCCTCTGTGATGTTCTGTTTGACATGAGTCATGAACTACTCATGGATGCCAGCTGGACACTGAGTGTTTGTATTGAACCTCTGTGTGATCACGTGCCTCTGTGCAAACCAGGTTCAGATGAAGTCAAGCCAAGCTCGTGCTTCAGCAGCAGGACAGTCATCACTTGCAGCTTTAGCTCGACAGCTCAGCTCAGTGGTTCCTAACCTTTTCTAGCTCAGGGCCCACTTAAAAATTTAAAAAATGTTTGTGGGCCACATCCGACGGCGTAACCACACAGAGGTCAAATACCAGAGGCCCAATGCTTTCTCAGAGCTCGTCTTATTTCAATGATAATCTTGACTCTCTCCTTTTAATTCTTCCTGTTTCTAACCAGCGGTTCAGCCGGCTCATCACAGTGACGGGTCGAAATATGAGAGAAATTAAAATGGATGTAAGGAAATGTTTGGAGTTCTTCCACATTTTATACGTTTTTAAATCATCATTTAAAAACATTTTTATTTTTTGTTTCATAATTACAACTTTGGACCAAAATTGTTCTGTTTTGCAAACGATGTGTCGGCCTGCAGGTTGGGGACCGGCGGCTTAGCTTGTACAGAAGCTACAGTACAGCTGCAGCTTCATGGGTTTATTTTGTGTATGAATGAATCCGTCTACATATTTCTGTCCTTTTGACAAACACTAATAAAACATCTGAACCTGGAGAAAGAAAATCTATAAAGTTTAACTTGTAGATGAGAAGGAGCCATTCTGCTGTGCTGATATTAACAACATAAAAACAGACCTTTGGAACAGGTGTATGAAAAGAACTACACTGAACAATCACTGCAGCGTGCACAGCTAGGCTCTATTCTATCTTCTTCTATCTTCTTCTATCGCACTCACACAGGAAGCTCCAGCTCCTTGGCGATGTGGAGCTGTTTGATGAAGACAGTCACTTGGTCGTCTCTGTCCTGCTGCGTGGGAGCACACCACGGCGTGAAGTCTAAACCGATCTGCAACCAAGAACAAGTGAACTCATGATGTCCCAGCCGCCACAAGCCGGTTTGACAATGACAACATGTTCAAATGTTGGAAGACACTGAATTCTCTCAGAACATGGAGAGAAAACACGTGACTTGTGAAAGAAACAGAGGACTCAGCTAAGCCACTGGAAATGTGTTTTTAACATTTCCTGCGATGAAATAACAACAAAACATTTCAACATTTTCCTTTTAAATATCTATTTTTACAAAACTGAGACCAAGTTCTTTCAATGCACAGACAATAAAACAAACATTTAAATTCAAGTACTGGAGCTCTGTATGTCTGTGACTGACTGACTGACTGACTGATGGAGTTTCCCCATTGGCTGTTGCTATTAGGGGGTGTTTACAGGAAGTGTTATGACCACACAAATACGTTTTCATTTTAAAACAACAGAAATCTCTGTCCAGACTAACACACCTGAAAATACATACATGACCATTCACCTGCGTCATCGTTTCCAAAGGTCTCAGTTTCTGTCCGTCCACACTACAACACAACCCCAGAGTTTTCAAAATAAAACAACCCCAGAGTTTTCAAAATAAAACAACCCAAGAGTTTTCAAAATAAAACAACCCCAGAGTTTTCAAAATAAAACAACCCCAGAGTTTTCAAAATAAAACAACCCAAGAGTTTTCAAAATACCTGAAAGTCTCCGTTTTAGGGGCTTGAAAACTCTGGAGTCACGTGGATGTGAGGAGGAAACATAACAAAACAGATGTGTTTTCAAACTAATATGTAGTAGTGTGAACGTAGCCTTAGCGCATTTGTAGCTAAATTTAGAGACTTTTTCTTAAGCAAGTAAACTGCATGTGGGAAAGAGGTTCTAGTCTCACACTGTGGATGAATGAAATGCGTTCAGTGTGTTCAGGGCCGGACCTCGCTGAGCCTCTAACCTTATCTACAAATATAACGGTTATGGAAACAAGAGTCTGGGACTGTTGACTTAGACACATTCCCCACACGGGAGGATCTACAGGGCTCTACGGCATTCAAGACTGGACAGGATGAAGTGTGTGTGTGTGTGTGTGTGTGTGTGTGTGTACGTATAAGTGCATGAGAAAGACTGTGACTGACTGTGATCATTAACTTTTCCTAACAAAGAGGATTAAAGAGGTTAGCTGAGAGTTTTAACAAGTTTAATCCTTTTTGCTTTTCCAGAAGTCACATTAAAGTTAGGATTTGTTAACTGGGGGGGCAGCCACGTGTCTGTGTGTGTGTGTGTGTGTGTGTGTGTGTGTGTCTGTGTCTGTGTGTGTCTGTGTCTGTGTGTGTCTGTGTGTGTCTGTGTTTGTACACATGGAGTGTGTGTACCGGTCAATTAGAGTTTAGGACCTTGAGAGTGAGGACGTTCGGTCTTGGCCTCATCACTTTGAAGGACTGTTTGATGGTTCATGGTTACAGTACATGTATGATGTCAATGACTGTCTGTGTGTGTGTGTGTGTGTGTGTGTGTGTGTGTGTGTACCTCTCCAATAGCAACGAGACGCTCTCTGTGTTCGTAGAACAGTGGCAGGGCAGCATCCAGGTCCTGTGAGAAATACATTACAACCTGCATCATGTATTTAGTTCATTTAAAGACATTCAAGGTTTCCCTGTGAGGATCATTAAAGTTTTCTGATTCTGATGAATCTGATGAAATTTTGCTCATTTTTAAACTCCACTTTAAGCCTCTGAATTTATTACTACTATCTAAATATTTTCATATCGGGTGGGAACTTGTGTAACAGCAGCTTGTTGTTATAAGTATTAGTCGTATTAACACCAGTTAATCTAGGCTCAGCTGACCTCCAACAGCCCTGTATCAAATCAGCGAAAAAAACATTAAATTTCAGTCTGCTGCCAAAGATGAAACATGAAACCCTGAAGCAGATCACAACGTCACCTGAGACCAAAGTTTATTTAGTGAAAATTATGAGGAAACTTTATCCTTATTTTTACATCAAAGTCCAGGGTCTCTGTTGCGATACGTGTATGAACAACTGTATGTGAATTTAGTTCCTTAAATAATGGCTTGAAAAATAATAAATACGCCTTCATCCCCTCCAGAGTCCTCAGGAACACCCTCCCTCACACTGTTTTCCTCAGCTGGGACACCACTGAGCAGCCTGGATACTGTTTCTCTCCTCACTTTCTCAGAATCACTAAAGTAAAATAATCAAAGGACGGATGTGGTGTCGCATGTTTTACTACCTGAGGTTTCACGCTGCACTGCTCAGGCCCCCCACCGCCCTGCAGCGGATGGATCCCGAAACATGGAGCCACCAGATCTGGATAGCTGTGAGAGAAGAAACACCTAGAATAATAACCATGAGGCCTTCCAGCTGAGAGCAGCTATATGAGACAATGTAAAAACATTTACTCTATACGTTGTGCATGAGTTACATAAGAGAAAAGGTTCTGTACTTAATGAACTCTCTAACCCCGTTTATATCACATTATCTTATAAGGTTTATAACTTTTTATGTATTTGCTGCATCAGAACTTCCTGCGTTCTAACTGAGAAGCTGATGACGTCAGCAGACTATAAATATAAGATACTACATGATATGAGTTTATGAGACAGACACTATATATATATATGTCCTAAAACTGATTACATAACACTGAAGATACACAGACCTTTGCCGCAGCTGTAAAACTCTGTTAAACTCCCCGACTTCTTCTGTAACTGCAATCAGAGTCTTTACCCCGGCCTACACACACACACACACACACACACACACACACACACACACACACACATATATATATATAAGCAGCTATGAAATATATACATGTATTAACTAGAACATATCTCTAAGTTGAATTCCCTGTTACAGTGTATGTTCAGTAAGTTGTAACTGACCTCTCTGGTCCTCTGGATCACATCCTCCAGATCCTGCAAAGAAAGAAAAACTGCAGCAGTGAAATAAACAGAACTAAATGTGCATGAAAACTTGTAAATATCAACTGTAATATGACTGTATTATTTGTAGTGTGCATATATCTTTTAAAAGATAAAATTAATATTTGTGATATTAACTGGGCGACATACTTTTAAGTTTTTCCTGTTGTTTATATTAGCTAGCTTAGTGCTAGTTATCTGTACAGGCTTATTTGAGAGCCTACCTCTTCAAACTCACGAGCTGATATGTGACAGTGACAGTCAACGAAACCATGTTCCATTTAAAATCAAAATAATAAAAGATAAGACAGAAATAATGTAGAAAAACTGCAATATTTGCTGATTTCGTCTGTCGAAGCACAGCTAACATCCGGGTGGAACAGTTCTGCGATGCCAGCGGTGTTGTTCCGGGGGGGGGGCTTAGCAGGCGGACACGGAAGTTAGAAGTTCAATTCCGGTTTCCGTAAAAAAAAAAAAAAAATATATAAACACAGTTGGCGGTAAAAATGGCAACCGTGGAGACTGAAAGCTCGTCTAGTGATGAGACAAACCAAGAATACAGAGTTCAAGTAAGGTCGAAGAAACAAGTCGTCGGGCAGATAAATAAATACAAAGACATTCTGAAGACGGCTCTCCGCGGACAGACGGACATCGCCGAGGACACGAAGCGAGTTTTACTGGAGGAGCTGCTGGCGGTGAGTCAACATGAACCGTTTACATCTTAATGTCACTAACTGTCATTTTAGATAATTCAGGGACAACTGAACTGTTACTGTCAAGTATCAACAAACCGCTAAGCGTTGGTTTTTTGCGGACTTTTGTTTCCGCAAGTGCGCAGAACCGGCTGTGAAATTACACCAGATCCCATTCGGAAAATCTCGTATTTAGTGTTTGTTTAGCTGTTAACGTCCACACACTCCAGCAAAAACAACATTTAAGGCCTTTCAGATATTTGTTGAGATGGAATAATACTTTCGGCTTAGAAATGATATGAGGACAGCAACATTTATTTATATAAAATAATTTAAGCTAACAGACATTCAGGCTAACAGTTAAAATCTACCAACAGTCTGCATCAGAATAAAGCAATATATGATTTACAGTGCTACTGTGAGTACTGTGTTAAGTAAATGGAAATGAGTAGAGTCAAAATGTTTAGTCAGTTAATCAAAACTTCATGGACAGAAAAAGAGTTTGCAACTATTTTAATAATCCGTTAATCAAGCAAGTAATTTTGGAGCAAGATAAACCAAATACTCCTCAGAACCATCATCTGAAATGTGAGAATTTGCTGCTTTTGTTTGTGATAGTAAACTGATTATGTAAAGCAAATCACTTTGACATCACATTGGGCCTTAAAGGATTCATCTATAATAAAATTAGAAAATGGTGCCTTCAGTAGCAGTTTATGAAGTATATCTGCTGTATTTGTGATACTGTGTTTGTGCTGTTTGTCAGACGTGTGTTCAGTAGTGATCAGTCTCTGTATCTGTGCAGAACTTTGAGGCAGCAGTTCAGGAGAATGTGTTGGTGAATGGACAGCCCTGGGAGGAGGCGCCTGATGTTGAAGGTGAGTCACTATCTCCTCTCAAACTCCATACAACCTGTTTTCATCAGCCCGTTTAATAAACTACAGTTTCTGTCTCCGCTGTCGCACTGAGCAGAGGATGAGGACGTCGATCTGGGAAGCCTCCTGGATGACACCATCGTTGAGACCACCAGGAGGCGCCGTACGTACCCGAGACAGATCCTTCCACATGTGGTCCATTCCCTCAAGGCTGAACGGAAACTCATGGTGGGTGTCAGAGTCTGGGGGAACTGACAGTGGGGGGGGTCACAGACCACAGACCGCTGCACTAAACATATACATAGGGATTAAAAAGCAGATTTCATAAATTGATGTCCTGTCTGAGAAATCAATGTCTGGATCACACGTATTATTACTGATGTAAAATGTAGAATGAAAAGTGAGTATCAACGACATGGTATTTTGTGACTGAAGTCTATAATTACACGTTACCCTCAGTGGATTTTATCGGATTATTACAAGTTTCACTTTATCTATTTGTGCAAAAAAGGGAAAAAACACACATATAAATATATGAAATAAATACAACTGAAAAAGAACATACATCACTGTAAAGGAACCGTCCAGAGCTGATTTGTCCTTTAACATCTGCTGCTCTGTGCCGTTCTGTCTGTTTTTCAGGGGCTGTATGAACATGCAGTCAAACCTCAAGAGGTGGTCAAGGACCCTGATCAAGGTAGTTACTGCATCTCTGATGAGTTACACACACACACACACACACACACGTTTTTAATTTGAGTGTTTTCGTTTTCTCTGGTCTTCTATAAAAGATGATTGAAGAAAAAAACATTTGAGAAGTTGGAGACATCAACAGGAAAATGTTCTGCCAGTGACTACGACTATCATCACCATGATTTATAAAATAACACAATTATTTCCTGTGTGAGAAAATCGTGTTATATCTTACATTTCCCTGTGGTGTGAGGCAGTGTTTGAAATGCTGTATACTCACTCCTGTGTGTACACACAGATCTACCGTGCAGTTTACACCGGACAGTTTCTTGCTTTCATATAATCAGGAAGAACTACTTCTCTTTAACCCGAGCATTTGAAAGTTTCGCCCTCCCTGAACTGAAATGCCTAAATGCATCAGTGCTCTTTGTTCACCTTGTGAGTTTCAGTCGCCTTGAACAGACTGTAAACAGGTAGCAGCAGGTTCTGGACACGTCAGGACACGATGCAGCGGTCCACAATTATCAAACTGCACGTGTAGTGAACACATTATTCCTGCGGTTTCCCTCCGTCCTGCTGATGTTTGGGGAAAATCCCTAAATAGATCTGCAGTTTTTTAAATGGAGTTTGGTCTGATTTGCTTTAATGCATGAGACTGAAACATCATTGATTTTGTGATTCTACATATTTTCCATATTGTGACATACATGAACATCAATATTAGAAATGTCCTGCACTGATGCATCTATGTCATGATTGCTTTGGAGGCCAATAAAGCTAATGAAGCTAATTATTAGCCATGTGGAAAATCTGATGATTTGAACGTGTTGTGTGTTTGTTTCACCAGAGAGCATCATGGGTGATTTGTCAGCAGCAGCTCCTGGGATGGTGAAACAGGCCATCCAGGTTATCAAGGTGACCTGTCAGTTTAATGAGCATTAAATGGATCTATGTGTAAAAACTTTATTGACACGTTTGTTTTTTCTCTGCAGTCGATCAACACTCTGCAGAAACAAGCTGAAGGCCTCTGTGAGATCCTCAACATGAAGCCGAGTCACGCCACTCTGGAGATCCACAGGGAAGTGTTCGGCTACAACGGCCAATCGGACGCTCCGCTGCCCGCCGCGGGAGCTGCGGAAAGGAACAAGCAGCCAATCAAGAGAGCCGTGGAGGAGGCGGCGGCCACAGACTGCTACGTGCCCCTCGCCAAGAAACCAGACTGCCCCACAGGAGAGGGAGAACCGGAGTGACACTTCCTGTGGCCGTCACCACAGAAGAAGATGATGGTGTGATGTCATGAACTAACAAGTTTGTTTTTACCCAGTTTTATTGCTCAGCTGTTGAAATAACTGGCAGCAGTGGAGAAACAGGATATGACTCATTGTAAATATGTCTTCTTCAGGTTCTATGTCTTATATTTCTACTGCTGGGAAACCATAAGAGGGCGCTGTTCTCCTCCTGATGAAACAAACATAAAACTGGTTGTTTGCTCCTCCATTTGCAAAAAGTGTCTGACTGATTGAACCTCTGGGCAGAGGATTCTCTTATTGATTATCTTATTACACATGGAAGTAAATCACTGTTAATGTGACAGTAACGGATCTTGCAGAGTTTTGATGCTGAAACAATAAAGTAAAAAGAAACTACAGTGAATCAGATGAAACCCCAAACATGACTTGACTCCTGCTCATTCTGTTCATGTTTTCTCATTCCCCTTTTTAAACATTGGTTCACATTTGTCAGTTTATGGTCAAGTTAAAGCTCCTCCAGTGTAAAGGTCTGTGTCCATGTGTAGTGTGATTATAGATCAGCTCTAGCTTCTATATTAATACTGTGAAAGTATCAAAGCCTCAGTCCACAGAGAAATGCACACAGCCTGTATTCAGAAACTGAGCCTTAAAACCAGCCGTCAGGACTTCTGGAACTTTGTGATGTCACAACAAAGCAGTCACCAAGCCCCGCCCACCTGGACCCACCATCCAAACCTTGCAGGATTTGGTTTCTCTGAGTGTTTTTACCTGAAATCTGCTATATTTTTTATTGGATCGCTCAGAAAGCAGTCAGCCAATCAGAAAAGAGGCTCAGAGCCTCCTCTCTTCTGATTGGCTCACCGACCTGTTGTTACTAGAGCTGCAGAGAGAAGCCTGAGAGAGGAGATGTAAAACTACACTGAGATGGTTTTTATATCTTCTGATGGATCAACACTTCAAATAAAACACAGAAGAAGAAGAAAAGATGGAGCTGTAAGAAAACAAGGTTTGTTGATTACAGCAGACGACACTGAAGTTTTATTTTGAAGGGTCAATTGGTATCTCAACCCCCAAATTCAAGTTACACATTGACTAGAATCAACTTACCCCAGATCTGGGTGATGATGATGCTTGAGCTTTTGTTTACATGAACATTTAGACTTGTCACAGTAGGAAGAGTTGGCTGCTGATCCCTGGGTTGGTGGTTCGATTCCCGGTTCCCCCAAAACCGGTTCCATCAGGAAGGACTTCAACACTTCAAATAAAACACAGGAGAAGAAGAAAACATGGAGCTTTAAGAACCTGTAAATATGTTTACTGGTAATAAAAACTTTTTTCATCCTACACTCCTGTGCTGTGTCTGTGGTTTATTGTGTCATGTGTTATTATTTCATGTGTCACTGATGAGTTTATGTCAAAACCCTCCATCAGTCCACAAATGTTCTGGCCCCGGGGTCACATGACTTATGTGAACCGTCCTCACTGCTTCTTCTAAATTGGCAACAACTTTGAAAAGTGAAAAGAAAGCTGAAGTGAAACTGTGCAGCCTGTTTTCCGGCCTGATTGTTCTGACTTCGCCGGACTCCGTCACACTAACTAACACCTTGTATTTTGTAGCAGAGCCGGTGAGCAGGACGTCCTCCTGTTTCTCTCCTTTTAATGTGTGCGTCAGAAACCTGTGATGTCAGACTGTGATTCGTCCTGTCAGAAGAGCAGCAGGAATGACCTCCTGTGTGACACCTGTGAGGTAAGATCACGCCACCTTTACTGCTGCGGCCAGCTCTTCGTCTGAGCTGTGAACTGCTCCTTGTTGCCACGGTGAGGTCAGCGGTCATGGGCGCAAAGAGGAGGGGGATTTTGAATGAGATTAAAGCACAGAATCTTTACGGTCACTAAAACTCAGGTCTGTGGTTTGTGAGAGAAAGATGAGACGTCCCAACTGAACGAGGGGATTAGTTGCATTTAATTATATTCTCAGTGTTTATATTATTATTTGTGTGTGTGTGTGTGTGTGTGTGTGTGTGTGTGTGTGTGTGTGTGTGTGTGTGTCAGGGGTCAGAGGACGAAGGCAGGAGGATGAAGAGGAGGGAGAAGAACAGAGTTGCAGCTCAGAAGAGCCGCAAGAGACAAACACAGAGAGCCGACCTGCTGCACGAGGTGTGTGTGTGTGTGTGTGTGTGTGTGTGTGTGTGTGTGTGTGTGTGTGTGTGTGTGTGTGTGTGTGTGTGTGTGTGTGTGCGCGCACGCTGTACTTCCATGACATCTTGTCTGTTCCTCACCGGTCTGAGTTTGAGAGCTGCGACTTGGTTTTCAGGATGAAGGTTAGATTTGTGTTTAAGGTGAAAAGCTTCATTTATCCACTTACTGTCCTTCCATAAAGGACAACAGAGGTCGAGATATCCTGATTCTTACTCCCAAATCACTGGATCCCAAAGTTCCCAGACCTCAGTAGTTCAACTAATTAAGATCCTTCCTGCTTGGTAAACAACCACATCACTCACACTCAGAGACGCTCTATTAAAAAACAGCAGGTCTCAACTCCAGAACAAAATATCATCCGTGGATGTTTTTCATCTCCTCATCTTTTAATCGTCTGTTTATCATCCTTTCACACTGCGTCCGGTCTCTCTAGTTATCCTTATTTTATACTTAAGTATATTGTGTGTCTTCCCTCTTTAACTTTACCTTATTTCTGACGTTATCACCATTATTATTATTTTGTAGGGCTTGAAAAGTTCCTCCAGAACCACAGAGAAAATAATACATTCATGTCACAGGTGGAGCTGATCTCCCTAATGTCATTTTTATGTGTAAAATTCAGGAGTTCATAGGACGTTCATGACGAGTGTATCTGCAGTAAATGTAAAAAAACAAAAAAGAAGCAAAAACTAAAAGTGACAAAAGCTTCCATCCAATCCCGTCACTCACTGATGATTTCTTCCTCCTCCTCTCTTCAGGCCTGTGAGCTGTTGGAGCAGAGGAACAGAAAACTGAGGAGAGAGGTGCTTCAAATAATCTCATTATTGGAATAATATCATGTTTTATGACACAGGAACAGAGATAAACTCCTTCAGAGGAGAGGGAAGGTTCAGAGGGGTTTACATCGACCATAAATCCATTAACACTAAGTGAAATGAAACCAACTGAAGTGGAATAAAATAATCACCTTATCTTCCAGGTGGATTCTCTGTCCAAGGAGCATCACCTGCTGACTGAAGCCCTCAGAGCCCATGAGCCCCTCTGTCCCATCATGCACTGCCTCTTCGCCTCCTCCTCCTCCTCCTCGTCCGGCCTGCAGCCCGACAACATGGCAGCTTGTTCTGTCTGAGGCGAGGAGTGTAACGCAGCATCAGACCTCTGGGGGGCGACGTTCACCATGATCAGGGATGGAGCAGCTGCCACCAGGTGTGTGGCGCTGCTGAACTCTGCTGGCAGCTTCTATAACCACAGTGGAGAGAGAGCAGAGCGCCCTCTGGTGGTTAAACATGTTCATAATGTAGATACAGTAAAACTATGTTCAGACGGATCTGATTCAAGTGAAGAACTATAGTCCAAACTGCTGAATGTCATTCATCCATTAACCCGTTTATTGTTGTTTTCTGCTGTTTGAGTGGATGCAAGTTTCCAAAGCAATCAATAAATAAAAGTCAGTTTGTATCATGTTGATCTGAAGAAAATCTAAACCTGCTCACTTCGACCCAATTAAAATAACAATATCTCTTTATTTGTAGTATTATTAATAACAATTAATTATTAATATTCTAACAAACAAAGAAATAAAACAAATGCATAACTTCGTACGTTTCATAAATCCACTGGAACATCTGGACATTGTCAGTCTTCTGACCTGTTTGTACAGTGATCTATTGAAACATGTAGATTATTATTCATTAATGTTCACATCGATTTCTGAAAGAAGAGCAGCCATGTTCTGATACTGAGGTGATAATAATGTTAAAGTCAACTTCAACCCATGTCACAGGTTTGAACCCGATGACACAATAATGAGTTAGTTTGATCCAGTGACGCAACAGTCATAAGAATAACATGAATAACTGCAGACTCTGTTTATTAGAGAGTGAGTAAGTTATTGAAAAAGACACAGGAGTGGTGGAATAAGAAATGATGCAATAGTTACAAAGTGTTTGATTCTCTCAAATGAAATGTTTAATTTGATTTTGTTTTGTTTGATTTGGATTCATTTGAAAGTAACTGAGTAAAGCTGACTCAGCGCCGTGTCAGTGCTGGAGTACATTGACCTGTGTTAGGATTCAGCATCAACCTTCATTCATTCATTCAACAGCTGTTTCCAGAGGTGGAAACAACCGCCACTGTATCACTCTTTTCTTCTTCTAAAGTCAGCATGCGTCTTTATAAAGGATCCACATATTCTGAGGAAGCACAATATAATAATGTTAAATAATATGTTTATGCTTTATAAATCAGAGATGAGATAAACAAGTCTACGCACACTGGCAGCTGATATAGGGGTATACTATATCCCATCATCCTTTATTAACCCTTTAAATCAACTTAAAACATTTTCCCACTCTGGATTTATTTGAACCAACACTTCACTGAAACTCGTGGATGTTTCCACCTGAAGAAATATTCAAACCAAAGACGACATCTTGTTGTTTTGTGTTTTCTGAATGCACCGTTTCACATGATGTAAATATTGTAGATGTTTCTATACACATTTCCATAAAATACAGTTTTACAAATCATTTGTGTGAACGATCTGTAGAGAATTTGAAATAAAGTTTTTGTAGATTTGAACACCGCTTGATAATTATTGAAATACAAACCAGTGACTTTTCATGTCCGACAGAACCTGTCGGCATGAGGGACAATAAATTTGATGCAGCTGTAAAAGTGGTTGAAATTGTTTTAATTTGTACAAAAACATTTTCAAAAACAAAGACAAACAATAAGTTAAAGAACATGACATTAACTTCATTAGTTTTTTGCTGATCTTGAAATCTTCGTTTTCATTGACTTAATGAATTAAGTGCAGTGGTAACGGATGTATTGAAACTGCAAAAGGCCTCGTGTGTCATGTGTTTCCTGTGATTGTGCACATCATTAATCATGCTGCAGGAAACAACGGGCCTTCTGGGATATTACTCCCCTTCAGTGAAGGTCCCGAGGTCAGTTTGAAGTCACGGACGTGTCAGAGCGACCCCGTAAACTCCGTTTCACCTGCATCATATTAGAAATCTGTGGTCTGGTTGCGTTGATGCTCACAGTTCCTCAATCTGACCACGGCGGCATCAGACTGAGCGGTTACATAATCTGCCCAAGGTTTCTCTTTCATTTTCCCTTCCTCCTCCACGCCGAGGTGAATGATAAGTTAATCTTGATGCAGAGGACACTGACGCAAACCAGCAGTGGAACCGGACCGTTTCACTCCTGCAGACTTCTGGGAAACCGGACGGACTATCAGTCATCAAAAGTGCTTTAATGTATTCTTAGAAGATAAAACTTGAATCACCTCCTTGTGGTTGTTTGACTCCGCCACTCAGACTGTTTGCAGGTTACATACACAAGGCAAAATCATGGTTTGTGAGGTTTTTCCACGGAGGGAAATCTTTTTAATTTAACAGGAACAATAATATAAAGTGTCCACAGACTTATTTATAAGAAAATATCTGATATTTGATATCTGATGAAATGTTGCGTATTTTTGACTCAATTTGGTCAAAATGTATTTAAACTAGAATCACCACGTGTGGTTGAACGCCTCCGTCAACCAGTTAAGTTGCAGGACATTAATCAACACACTCTTTTTTTCAGAACATTATGATGTCACAGTGAAGTTGACCTTTGACCTTTTGGATATAAAATGTCATCACTTCATCATTTTACCCTTACACACTAGACATTTGAGTTGTAATAATGAGTGTACGAATTATGGTCAAAACAGCATTTTGTGAGGTCACACCACTTGACCTTTGACCTTTGACCACCATCAAAATCTAATCAGATCATCCTTGAGTCCAGGTGAATGTTTGAGCCAAATTTGAAGAAGTTCTGTCAAGACGTTACTGAGACATCTCGTCCACGAGAATGAGACTTACGGATGGTCAACCTGAAAACAAGATGGCTGCTGGTCTGACCGTCGCCAGCGCGGAGACATGATGAAATCATGTGAAAGAAAAGATCCAGCTCTCACAGTGTCAGCAGACAGAAAGTATTTATAGAGATGATGCATGTCTCTAATAAACTCAGTGTTGGGGATTCAACCTTTTCTCAGGCGTCTGGAAGGAGAAATATTCCCTCCACTTCCTGATAAAGAAGATTTTTAACCCCTCTCCCAAACCACCGCTGTATATCCTGATCCAAACAAAGTCTGTAGCAGGAAATGACAAACAGAATGTGATTTCACTGACATGAACCTGGATTTAAAACCTCTTGTCTGCAGTTATATTGAGCACAACATTTAAATCTGTCTTGCACTGTCCAAATACTTTTGATCACATAGTGAAAACTAACTGACAGGAAGTTGATTCTCCTGGTTAATGTTGCTTTACAAGGTTTGTTTGTTTATTGTTTACCTTGGGGAGCACCAGGTGGGTGGGGCTTGCACACCAGTGAGTGAACTCAGGCCAGAGTTTAAACTCACCTTGCACAACCCCAACTGTCCTGGCGTGTCCAACTCCACCCGCCTGGTTCTCCAAGCAGGATGAAACAAGCGCTGTGTTCAAACTGAGGAACAGACCTCAGACCAGTTTCTAAATGAGTCTTAATCACCTCCGTCATCACAACACCGGCTGCCTGGCGAACACTGCTGGGACAGGAAGTGACACGTCACTCCAGAGTATTTCTGGGGAACACACACACACACACAAAAACGTAAACACACACTTGCAGAAAAACACACACATACACGCACACACACTAAAATACTCCCAGACTTCTGGTGAAATCCTGATTCAGTTCTTGGTAATTTCACAGGTAGGAAATTGAAGCATCGCATCCAAACACACGTTAGAGCTCGACTTTAAGTCGTGCTTCAGGTGGTGAGAGCAGAGCCACAGACAGGCAGACAGACACGAAACCCTGAGGTCATGAATCCCTCCAATTTAAAGATCTAATCTGTGTTTCCAAGCCTCCGCAGCAGGAATACATGTTCTTCATATGCTGACGCCTGTGGCTCTGTTGGCCTATAACAGCGACATAGACAGCAAAATAATGTTCAAGTCTCAACATATTTCTAAACATTTATATATGAACTCATGAGTTTAAATTCTGGAAGACATAAATAATCTAAACTACAACTTAATCAAATTAATAGTAAAAGAAAGTTTTGTTTAATATAAGTAAGAATATATCTTAATATAACTGATGTAACCTCGGGGAGAAGGGAGACACCTGTAGGAAACCTCTAATGCACTCGAACACCAGCGAACAGGAAACAGGTTGCACAAATGTGATTGGCAGAAAGATGATGAGTTATCAGCAGAAGCTGGACGGTCATTAAAATAAACAAAGAAGAAGAATGCTCGTGTTGTTACCGATCACTGCTCTTGTCCTTGAGAAGCATCTTTTCCATGGAGCTACAGTTTCTGCTCCAAAGACAAAGTTCCGGTCTGTTGTTGGACTCTCTTCATGGTCACATACTTTACTACTTTAACAGAAAACTACCTGCAACACACACAGATACACTCATAACACAAAACACACACACACACACACACACACACACACACACACCCCAGCACCAGCATAGACACGCCTTACACCTCCAATAAAAATACACAAACTTCTGTTGAACCGTGAACTGAAATCTTAACTTCTCTGGAAGAGAAAGCGAGGCTGTGGCAACACATTTCATCACTGGACTTGTCCAGTTACAGCCTTTATGTCACAGATGCACTTCTCACTAAAAGGACTGTAAATGCTTTTGAATGAGGAGACAAGTTAATGTGGAAATAACTTCCTCAGGAAGTCTACAGTTACTGAAGCTGTTGACAGAAAGGTCCCTTACTGAATGTTGCAATGCACGTCATTAACATTATCTGCATAAATGTTGCTCTTTTGATGGATGTGCACATCCTAAAGTTGTGTCCGATAGATTATCAAAGTTCGTTTTTAACTCAGAGGAAGAAAAAAGCATTAAAAATTAAGTAATTTTTGTAAAAAAAAAAAAAAACTAATAGAAATGTGCATCTCCCTCTAGACTTTATACCAAATTTGCTAAAGTGAAAATTCAAAAAGTTCTATTCATTTAACCTGTTTTTCCACATTATGCTAATTAGCAAAAACCCATCATGGCAAACTTTTATGGTCCAAGAGGCTTTTTTGTACAACACATTGAACTGGATCTGTGCGTCAAATTTCCAATCAATCGACAAATGGTACGAGGGGCGTGGCCTTTCCAAAATCTTCTCAATTTCAGCGCCACCATGTGGCCGATTGGGACCAAATTTCTTGGGAAGCTCATACGCAACATTTCCAGTCATTGTGCCAAGTTTCATGATTTTAGCTCATTCCAGTTCACAGGAATTTGAGCTGATTTGGCAGAAAAATAATAATAACCCTGAACAAAAATGATCAGGTTCTAACTCTAATAAGGCACAGTTACTGACATGCCACACAAAGACCACGAACATCTGCTCTTTTATTACAGGTGGGATCTTGAGGACGTACAACACTATAAAT
Source organism: Seriola dumerili (assembly GCF_002260705.1). NCBI lineage: Eukaryota > Metazoa > Chordata > Actinopteri > Carangiformes > Carangidae > Seriola > Seriola dumerili. Next base: position 411,489 of record NW_019174567.1, on the reverse strand, counting down.
TAAAAATCAAGGCTCAGACCATTCGGTGCAGGTGGGAAGCCAGTGTGGGATTATGTCCTCCTTGTCCCTGCACTAGAAACTCCTTCTGCTTTGTTTTCTCCTCCCGTCGTCTTTTTCTGTTTCCTGTAGATTGGTTTCCGGCTCTCACTGCTGTGTAAAGTGCGACTTAGTGTGTTATTGTTACCAACTGCCAGTGTCGTGGACACTGCAGCTGCACAGGTTGGCAGTGGCAGCGTGCTGAGATCTTCAGCCCTGGTTGTTGGTGGAACATCTTTCTTGAGATCTTCAGATTTTCCGTCCGTTCACTTTCTTCTGATTATCCGGGGTCGGGTCGCGATGGCAGCAGAGTAAGCAGGGCATTCCAGACGTCCATCTCTCCAGCAACATTTTCCAGCTCCTCCTTCCCAGGCCAGGTGGGATATGTAGCTAATCCCTCCAGCAAGTCCTGGGTCTACCCTGGGGTCTGCTCCTAGTTGGATGGCCTCCAAAGGAAGGTGTCCGAATCAGATATCCGAAGCTCCTCTACTGGCTCGTTCTGGCGCGAAAGAGCAGAGGTTCTACTCCAAGCTCCCGTCAGATGTCCGAACTCCTCACCTTATCTCTAAGGCTGAGCCCAGACACCCTACGGAGGAAACTCATTTCATTCGTATCCATGATCTCATCCTTTCGGTCATTACCCAGAGCTCATGACCAGAGATGAGGGTCAGAACAAAGATCGACTGATCGCTCTGGTCCTCCCGGCTCAGCTCCCTCCCCAGCCTGGTACAACTTCTGACACCGCACCAATCCACCTGTCAGTCTCCCGCTCCATCTTCCCCTCACTCTCATCCCACCTGCTTCAAACCGCCCGGGCTGAAGGTCAAGGTGAAGCCAAGAGAACCACATCCTCCAATGCTGCACGGCGTGAAAACGACTAATCGTTGCCCGATCAATTGTGTTAATGAAGGACATTACTACAGCGATTACTATAATGTTAATCAGATAATGACAGAACCTTCTGCCAGTGATGATGTTTGTTCAGTTTGCTGCCGACCTTACAGTACGTCATATAAATTCAAGTTTTCCTATCGATATTATTCCCTAATGATCTGGTCGTATAATTGTTGTAGTCGACTCTGATAGTTAAACAAAGCAGCTTTCAACCTATCACACCTTCATAATGAATAAACACCTGCATGTGCCAGAAACCCCTGTGGTATTTTAATGCTTTGAACTAAATTTTATTTTTAGTACAAATCAAAAAAACGTCTTTAATGAGATTTGGTGACTGACACCGAAGAGGAAATGAGACTATGTAGGAAATGATTCAAACGTCAGTGTGTGACAGAGAAGTCACGAATAATATTAATTTATTGCATATTCTGACATGAATTCCTCCAGCAGATGTTACTGAGGCTTTCCCAAAACTTTGTGAGAAAGTTTTGACTCATTTCACATAAAAATTGTGAAATCAAGAGTCTTGGATGCCACATCCCCCCCGCCCTCCTGGTTTTGATCCACTCTGTTCCTCTTTCACCAGTTTTATTCTCTTCCACAACCACTATTACTCATGTGAAACCTTCGCCCTGCCTGGACTATGTTAGCTTGAAAGGTCACTGGTGCATGCGGTCAGCCCACACTTAAATCAGAACTATGTCACCGTCTTCAGCGCCAACTCCTCCCTCTAGAATCATGTCCGTTCCCTCCACACGAGTAAAATTAGAACATCGAAACTGCCCTTCTTGCTAAAACCTTCCCAGACAGTTTCTCTTAGGAAGTTTTGACCTGCAATGATTTGTAAAGTCAGGCAATATTGTTTTTCATGTCAGCAGGTCACAGGATTATCACAGTTTATTAGATGTATAAAGCTGGATGGATTAATGATACCCCACCCTGAATTCTCTTGAACTTCGATAAAACTCGCTGCCTGTAAACTCAAACGCTGGTTGCGCACATATCTCCCGCTCTTGAAAACCTGTAACTGTGAATGTTTCTGACATGGGCGTCGGAGCAGATCACCGGTGTTTGCTTTGACTCATGCTCTTGAAACTCAGCGAGGCGGTAAGCGATGCGTTTACTGAGGGGTGACAGATTTTCAGTATCAAACCCATCCCTAACATCCCACTTACGTTCAGTAGGCCTGACAGGTATTTGACGCACCTGCAAATGCTGTTGGTCTGAGGAATGGACATCACAAGACCTCTGGAGGTCCCTTCCTTTAAAGTCCTGTAAGAACCTGGACCTGTTGTTCCTGTCACTTCTTCATCCCACATGCAAATGTCATTTATGTACATATATTGAATTTCCATATATGAAATATACATTATAAATGTAAAAATTATATATGAAACCTATTAGAAATTGGAATTGCATATATATATAGCCTATGCAAATATATTTATGTATGTGTGCTACATGTTACATAAATATTTATCCATCCCACCGCCTGTCAGTGAATGCTGATATTATAAACAGTAGAGCCCAAAAGTCTGAGACACTGAAACACCAGAATGTGAAGGTAGACATGTTTAAAATTAATCAGAAATTCATTAGAAAAACATATAGAAACATATAGATTTTTTAACATGTATGTTGTTTTTAATAAATCTACATAAATAAAATAAATATATAAAGTTAACCCATGTTAACACAATATTTTTACATAGAAAACATATGAATTTTATGTTTTATGTAATAAAATTCATGTTTTATGTAATAAAATTCATATCACAGATATTTTAATATATGTACATGTACAAAGTTACTATGTGTATTTCATATATGTTATAAACTAATATCTTCATATATCCAGAGGATGTACATATGTGATACTAATATTATCCTCTAATAGATGAAATATACGGAAACATCACTCTTGATATAGGGACATATATGTCATGTTATATTTCTGTATGGGATGGTTAGTCCGCCCTCTGACCGCGCTGACTACACATTGATACCAGACCCTGACATGCAGCACTGTTAAAAGATAATCAACATTACGATGTTAATCTATGAGTGGTCACAATGTTTAGGCTCATCAGTGTCCACAGTGTCTCTGGTCCCTTGGCCAGCAGGACTGACTGTCACCTCTTTTATCTGTAACATTTAAAACTGACAAAATATCCACAAGTTTCTGCCTCTTAAAAGGACGTTTTTTCTTGTCACTGTGGCCAAGTGTTTGCTCATGGTTGGAACTGAAAACGAGTGCTGTTTACTGCTTTCAACACTTAAAAAAAAAATTCTAATTTTCAGTTTGTTTTTTTTATAAATTGTGAACAAAAGTCTGTAAAATTACAGAAATTATGTGAATTAACAGCCAAACGTCTATTTTAAGCATTATGCCAATAATAAGGAATTATATGATTAAAAATTACTGTATCATTTATACTGTATTTTTTCTGCTTTCTTAAATTACAAACAAATCTATGTAAATTCTCTGTAATTTTAGTGTAAATCTTATTAGTTGTACATGAACATGAGCTGTACTACACTGACAACTGCTTCACAATCTGAACTGTCAGTGTTCAGTTCACACTAAAGAGTGTGTGAGGTGAACACATCCGTCTCTGAGGTCACAGCATCACATCTATGAAGAGTCTGGTTTGGCTCCAGGTAGCAGTTCTGGTGGGTCAGTTCCATCTGTTTCCTACTGAACACCGTTTGATGTTAAACTGGTCGATACTTTCACCTGTGAAGGTGGTGACTGTGCTAGAGCTGAACACATTCTGCTCTTCACATGTTGTTACTGTCATCCATCAACAACAGTAGAAATGAAGTGAAAGGCAAGAAAGTGAATCTGTGAACACTGAGGACAGAGAATAATAAACAACTAGAAAACTCCTGGAGAACTTCTGAATGTTGCTGCTGCTTGGTGCGTGAACTTCACTCCTCGTTTCAATCTGCACAAAGAGAGTTACTTTCAGTTTCATTCATGTCGTAGAGACTCGTCCTGACACTGACCTCAGTCACTGCAGCCGTCCCTCAGAAAGCCTTTAGAAGCTGTGACAACTGAACACAATAACCTCACACTGATGGCTTAAACACAAATGTGTCCCCACAACCACAGCAAGACATGTACACACACATGTTCATGTCCTGACGGAAGTTGATCTGCAATAAAGGTTTACCACTACATCCCCATACAGACGATCGCTTCTAGGACCAAACTTTTATGACCTATGACCTCTGACCTTTTTGAGACTCTTATTGTGAAAGTTTCAGTGCTTCTGTGTTTGGCAGAATAAATTGCATAAGGTTTTGTACAACAGAGCCAATAAGGTAATCCAAATCGTGGAGATGGTGTTTGTGTGTTTCTATCTATGGCATTTATGTCGCCATGGTTACTCGAATCGCTAAGAGCAGTCACAGCACACCATTACCGATCACGTACCGACATATTGTTTTCCTCAACCGACGCCCATCCATCCACTGCACCACAGCACATGATGTGAGCTGCAAGAATAACAGAAAGCACACATTACACATGAATCCTCACATACAGTAACAGCATTGTGTCCAATGGAAACTGTTTACAACACTTTTACCAGGGAAACAGTCAGTGTCCAGTCTTTGCACTGCGCCGTCCTGAATGCAGTTTAACAATATCATTAAAAGAAAAAAGAACTGTGCAGTAAAATAATGATTCAGTTACCGTCTGTCATCTTTGAATATATAAACTCCTTCAGCCATAGCCGCTGTCCACGACCTCCTCAGCAGCAAACAGCAGAGACACGGTCCGACAGCAGCTGCTGGAGCATTAAGAAGCTAAAGAGACAGATTTCCCTCAGCAGCTGGTGGAGACCAAACACAGAGCTAAAAGAGAGGGAACACTGGACTGAGATCATCATGAGACATCAGCTGACACAAACACCACTCCAACTGCAACACATCAAATATAATAATTATAAATAATGTCAATTAAAAGTTATAAATGAAGATAGAAAACGTTTTCCCTCCACTCCTCCACAGTCTTTCCACCAACAGTCACAGTGTGACACACCTGCAGTGTGAGTGAGGTCAGAGTCAATCCTTCTGGGTTGGACACACTTGCTGCAGATGTATGACGTTGGCAGCCGGAGGGTTTTTCCTCCAGGCAGCGGCCCCCGCTCTGCCACAGCAGCTTCAGGTCACCTTCCTCTTCCTGTAGGCTCTGGTCCTGGGTACAGGTAGTCCAGGCAGAGGAGGTGGAGGAACAGAAGAGGGGAGTGGTGCTGGAGCGAGGGGAGGACCAACAGCACTGGATGAGGGGCCATGCTGTTCATCATCTGGAGGAGGAGGAGGAGGAGGAGGAGGAGGAGGAGGCAGACCGCTGCACCTGCTGGGTCCTGAATGCAGCTGGTGGCTCCTCTGTGTCTCCATATGTCCTGGATGCAGAGAGAATCCAGCAAAGAGACGTCCAGGGTGACGTGGAGATCCTGGATGAGGAGGACGTCTCCTCTGCCCCATGTGTCCTCCTCCAACAGTGGAGCCTCCACTCCTCCCAGGAGATCCTCTGGATCACCTTGGCAACAGTCAGGCTGAGCATCCCGCGCTTCCCCTCCAGCTCGGACCGCTATGCCTCAATGAGACAACAGGCTCCTCCGGGGTCCACCTCCAAGATGTGGCGTCATCAATCCGGCCGCCATCCTGGAAAGCCAACACACCAACATTGGTAACCCAGGCAACTGTTTCAGAAGCAGCACCAGCAGCTTCTTTGTCACCTGGAGGGAGAGAGAGACAGAGACAGGTTTCACATGTTAATATCACAGCAGCGGTGTGAAAGCAGCTGTAAGAACATCTGCCTGAATCACACCTCATCCTAGAGAAACTCCCTGGTGGGAGGCACCTGTTGGGAAAGAATACTAGAGATGGCTGCTGGACAGATCAATCAGTTAGACATACAGTGCATTTAGAAAGTCCCACTTTATTCAAAATAATACAATGTAAAAATCTTATAAATCATTAAATTCATTCATCAATGAACAATGACAGCAAGCTAGCTGCTAATGGTAGCGCTAATGAAAATGGGGGGCAGGGGTCCATACAATCTCAAGTTACAGTCAGTTACAAGATGAGCCTAAAGTTATTGACGTCACTAGCTGTACAACAGCCGAGAGCAACAGACACAATCCTAGTAACCGCTAAAACGTCTGTCGACAACGTCAATATCACCACCTGAAATGTTTGTCAGTCGTTGCACTGATAATACTTTTAGCTAAAGAGCTAACATTGATGCTATTCACCGGGCTAACAGGAAAGTTGCAAGCTCGGCATCTCTTTCCTCTCAGGAGCCGTCTCCAGCGGTGGAAAGCCACATCGAGATTTACTCGTGTTGCTTCTTTTCTTTGCTGTTGAACGTGGTTTCTTGTCGGGAGCGGTCCTTCGGGATGCAGATGAATATCGTCTTTTAGGAGGTTCAGCCATTCCTGTGTTTCTGTGATGCTAACTTCAAGCACTGCCGGAAGTTGTTCTTCTTCGTGGGACTGAGAGCAGACTTGACGCGCCACTGACTCACACAGCGTCTAGCGTCACAAAGTGGTATCACAACACAGGACAGGTCGGAGCTGGCTGGTGAGCATGCGCATTTCAGTAGATAACTCTGCTATACAACAGATGGAGGTCTTGATCATGACATCATCACTGTGGCTGCTTCACACACTGTTGATCGTGTTAATTCATATTTGAACATTTTAAACTAAAGTTCTGGCCACGTCTTATATTGCACCTTCACAGCACAACCACCAAAGCTGACATTTAAAAGTAAAGCTACATGTTCTTTGCCCACATTACAAACTAACTTACAGTTTTGACTCTTAGTTCAAACAAAGACATTGAGCTTAACTTGACTAATATTGACACATACAAAACATTTTTATTTGCTTTGACAGTATATAAATCTATGCTTGGATTTTAAAATACAATCATGCTTTCCCTTATACTTACATTCAATTTGTGACGTACAAACGTTTGTATTCACTCATTTTGCATTCAGGCCAGTAGATGTTGCACTGTTCACATGAAGCATCAAGATATAAACCCTTTGTGGAACCACTTTGCTGAGAAAGTAAAACCTCCGATGCTGTGGGACTCACATCCAGTACCAGGCAGTTGATTTCTGCAAACAAAGAAGATACAACAGCCCGGGAAATTTTACTCACCGAGTATTTCACTTACTGACCGGACTGCTCACAGAGCCAGGTTTCAGTTCATTGCTGCCATGTTTGTTTCTGCAACATAAAACCAGGTGTTATTGGTAAGTCAAATTTGCCTATGTAATTTATTGTGTAACCAGGAGGGTAAATAAGTAAACAAAAATACTAACAAGGCAAGAGGATAACTGAAGTAGGGGAACAGGCGCCAACAAAGAACCTAACTATGTGATTCTAACCAACCCCAAAACACAAGAAGCAGCACCCCTGTTCCTAATGTGTCCAACAGTCTTTTACTAAGGGTGTGATGCACAATCAGAATTTTAAACCTAGCCCAGTCCCCAACAATTACTACCAGCATCTCAAACCAAATCACAAATTACACACAAATGTTCACAAAGGTGGTACAGAGGCGAGCTGCCTATCATGTCAGCCGCCACTAATGATGTGCGGCCGGGCTCTTAAACTTTCTTCCTCTGATGCTTAAATGGCAGCAGCTGTGGTGAGGACTGACAGGATCATTGCTGCACCAATAGGAGAAACCGTGGAGTCGGAGGCTCCTCCTCTCTGCTCCGACAGGGCCAAGTCATCCATCAGTTAGTGTTAAAATGCCTGAGCTTTGTGCAGCAACAGGCTGTAATAAGAAGAACAACTGTAGTATAACCAGAATAATAATTCTAGAAATATTTAAATGTTGTCTGACAACACTGACAGTGACAGTGAAGCCATAACAGCATTTTTTTCAATGTAGAAGAAGCTAATTTTACTGTGTGTTGCTAGTATGTGTTAATGTTGTCAGCTGGTTTAAAGCTTAAACCAACTGATGAGAGGTAAATGAGTGAAGTGAATGAGTAAAGTGAAAACTGTCTTGTACACACTTAGACAGAGAGGACCAGGAAACACATTGAGGAGCAGAAGTCTCCCGCGCAGCTATCGCTTGGTCTGGACTGTTGTCTCCAGCCTACCACTCATGGTTCCCATCGCCGGGCATCACCCAGTTCCTCATTGTTCACCATGTTCCAGATGACGACTCATGGATTAGTGAGTAATAGCTAACATGCTATCTTGTTTGTAGCTCCGGTTAGCGAGCGGAGCTGTGTGTCCACAGCATGACAGCAGACATCGCTGAAGCTGTAATAAACATCACAATCCAATATTCTGAAGATACAAAAACACAACACTCTTATGAACAAGTTAATTTGTTGGTCCGAGACACACACTGAGCAAGAGAGAGAGAGAAGCCAGAGCTAACTGCTAATAAAATAAATATCTAATTCAAATAACAAAAAGTCGACATATGTTCGTGCTTACGTTTTTTTGTGCAATGCACAATCAATTCCCCTGGCTGTTTTGTATTGTATTTTCTATTATATGTTCTGAATGTTTGTTCTATTGTATACACTGAATGTATACTTTGTTCTTGCTTCTCTACAATAAAGAGAGAAAAAAAACTATGCACAATGCATAAAACCTAAGCCTATTTAAAGTGGCAGACATGTTTATATAGAAATGTACTACTACATTACTCCAATACTCCTACCTGTTAAACATAAGAGACAAAGGTGTTAGAAACACAAAACAATTGTTAATACACACTAGTCTAACTTCCTTGTCCTGTTGGGGTTTTTTGCTCCTCTCTTTTACTCTTTGTAATTCCTTGTCTTGTTTGTTTATAGATCTTTAAAGCTGCTTGATTAGACTTTTCTTCCTCCTTCGACAGTACTCCTCTCTCCCCTTTGTGTTTTCTTTCCTGTTTTACTTCCTTGTTTGGTAAAGCTTCTTATCTATTTGATTTGAAAAGTGATATATAAGTCAAAGATTTAAAATCATTGTCGTCAAAAGACAGTTGTTAAACTCACAAGTAGATTTTTTAAATGGTTGTGAATCAGTGATTTATGCTTTCTGTTTAGTTCAGACTCATGCTTCTTGTACTTTGTTAATACACTATCACTGTGCATACAATGAATTTATTGTACCCAGTGATTTAGGTGACTGTGCTGCTTCCAAATCCATGAGCTGTGACCTTTGACCCCAACACACACACAGGGTGTTGCTGGTCAGAGATTATGACACCGCTGTTGCATCAGTCACCTTACCTCCGCTTGAGATTGAGTTGCATCAGTCGGGAGAATGACAAAGCATCTTCCTTCTCCCTTTAACTCCTTTTAACCCTCCTCCCCTCTATGTGTGTGTGTGTGTGTGTGTGTGTGTAACCCTGTACTGGCCAATATCCCATGTGAGAACAGCTACCATCGGTCTGGACCTCAGACCAAAACCAATGAAACTAAGAGAAACCAGCCAAAAACGTCCTGGTTTCTAATCATTACGATCAGAGCTGATCACTTCCTGGTTAGAGAGCAGCTCCACAGTGACCTCAGTTACGACCTCGAGCTGAACCGAGAGTAAATCGTCCTGTGCTGCTTCCTCCGGGTGTGTTGAAACTCATCGTTTCTGTTTCTGCTTCCTCTTTGTGAGCTAACAGAACGTCCTCGTCCACAAACAGCTTGTCAACTGAGAAAGAGAATAAACTCACTAGAAACAGACTGAGGTCTATTTCAGCAGGATTTCTCATGATAATGATAATGATGATTAAAAAAAAAAAAAAGTCTCATTTACATTGCAAACACCTTCATGTCAGAGTTTCTGCTCGTGGCACTCCCACTGAATCATTCAATTAAAGGCCTCAGAAACGAGAAAAGCTGAACCCAGGCTCACCTCGGCAAACGGGACATCACCACATGAAATACCTGCTTTTTATGGAGGAGAGAGAAGAGAAAGTTTTAACTTATCTCTCTGCAAGATGGAAATCTGCATGTTATATAACTAATAACAGAAAAGATATTACAATGGAAGAGGACGACGATGGCTGCGTTCCATTTAGCTGTGATGTTTGGTGTTATGCGTACAGACACTGATCATTAATGTTAATAGTTATATGTTACATCTATAATACTATGTGATTAATTTCAGCTGTGTTATGATTGAGTGGTTTTAGTTTTTATTGGTTGCCACCATTGATATAATTGCTGATGTTGTTGTTGTTGTTGTTGTTGTCTTCCAGCTGCTCCTGTGAAGGGTCACCACCTTCCATGTATTTGATGTGGCATTTGTTTGTTTTCCGCCGGACGCCCTTCATGATGGAACCTGTTTTCGGGAAACCGGGAATCGAACCGCCAACCCTGGGATCAGCAGCCAACTCTTCCTAATATGAAAAGTCGAAATGTTCATGTAAACTAAAGTGGTCTTGTGCATAAGTTGATTCTAGTCAATGTGTAAGTTGAATTTGGGGGTTGAGATACTAACTGACCCTTAAAAAAAAAGAAATAAGCCTTGTTTTCTTAAAGCTCCATCTTTTCTTCTTCTGTGTTTTATTTGAAGTGTTGATCCATCAGAAGATATAAAAACCATCTCAGTGTAGTTTAACATCTCCTCTCTCAGGCTTCTCTCTGCAGCTCTAGTAACAACAGGTCAGTGAGCCAATCAGAAGAGAGGAGGCTCTGACTCTCAGATTTCAGGTAAAAACACTCAGAGAAACCAAATCCTGCAAGGTTTGGATGGTGGGTCCAGGTGGGCGGGGCTTGGTGACTGCTTTGTTGTGACATCACAAAGTTCCAGAAGTCCTGACGGCTGGTTTTAAGGCTCAGTTTCTGAATACAGGCTGTGTGCATTTCTCTGTGGACTGAGGCTTTGATACTTTCACAGTATTAATATAGAAGCTAGACCTGATCTATAATCACACTACACATGGACACAGACCTTTACACTGGAGGAGCTTTAAAAACAAGTTTCTTTATGAATGTGAAGTAACATGATAAAATACTACAGCCCTGCTGCAACATTTTTAAAGACAGAGCCAGAGAGCAGGTAGAGCAGGAAACATGATGCGAGCTGACAGTATGTTAGAAGTTGTGATTAACATACCAGCTGTGAATCAAACAACATGGAGTCAAGTCGAAACATTTCCCTCCGGCAAACAGGACACCACCCACTTTCACAGCGCTGGTTGCTATGGAGCTTCTCCACAGCGCAGTCTTATGAAAATGTTTTGAAATGAAACTTAAAGAGTCTTAGGATTCATATATAGTAAACAAAATGACTTCATCAGATGAAAAACAACCCACAGATGTTCTATCTTACAGGACCCAGCCACAGATCTAACATTACTGTGGAAACACATGACAACAGATTCATGATAGTAAACAGTGGCGACGTATATTGGTGTTTGTTTTCCTCACCTGAGAGGACCAGACAGAAACCTGGATCAAGTGATTTGTTTGACGTGTCTTGAGGCTGGTGGGTGGGATTTACCACTTCATGCCAATTAGACTGCTGTGTAATTGGGTAATTAGAAGTCCATTAAACTGACTGTCAATCATAACGGCGTATTTCAGTCAGAATGTGGTTATTTTTTTCCTCATGGAGGACGTGTTGGGCTTTCACACTGGAGCTGGTCATTTCTCCTTTCTCTGGTAGGGGCTCGGCCGCTGACGGATGTGTTTAAACCGGCGTCCTCACACAGGAAATGACACATTTTACACCCGAAACGAAGAGATTTAGAAAGACCTTCGCAGGTATTTCACCACGATGAATTTCCTGCAGTTTTTTTTAACACTTCTCCAATTAACAAATTGAAAAGTTGTTGAAAATTTGACTTTATCAGAATGTGGTGCAGGTTTTCTGTAGATGCAGCGGGGACTTATTTGGTCTGGGTTTGTTGTTCCACAGTTTATCTTCACAGATAACAAACACTGGTGCAGCCCCCCCCCTCCTCTGCCCCCTACCACCCGCCCTGCTCTCCCCCTACCACCCCCCTCTCTCCCCCCCTACCACCCCCTACCACCCCCTCCTCTCCCCCCTCCCCCTCTCTCCCTTCTCTCTCCTCTCCCTCTCCCTCTTCTCCCCTCTCTCTCGCCCTCTCTCCTCTCTCCCTCTCTCTCTCTTCCCCCTCTCTCTCCCTCTCTCGTTTCCCTCTCCTCCTCTGCTCTCTCTCTCTCTCCTCCCTGCCTCTCTCATCCTCTCTCTCCCTCTCCCCCTTCTTCTCTCCCTCTTCTCTCTCTCTTCTCTCTCCCCTCTCTTCTCCCTCCCCTCTTCTCTCCCTCTTCCCCCCCCCCCCCGTGTCTCAGCAGCCAACATGTCCGGTCTTGTCCGGTGAGTTCACATGGAGGAAGGTTTGTAGGTGAACTCGTGTTCATGTTATGAAGTTTTCTACGAGCCACTGAATGAAAAGTTTAGTGCCTCTGCCTGGAGCTTTGGGAATGTTTGCTTCTCTTTGTTAGTATCTTACATATTTTCTTATATTTTTATCCTTATATGTTTTCAGAGGACAGAGCTGGTTGGTGCTGATGTAACTGGGCAGCAGAATTAGTGTATCTGTGTTACTTTAAGCAAAACAACAAATAATAGCTGCTGAGGGTGCTGATAAATTATTCAAGGCCATTATCTCAAGATTAAACTTAATTATTTTTGTTTCATTATTTTGTTGGATGAAGATGTGACGTTGGTGAGGCTACGAGGCCGAGACAACACAAACTAATTTCCTCTCTGGTTTCGTCAGAACATTATTAATCATAAGCTTCACAAACGTGCTGGATTACCTGAGACTGTACAGGTGAACCTAAAAAACAGTGAGGACAATAATGTGTGCATCGTACAGTCACGGTACAATGTAAATAAAGTATATATTAGGACCAGAAATTTTAAAGCTCCTCCAGTGTAAAGGTCTGTGTCCATGTGTAGTGTGATTATAGATCAGCTCGAGCTTCTATATTAATACTGTGAAAGTATCAAAGCCTCAGTCCACAGAGAAATGACATTAATCATCATTATTGTGTCTAATTATGTTTAAAAACGACAAGATGGGTGGTATCATATGCAATACATATTTTTAATTAACAAAGTATCAAAAACAAAAATCAACAGGTCACAAAGATGGAAGTACACGTCGGTATTAGCAGTGCAGTTGTATCCGACAGCCTACAGTTTATTCTTTCAGACTACGATGCTCGACAGTCGAGCAGCTACAGAAGTGAAGCAGCCTCCAGTAGAAGTAGGCACAGTAGAGAACACACACGTCCAACTCAGTGGCCATGACTAACAACGGGACAACGAACCACAAATACAACACACACACTATGAACACACGCAGACGCCTGCGTCCTTTTAACCGTGTGACTCTCAAAGTTATTTGCTTACATAACACACACGTTAAACAATATAAAATATAACACTTCAGTCCTCACCATGAACCAGTTTACTGTGCTGTTTAAGAGCATTATGCTTAAATTATCACCCTTTGGAGTGTTTCTTAGATGAAGTGCTGTGACTTACCCAAATACTGATAACCAGAGTTTCAACACGGCTGTTGACGAACACGTTGCTTCGTATTTGAAAAGAACATAACCTCTTAACTCTGGATCATTGCACTTCCTCAGTTTCTGTTTGCGCAATAAACCACATTTCCCTTGAGGGATGATTTCACTGTAAAATTAACGAGCCAGAGAGAGGAAGAGGGAGTGGAGGGTGAGGGAAATATTTGGCATGAACTGAAACCCAGATACTGGCTAGGTCCAAAACACACGGTGTAATATCACGTCATCTTGTGTAACTTCAGAGTCAGGCATGTTAAAGGACGAGCCAAAAGCTGATGCAACACTTCTGATACCTAGCTAATGATATCTAGTGAACATAACTTCCCAAATCAACGAATATTAATAAATACATTTTTCTTTAAAATAACAATCGTTTCTTTTCATCTTGTTTTGCTCTGTCAAAACCAAAGGAGGCATCTGGTGTTTACATACAGATACAGTTACAGAGTTAATGCGCAGTCAATACAATATACAAGATTTTAGGTAGAAAACAAACATGTCTGAAAAATAACACTCACACTCATGTAGCTTCATCGTGACAGAGGATGTACAAAGCAACACTAGGTCTGTTTAAGAGGGAACGCAGTGATAATTAAAGTGTACTTGTGAAATTATATACATTGCGTACAGTAGATTTCAGATTGTTAAGAAAAGTAATGTATCGTCTGCATATATGATTATTTGGCGATTTTTTAGTTTGTTTTAAGTGCAGAATTATAACAAACCATGCCTGCAAATTACATTTCCCTTTGTGGCTGCTACGTCTACCCTGGTTGACATCCATCATCCTGACTTATACTCTTGAGAGGTTAGCTCTTTAAACGAGGCAAGATAATAAACATGTGGCATTGACTACTACAGCTTTGTTTGTTAAGAAAAGTAAGGTATCGTCTGCATATATGAGTATTCGGCCATTTTTTTTTTACTACATTTTAAGAGCAGAACCATTATAAACCCCGCCTGCAAATTACATTTCCCTTTGTGGCTGCTACTTCTACCCTGGTTGACAGACCAACATCCTTTAAACGGGCAAAGAAAATAAACATGTGGCATTGACTTCTACAGCCAGTGTACGTCCTGAGTGGTTAGTAGTAGCAGCAGATTTAGTATTTCATGTTGTATAAAAGGACAAGCAGACAGGGTTGATACAGGTCATACAGTAGTTACTTAATAAATAAATATACTATTTTTCATAAACTAAGTCTTTTTTAGAGTCAGTGACTTGCAGCTCAAACTCACTCACATATCATCCTGCATCTACAGTTCAATCATGTGCCTTGATCACCTTGAAATCACACTTTGGTACAAAATCCAGACTCATCTATTCAAAATACCTGTAAATAAAAAAGCAGTTGATGTTTTTGTTTTTGTTTTTTTTAGTGCTTTAGCATCTGTCCTTGGCCCTGACTAAAAAAAAAAAAAAACAAAAAAAAAAAAAAACAAAAAAAAAAAAAAAGAAATTCATAATGCATGTCAAGGTGTCCATCGTACGTCACTTTTTGTCCAATCAGCAGCTACGGTTTCAGGGAGTGGGTGGTGCTGAGGTCACGTTATGACACTCTCTGTAGCAGCTTTGTGGATGCTGAATGAGAACGAGGAGCCGTCTGGAGGTGGCGTCTCACTGTCATTCTCGTGTCATAAGTCTACGGCGGCTCCACCTGCGTCTCGAACAGTCTCAGCTCCATCAGAGACGGCGGGCGGACGCGTCGCATAAGTCTTAGAAAAGTGGCAAAAACACCTGCTCGCTCAGCTCATAGGTGACTGGGGCAGTGAATGTGATCGAGGGTGAGGAGTCCTCCATCTAGAGGTGCTACTGTAGAGGTGGATGTGACTGAGGAGGAGGAGGTGATGGAGGAGGAGGTGAGGTTGTGGAGTTGTAAGGTGCTCTCCTTGATGTGCTGGATGAACAGGTTCCTCTCGTCCTCAGGCGTCTGGCCGTTCTGGGCCCGGACGATGCAGGTGGGCCGGTGCAGGTTGAGCATGTAGACCAGCTGCTGCTTCTGCTGCTTCAGCTCCTCGATCTGAGCCTTCAGGTCGGCGTTGACGCTCTCCAGCTTCTCCGACTCCTACAGAGACGAGACGAGGGCGGAGGGAGAGGAATCAGTTATTAATACTGTACTCTTGTGTTAATTTGGATGTTAAAGCTTCTTGTTAGAGCTTCTTTGTACTTTGGATCATAAAGTTTTGAAAGTCGTAAAAAGAGATTTGCAAAATACAGATAATTTTACAATGGCTATAAGATTTAGTTTGCTAAATTCACACTGAAAGATTTTTAACAGCTTTGAGTGTTGACACAAAAACATTAAGTAAACACATCGAAAGGTTAAAAAAATGAAGTATTTACAACTTAACTTCATCTGGTTTTAATCTTCTACTTATCATTTTTAAGCCCTTTTAAAAAAGTGATACAAAAATCCGAGAGCTCAGTTATTTTTCTCAGATGGATGGAGGATGAAACGTACCTTCTGCAGACACTCCGTCTTCTCCTTCTTCTTGTTGCGACACTTTGCAGCAGCGATTTTGTTCCTCTCCCTCCTCCTCTTCCTCCTATCGTGCTCCTCGGTTGTCAACTAAAAACCAGAGACAATTATACACTGTCAGTATTTTACCCCACACACACAATAGGGAAAACACACTACACGGTCAGTGTCCAAAAATACAACAATGACAACACGCTGCAGTTGCCTCACCTCTCTCTTGACTCCCGACCCGCAGGGGAGCGCGTCGTACGCCCGGTCCGAGCTGGAGCTGGCTCCGTCCGAGCTCATGTCGGCGCTGAGCCCGTTGGACAGGCGCTTGGTCTGGATGGCGAGCCGCAGCTCCTCTTTCACGATGGGCGTGAAGTTGGTGAAGTCGTCCAGGGTGAGCGAGCCCGGCGGGGACAGGCAGGGCACCAGGGCAGAGCAGCTGATGTCGGCCAGCGAGGGACCCGAGTGCTGCAGCATCATTCTGGAAACACAAGAGATCACATCAGTCAGAGTCACAGAGACGGATCTCACACAAAGCTATTCAAAAAGTCAGCTCATAATAATAATGATAATTTCATGAAATATAATGAAAACACACCAATTATCTCAGTATGAAGCAACACAAACACACAATATGTTACTGTAATAATATTATAAATGATTCAAGAAGGTTAAATTTATTATTAAGAACCACAGACAAGTAATTAAGAGTCTGTGTGAATATTAGAGTGAGAAAAAAGGACAGAGATTTCGACAAGAATTTAGAAATATTCAAACAAAAAAAAAGTTTTGTGTTTAAATATCAAGATTTCATGTTGAACAAGGCGACACAGAGAGGGAGGAGGAATAAGTCATAGTCACAGAGTGCAATATGCCAAAACCCCAACCATCTGAACCCTAACTCAAATATTTGCCTTTTTGAAAAACACCATAAACAATTAAAGATGATGAGTAGGTGTGGAGGTTTGTTATCTAAACAGAGGAGTGACTCATGGACAGTTATGACAGTTTGATAAGATGATTATGATGTTTATGTCAGATCTGGGAGAACATAACAAACTTTCATGCAATACAGGAATTACATGATCCACTGATTCATGAAGCAAACACATAAAATAAACTTATTTACTCCTATAATATTGTCATAATGTCTTATAGTGAGGAACTTAATGGTGAGTTATTCGATTCCAATTCATGTAACATTGCCATTGATTTACATCATACTTAGTCAGTTTTTTTTTTTGTCACTAAATCACTTTATTTTTTTACATTTAATCTCCATAAAATTTCTCAGGTTTTGTATAATATCTTTAGATTATCATTTTAAATGTGTCCAAGAATAAGAACAGCTGTTTTCCATCAAATGACACCTTTGAAAACTTAAAATAAAACAACCAATAAACTTCAGTTATCTCACAAAAAGAAAGATAAAACACACACACACACATTCTTTGCATCCTAAAGAAACTAAGTGTACAGACAAGTTTTTAGAAATGACAGAAGAAAACGTGTGAATCTGATGAACAATCAGGAAAACAAACACGTTATAAATGTTAATCAAACAGCTGTTCAGTCATAAATCTGCTTCTGCATTTTGAGCCAAAAGGTTTTACACTTGTCTATATAAATATAATTTTTGTATGATATCTATAGATTATTATTTAAAATGTGTCCAAGAATAAAAACAGCTGTTTTCCATCTAATTACATCCGAAAACACGTTTAAGAAAACAACAATAAACTTCAGATGAACAATCAGGAAACAGCTGTGTTATAAATGTAATACTTTTTGCTTTAAAGACTTTTCTGCCTGAATCTAATGTGACAGAAAGAAGCGCGTTTTAAACTTTTACCAAAGTGTCCCGGGACATCCGCGCGCGGGGAGAGCACCGGGACTCCTCCGCTACACTAACCGGCGCAACACCGCCACAACACCGCCTCTCTCACTGACAAACACCCGCTCCCCCCAGCAACACTCACCGCCCCCGCCCCCCCCGCCCCCCGCAAAACATAAACACATCTCGACACCCACCTGTTAAAGCTGTAGAGTGAGCGGATGAGGTGAGGTGGCTGTGGAGAAAACGAACGTCCCCCCGTGACACCGTGAGCTCGTGCCTCTTCTGTCTCTGTCTCCTTCTTCTTTCGGTTCCTTCCGCCGCGTTTAGTTGCTGCTTGTAACCGGCGCGTTGCATCACCCCGCTTTATAGCGGCCGGGAGGGGGCGGGGCCGCGGTGACGCGACGAGGAATGCTACGAGGGAGGGAGGGGCTGAGAAAGGAGGAAGAGCAGAGGGGGGTGACGTCATCCTATTTATAGAAGGCTGATCCTGCGATGATGCAATCTTGCAACCCCGAGCTGTTCTGCCATAACAGGACAGGCCACCCCTCCCCTCCTCCTCCCCCCTCTGCTGAATCTTTTCCTCCTCTTCCTCCTCTTCCTCCTCTTCCTATCTCTCTTCTTTCTGTCCTCCCTCTCCTCCTCTCTTTTTTCCTCACTCCTTTCATTCTTTCTCGATTTCTTCCTCCCAGTCCTCCCCTCCTCTACCTCCTCTTCTTGTCTCTTCCTATCTTTCTTTCTTCTCCTTTCCTTACTTCATTGTCTCCTTTCCTTTTCCATCCTTTCCTTGCCCCTCCTCTTCCTCTTTCTGTCTTTTCTTCCTCCCTCCATCTACTCCCAGTCTTCTCCTCTTTCTTCTAGTCCTCTACCTCCTCTTTCTCACTTTTTTCTTCTTCTCCTTTCCCTCCTACATTGTTTCCTTTTCCTTTTCCATCCTTTCCTTGCCCCCTCTTCTTCCTCACTCTTTTCCTTTTTCTCTCCTCCTAATTTTACTTTTTTTTCTTCCTCCCCCTCTCCCTCACCTTCAAACTTGAGATAGTTAAATAAAGTTGTGAATAAAAATTAAAACCTGAATGAAACTAATGAATTAGTTCTCTCTCTCTCTCTCTCTCTCTCTCTCTCTCTCTCTTCATTCCTGAAGTTCCTCATGAACGAGTGATGGACTCTTCAGGATGAGTGACACCACACATTTATTTATTCTGTGCTGACATCTGTCCGGCCGCAGTATAAAGCCGCGAGGTCCGACCCAGAGACCGGGACAGAGTCATGGACCGTGATGAAGATGATGATGATGATGATGATGACGAAGAGTCCCCTTCTTTATCTGATATTAGGAGGATTTTAATTTTTAAAAAACTGTTTCCCAGGAAGTGAGGAGATGGCGGTCGGCTGGTCGGTAGGTGGAGAAGCTGCATGTTTGTGGTGTGAAACACGGATCACAGTGACGTGGCTTTAATTTAGTCCACGACTCTTAATGAGTCTTAATCAGCTGATCTTGTTTACTCTGCTGCTGAAACAGATGGAGGATTTCCTGACAGGAGCAGAGAGAGGGATTGTTTTTACCTTCAAAATAAAACAGTATTATAATCATTACTAGAACAGATGATATTACATGTAGTAGTAGTTACCCTAACTAACTAACTAACTAACTAACTAACTAACTAACTAACTAACTAACTAACTCTGTAGTGAACTTTTTTTAAACAGCTGAAAATATTTAATTAACTTAGCTTTTAATTAATTCTCTCCTATTTGACTCTTCTTACTCGTTTACTATTTTTATTATTTGATATTTTTATTTAAATTCTAACATTATGAATTGCAGCCTCCAGCTTTGGTATAATATACTGTGTACTTCAGCACCTTGAGCTACTTCTCTTGTACTGAAAGTGCTTTATAAATAAAGTTTATTATTATTATCATATTTACTGGCAGTAGCTGGCTTTAGTCGTGGTAGGAAAGTATCACAGTGGCTTAGTGGAAGTACTTGTACTTTTCTAGTCATAGAAGTGAAGTGCTGCTGGTTGTTAGAGAATTAAGGTGATGAAGCAGTTTAATTACAGGTCAGTGTGTCACTTCATATATTTAGTGGCTGCAGGAGAAGTAGAAGCATCTGTTCAGGAGTTTGTGCACTTCTTCCTGTGAGAGTTCGGAGCTGGTGTTGACACTGTGGGGTCGCTGTGGGGTCGCTGTGGGGTCGCTGTGGGGTTGTTGAGGTCGCGCTCAGCCCGAGTCGCTGGGATAGTTTTCCAGAGTTGTTTCATCCTCCCTCTGGTCGCTGAAGCCGTCACAGTCACAGATGTGTTCTGTGTTAACACAGGTCTGTTTTCAGTCTGAACCCTGCCCTCTGGCGACCTCTGCCCCTGACCTGACGTTAACTACTGAAACCACTAACGACAGGTTTTCTAGTAGATGTCGGTCTGACTTTTTTTTTTTATTTCCAAGCTGAAACCTGGAGCTCCTTTCCTCCGCTGCCTTCACTTCTTTCTTTTTCTTCCTTCCGTTGCTCTCATTTCCTGTCATTTCCAGCTCGAGGCCTGACTGCTGTAATCTAGAAACTTCCAGTTTAGTTTCTCCTCCCGGCACCTTTCACTTTCGTTGACTGCAGTTTTTCTCAGAAACAATATTACTTACAAGAGATTGTGAAATGCAGAAATCGGCTCATATGTTGGCATCATGACTGCTTGTGGCTTTTTACCCAAAATGCACTACAGGAAAGAAAATGTGACTTTGTGCCATTTCATATCTGTTGTCAGTGTGTGATAAGTGTGTGTGTCTTCACCCAGTCTGGGTCACACATTGTTTCCAGGGAAGCCTTCACAGTGTGCAGGACTCACCTCCATGCCGATTTTCCATTCAGAGCAGCTTCGTATTCTGCTGGTCATATAACCTTGGTGTCACAGTGCAGAGCAGGCAGCTGTAAAAACCATAAAATGGTTAATAACCAACCAAACGGTGTTTCCCTGCTGAGGATTACATCAGGCCTCAAGGAGGGAACCTCACAAGTTCACAGTCCTGATGAACAATTTCTACTTCAATTCAGAGATAAGATAAAATGACAAACTTAAAACTTTATTGTTTGCTCAGGTTGCAAAGTCAAAACTCGACCAACACCAAATTAAAATGATTTAAATTAATTTAAAGCTTCATGTTTCTTCTTCTTCTGTGTTTTATTTGAAGTGTTGATCCATAAGAAATAAAAACCATCTCAGTGTAGTTTTACATCTCCTCTCTCAGGCTTCTCTCTGGAGCTCTAGTAACAACAGGTCGGTGAGCCAATCAGAAGAGAGGAGGCTCTGAGCCTCTCTTCTGATTGGCTGACTGTTTTCTGAGTGATCCAATAAAAATAAAGCAGATTTCAGGTAAAAACACTCAGAGAAACCAAATCCTGCAAGGTTTGGATGGTGGGTCCAGGTGGGCGGGGCTTGGTGACTGCTTTGTTGTGACATCACAAAGTTCCAGAAGTCCTGACGGCTGGTTTTAAGGCTCAGTTTCTGAATACAGGCTGTGTGCATTTCTCTGTGGACTGAGGCTTTGATACTTTCACAGTATTAATATAGAAGCTAGAGCTGATCTATAATCACACTACACATGGACACAGACCTTTACACTGGAGGAGCTTTAAGTTGAAATAGTTTTCATCCAAAACATCACCAGTGTTGTGTCACTTCGTATCCGCCTCAGGAAAATATGTTTACAGTGTGTGTGACATGTCGCAGCTCTGAACCCAGCGCCATGTTTTAGTTCTGGTTTCCTTTTGGCTTTGATTCATGTGACCTGAGCAGACAGACCTGCTGTAACCCACATGTGTGTAAAGAAACATAATTAATAAAAGGGTAAAATGACATGCAGTGACACAGGTTCTTCAGCAGTGATGGGAAACACTGTGTCAGGCTGACAGGAAGTGACATCATGTGGTTAAAAGTTTCAACTCAAAGTGTCAGAGTGTACAGAGGTCGCAGTGACTGTGGGTTTAAAGTCTTTCTTCCCGCTCACTGTGTCTCAACCACTTTGGCAAAAAGATCACTTCCTGTTCTGAGAAAGTACTGGTACCACGATCAGACCGTCGTATCCGGGCCAACTCTGGCCTGTCGCTCATCACATAGTGCCTCGGTCTGAGCAGAAAGAGAGCCGGCACAGTGAATCTGTGTGTCCACCTGAGAGACAAGTGGTGCTGCAATCAGAGGCAGGCGGCCATTTTGTTTTCAGGTTTTCCACCCGTCTCATTCTCATGGACACGATATCTCACTAACGCCTTGAAGGAACTCTCATCCATTTATAGAAGGCTGATCCTGCGATGATGCAATCTGCAACCCCGAGCTGTTCTGCCATAACAGGACAGGCCACCCTCCCCTCCTCCTCCCCCCTCTGCTGAATCTTTTCCTCCTCTTCCTCCTCTTCCTCTCTTCCTTCCTCTCTCTTTCTGTCTCCCTCTCCTCCTCTCTTTTTTCCTCACTCTTTCATTCTTTCTCGATTTCTCCTCCCAGTCCTCCCTCCTCTACCTCCTCTTCGTCTCTTCCTATCTTTCTTTCTTCTCCTTTCCTTACTTCATTGTTCTCTTTCCTTTTCCATCCTTTCCTTGCCCCTCCTCTCCTCTTTCTGTCTTTCTTCTCTCCCTCCATCTACTCCCAGTCTCTCCCTCTTCTCTAGTCCTCTACCTCCTCTTTCTCACGTTTCTTCTTCTTTCCCTCCTTACATTGTTTCCTTTTCCTTTCCATCCTTCCTTGCCCCCTCTTCTTCCTCACTCTTTTCCTTTTTCTCTCCTCCTAATTTTACTTTTTTTTTTCTCCCCCTCTCCCTCACCTTCAAACTTGAGATAGTTAAATAAAGTTGTGAATAAAAAAATAAAAACCTGAATGAAACTAATGAATTAGTTCTCTCTCTCTCTCTCTCTCTCTCTCTCTCTCTCTCTCTTCTCTCATTCATCCTGAAGTCCTCATGAACGAGTGATGGACTCTTCAGATGAGTGACACACACACATTTATTTATTCTGTTCTGACATTCTGTCCGGCCGCAGTATAAAGCCGCGAGGTCCGACCAGAGACCGGGACAGAGTCATGACCTGATGAAGATGATGATGATTGATGATGATGCGAAGAGTCCCTTCTTTATCTGATATTAGGAGGATTTTAATTTTTAAAAACTGTTTCCCAGGAAGTGAGGAGATGCGCGGTCGGCTGGTCGGTAGGTGGAGAAGCTGCATGTTTGTGGTGTGAAACACGGATCACAGTGACGTGGCTTTAATTTAGTCCACGACTCTTAATGAGTCTTAATCAGCTGATCTGTTTACTCTGCTTGCTGAAACAGAGAGGATTCCTGACAGGAGCAGAGAGAGGGATTGTTTTACCTTCAAAATAAACAGTATTATAATCATTACTAGAACAGATGATATTACATGTAGTAGTAGTTACCCTAACTAACTAACTAACTAACTAACTAACTAACTAACTAACTAAACTAACTCTGTAGTGAACTTTTTTTAAACAGCTGAAAATATTTAATTAACTTAGCTTTTTAATTAATTCTCTCCTATTTGACTCTTCTTACTCGTTTACTATTTTATTATTTGATATTTTTATTTAAATTCTAACATTATGAATTGCAGCCTCCAGCTTTGTATAATATACTGTGTACTTCAGCACCTTGAGCTACTTCTCTTGTACTTAAAGTGCTTTATAAATAAGTTTATTATTATTATCATATTTACTGGCAGTAGCTGGCTTTAGTCGTGGTAGGAAAGTATCACAGTGGCTTAGTGGAGTACTTGTACTTTTCTAGTCATAGAAGTGAAGTGCTGCTGGTTGTAGAGAATTAAGTTATGAAGCAGTTTAATTACAGGTCAGTGTGTCACTTCATATATTTAGTGGCTGCAGGAGAAGTAGAAGCATCTGTTCAGGAGTTTGTGCACTTCTTCCTGTGAGAGAGTTCGGAGCTGGTGTTGACACTGTGGGGCGCGTTGTGGGTCGCTGTGGGGTCGCTGTGGGTTGTTGAGCGCGCTCAGCCCGAGTCGCTGGATAGTTTTCCAGAGTTGTTTCATCCTCCCTCTGGTCGCTGAAAGCCGTCACAGTCACAGAGTGTGTTCTGTGTTAACACAGGGTCTGTTTTCAGTCTGAAACCCTGCCCTCTGGCGACCTCTGCCCCTGACCTGACGTTAACTACTGAAACCACTAACGACAGGTTTTCTAGTAGATGTCGGTCTGACTTTTTTTTTTTTATTCCAAGCTGAAACCTGGAGCTCCTTTCCTCCGCTGCCTTCACTTCTTTCTTTTTCTTCCTTCCGTTGCTCTCATTTCCTGTCATTTCCAGCTCGAGGCCTGACTGCTGTAATCTAGAAACTTCCAGTTTAGTTTCTCCTCCGGCACCTTTCACTTTCGTTGACTGCAGTTTTCTCAGAAACAATATTACTTACAAGAGATTGTGAAATGCAGAAATCGGCTCATATGTTGCATCATGACTGCTTGTGGCTTTTTACCCAAAATGCACTACAGGAAAGAAAATGTGACTTGTTTGCCATTTCATATCTGTTGTCAGTGTGTGATAAGTGTGTGTGTCTTCACCCAGTCTGGGTCACACATTGTTTCCAGGGAAGCCTTCACAGTGTTGCAGGACTCACCTTCCATGCCGATTTCTCATTCAGAGCAGCTTCGTATTCTGCTGTTCATTAACCTTGGTGTCACAGTGCAGAGCAGGCAGCTGTAAAAACCATAAAATGGTTAATAACCAACCAAACGGTGTTTCCCTGCTGAGGATTACATCAGGCCTCAAGGAGGGAACCTCACAAGTTCACAGTCCTGATGAACAATTTCTACTTCAATTCAGAGATAAGATAAAATGACAAACTTAAAACTTTATTGTTTGCTCAGGTTGCAAAGTCAAAACTCGACCAACACCAAATTAAAATGATTTAAATTAATTTAAAGCTTCATGTTTCTTCTTCTTCTGTGTTTTATTTGAAGTGTTGATCCATAAGAAATAAAAACCATCTCAGTGTAGTTTTACATCTCCTCTCTCAGGCTTCTCTCTGGAGCTCTAGTAACAACAGGTCGGTGAGCCAATCAGAAGAGAGGAGGCTCTGAGCCTCTCTTCTGATTGGCTTGACTGTTTTCTTGAGTGATCCAATAAAAAATAAAGCAGATTTCAGGTAAAAACACTCAGAGAAACCAAATCCTGCAAGGTTTGGATGGTGGGTCCAGGTGGGCGGGGCTTGGTGACTGCTTTGTTTGTGACATCACAAAGTTCCAGAAGTCCTGACGGCTGGTTTTAAGGCTCAGTGTTCTTAATACAGGCTGTGTGCATTTCTCTGTGGACTGAGGCTTTGATACTTTCACAGTATTAATATAGAAGCTAGAGCTGATCTATAATCACACTACACATGGACACAGACCTTTACACTGGAGGAGCTTTAAGTTGAAATAGTTTTCATCCAAAACATCACCAGTGTTGTGTCACTTCGTATCCGCCTCAGGAAAATATGTTTACAGTGTGTGTGACATGTCGCAGCTCTGAAACCAGCGCCATGTTTTAGTTCTGGTTTCCTTTGGCTTTGATTCATGTGACCTGAGCAGACAGACCTGCTGTAACCCACATGTGTGTAAAGAAACATAATTAATAAAAGGGTAAAATGACATGCAGTGACACAGGTTCTCAGCAGTGATGGGAAACAC
>NW_019174567.1:367611-386021 GCF_002260705.1 Seriola dumerili | reverse complement strand
TGTGTCAGGCTGACAGGAAGTGACATCATGTGGTTAAAAGTTTCAACTCAAAGTGTCAGAGTGTACAGAGGTCGCAGTGACTGTGGGTTTAAAGTCTTTCTTCCCGCTCACTGTGTCTCAACCACTTTGGCAAAAAGATCACTTCCTGTTCTGAGAAAGTACTGGTACCACGATCAGACCGTCGTATCCGGGCCAACTCTGGCCTGTCTGAGCAGAAAGAGAGCCGGCACAGTGAATCTGTGTGTCCACCTGAGAGACAAGTGGTGCTGCAATCAGAGGCAGGCGGCCATTTTGTTTTCAGGTTTTCCACCCGTCTCATTCTCATGGACACGATATCTCACTAACGCCTTGAAGGAACTCCTTCAAATTTGGCACAAACATTCACCTGGACTCAAGGATGAACTGATTAGAGTTTGGTGGCTAAAGGTCAAAACTCAAGGTCGGTGTGACCTCACAAAACACTTTTTAGCCATTACTCAAGACTACACACAGAAATTATGACAAAATTTCTCACAAATGTTTAATATTTTCTCTGACTCTGGATAAACAGGGATGTAACGGGGAACTAGCCTGAGTGGCGGAGGGATACGACCACGGGGAGGTGATTGTAGTTCTTGTTTAGCCCATTCTGATGTGACCACTGTTGAGCCGGTGTGCACCTGGTCACTGCGTTCAGACTCTGGGCAGATTGAATGAATCCTCTGATGCAGTAAAGCTTGTGTGTCCAGTTTTAGCTAATGCGCCGTTTACGAGACGATGCCTCAGAGAAGCTGCGTCTCATTACAGATGACACATTTAAAGTTGTATTTTTTTCATGTTAAGAACAACAATCAAGAGAATACCGTAGCTGAGAGGCGTAAAAACACACACACACACACACACACACACACACACACACACACACACAGTCCCTCTCAGCAGGCAGACGGGTGTTGAAAAGTTTATGAGGTCAGTGTGGTAATCCAGATCGATGCTGCGACGTGAAGTCATGGCTGACCCTGTTGACTATTAATACCATATGATCGGAGCGCGAACCCGCCAGCTAAATATTACATTCTCTATTTTTACATGTGAAGGCTTTTGGCCGACGCGCTGTGTGGTCACACCCACCCGCTGCAGGCAGAGACTCCACTCTGCTGTTTGTTTGTCAGGATTTAAGAATCACTTGGAAGATTTAAGACAGAACCGTCTGAACTTTTCACACACGACGCTTTTACAAAGTGGAAACTTCATCTTGTAAATACAACTTTGGAAACTAATTAACACAAGTAGAGTTTAAAGGCTTAAAGGAAGATATACAGTAAGATGTGGAAGAAAAAAGGACTACATGAGCTAAATGTAAATTCTAGAAACAACAAAACCACTGTTTTAAATGACGTGAAAAAGCTGAACTTTAATGATAAATTAAACCGTGTTTCCTTCAGGACAATAAATCATGTTTAGATTTCTGTTAACCCCCCCCACCACCACCACGGCCGTACTCTCACTTTCACTTGCTGTCAAGCTTTCATTTCACGTCCCGAGCCGCGGGTGTGTTTGGTTTATGAACTTTCAGCCACAGGTGTCGGCCCAGCCTGAGTGAGCTGCTGGTTTCACTATGACAACAGAGTCCAGACGTCAGGGAGTTTCTCACACTGAGGATCTGAGTGGAAGGACGGACATGTGTTTCCTGTCAACTCAGAAATACCTGATTTATTTTAAATATATCATAATAAATACATTTTTCACAATTTTATATCCAAATATATACATATATATAGAGATATATATAGAGATATATATAAGACTCTGTTAAATATTTGAATTTTACTAAAGAATCAAAGTTTTTGAACTACTTTTGTTTTTACACTTTTATTTATTTTCAGGTGCTATGACGTTGACCCTTGACCCCTGGCTTCCCTCGAGTGTTTTGGTTTTGATCATATATATGTGTGGTTTAATATATCTGAGACAGAAGAAAGATTTGATCATGTGAGTGTTTCTCTGATCTTTAATATTTTACTTCCAGATGAAGAACTAAAGGATTTGTTGTTTTATTTTTGTTTCGGAAAGTGACTTTTATTTCCTGTACTTCTAAAGGAGGTGTTCTGATAATGAAGTATAAGTGCTTATGGTGATGATGAGAAGTGTTGGTGAGGGGTGGGGGAGGCTTCCCATCCTCCTGTTGTCTGTTCTCGGTTCCCCGCTGGTTGCCCGGTAAAGCCATCGTGAGGATGAGAGGCATTATTTCCCGGAAAGGAAGAGGGTGACGTAATCTGCTCCTGCTGAGCACAAAGAGGAGGAGGAGGAGGAGGAGGAGGAGGAGGAGGACAGAGGACCTGTTGTTGCTGTTTTAGAAAAAATATAAAATAATACTAAATAGAAATAAACATATTTTTGTCATGTAGCTCTCCTGCTGCAACAAAGTAAAAATTAAAATTAATTTAGAATTGAATTTTTCTTTTTAAAGTTATAACATTATTTTAATATTATGTTTATAATTCATGTGTACAAATAATATTCATATGCACTTTAAATGGAGGAGGCTCCTGCCACTGCAACTGTTAATAATAATGTAAATAAAACTACATAGTAATATTTTATTATAGCCATAAGAACCACAGACAATCAAAACAATAACAAAACAGCACTTACAACAGTGACCTGCTGATGATTGTGTACCATCTTATACTAAATATATAGTAAGACCGTTTATTTTATTTATTCATTCATTTTTAAGCTATATATTTAATATACATAAGTGATATTTTTCTTTTATTTTTATTGAGCTATATATTTAATTTACATTTGTGTTATTTGTTTTATTTTATTGTATTTTATTTATTTATTTTTATTTCATTTTTATTCTTTTTTTATTTTATTGTATTGTATTTATTTTCATTTTATTTATTGTGCTCCTTCCTGCTCCACATTGCGTCGTCCTTTCCGGGAAGCGGCACCTCTTCCTCCTCCTCCTCCTCCTCCTCCTCTTTTTCTTCTCTCTCTTCATCACGGGGGATCCGGGAAATACCCCTCCCCTCCTCTTCTCTCCTCTCCTCGTGTCTTCCTCCTCCCGCCCTTGCTGCCAGCAGCATCACGCCACAGATGATGATGACGACGACGACGATGATGATGATGATGAAGAAGCAGGGCGGGGCGGGGCGGGGTGTGAGTGTGAGCCACGGCGGGTTGATGGCTCCGGTAATGCAGCTCCTCCTGTGCGCGTTAATGTGCTGATCGGTTTTTAAGGTTACGGCAGCCGGACGGGATCATTTGCGCTTTCGATCTGAGTGACTCATCGCGGAGCTGAGCGGCGACACCAGCAGCGACTCTGCAGGTTATTGTTTACTGGAAACACATGAACACGTGTGGTTTGTTTCACTGTCAGAACAGCCAATCAGCGTCAGCCAATCAGCGTCAGCCAATCAGCATCCTCCTGTTTTAACTGTGGATCTCCTTAAACTCGCATATGATCCTTAAACAACTGCAGCAGAATCAAAGAGCAGCCGGAAGTGACGACATTTTTTAACCTCCTCAGCCTGGTTTTCAATTGAATATATTTTCCTCATTAGTCACTTCATTTTATTCACTTATTGAACTGCATCTATGTTGTTAATTGTATTTTATCAGAATCAGAATCTGGTTTTCCTCATACAAGGAATTTGCTTTGTTGTTTTGGTTCATGACAATAAAATATAATGTAGTGCAGGTCAGAGCGCTTCAATATCAATATAAATTTATTAATATAAACATGTTGTCATGAATATTAAGATTTTTTTATTCCGTATGTTATTATTATTTTTTAATGCGTCATTTTTTATTTATTTATTTCAGTTACTGTTTTTATTGCTCCTACTGTGCACAGTTGTTCTTGATGTGATAAAGATATATAACAATAATAATAAAAATAATAAACTTTATTTGAACAGGATGTTGTGCAGCGACCTGAGGCTCCCTGCAGCTGACACCAACATTATACACAGTCATATATTATCACCTCTGTGCTGTTTATTCACAGTCATTAGGAACATAATGACCTGGACCTTGAACTTTATTTACACAATCGTTTGTACTTTGCACCTCCTTCTCTTACTTTCACTCTGTTGTTAAATTTCTTGATGTTCCAGACTTGAGGATCCGGACTGATCTGAAGGCGCAGAGATTCTTATTTTCTTTGTTTTCCACTCAGTTTTAATGAGTTTCTAACGAGGCCACAGCAGTGACAGATCATGTGGACTGATGTGGTTCTGATTCATGTGATGATTCAGTGGTTAGAGCAGACTGAAGAAACAGCATCATGTGACACCAGATAAGAAGCAGGACTTCATCAACTTTGACCCGGATCAGATCCTGAACTTATAGTATGTTATGTTAATTTATTTATTTATTTTTAATGTAGTTCACATCTTTGATATGGAAACGTGTTAAGATTTAAACACTACTAATCATGACATGGTTCATTTAGTAATAAATTGGTTGTTTTGCGTGTCTTTGAGGTTGTTTGTGTCTCTTTGAGGATGTTTTGCATCTTTTTGAGGTTGTTTTGCGTGTCTTTGAGGATGTTTTGCGTCTCTTCGTGGTTGTTTTGCGTGTCTTTGAGGTTGTTTTGCATCTCTTTGAGGATGTTTTGCATCTTTTTGAGGTTGTTTTGCGTGTCTTTGAGGATGTTTTGCGTCTCTTTGAGGATGTTTTGCATCTCTTCGTGGTTGTTTTGCGTGTCTTTGAGGTTGTTTTGCATCTCTTCGTGGTTGTTTTGCATCTCTTTCAGGATGTTTGATTGACTTTCCAAGAACAAATGTCACCAGTCACTTCATATAGTGGTTCTGGTCCCTCGTCCTGTACCCTAGGCTCGTCAGTAATCCATCCTTCATACGAGCCTCCTCCCTGGAGTCTTGAACTCTGTTGCTCTGGTTCTCTCTGCACAGCGTGTGTTTGATCTCCGAGTGTCTTTGTTTCTTGTGTTATTAGAATATTTGGCTCCTCAAGGCGTCTTTCTGCAGTGAATAAACTCCAGATGCTTTTCCTGCCCCTGAGCCTGCAGCAGAGCAGAGCTGTGGCTGCGTGGGTGTCAGTGAGTGTGACAGTGTGGACAGAGTGGACTGGGTCAAAGGTCCACGCTGTGATCTCTTTTAACGGACCCACATTGTGGCAGCTAATGTGAGCTGAGGGTCACAGAGGACAGGAAACAGTGTGACTCAGTTGACTGCTGGTCGTTAGGTCTGTTGCCGTCATCATGCAGGTGATGGATGAGCAGCAGAAGAGGTAATCACTCAGTTTCAGATTCTGGATCAGCTGTAGTAGGACGCTGTATTCAGGTAGTGGTGATAACATTTTGTATTTTAGAAATTTAAATCTTTTTTTTTTTTGGCAGCTGTTAGTTTCCATTCATATCGTTGAGACTTGAAAATCTGTCATTAGATGTGACAGAGAACATCAAAACGTTTTCTTCAAGTTACTAAACTGTTGTGAGGGAACGCAGTACAGACTTTCAGAAACACACTCGAACATCCATCAAGTCCCTTTGACAAATCCTGATCCAGACTGTGATGGATTAAAGCTGCCACATGACGTTCAAGCCTCACGGAAATAAATGGAAACCAGAGGTTTCATGATTTGAGATAAAACTTGGCTTCGGTCCTTTAAATATTATCAGAGCAGCAGCAGCGACTTGGCTCCTGATAGAAACTGATCAAGTGAGAATATAAAGATTTTCCTTTCCTCTCCATCTACAGTCCTCACTTCAAAAGTTTCCACAGAGAAAAACTAATAACAGTTGAAGTGGGTGTTTTATTCTGAATATTTTCACCCTTTTATCTGCCGTCAAACAGCCTTTTACTTTGGAACTACATTTTCTCAACTGTTGAACTACCGTATTCCTACGCACAAGTGCACCTTGGACGGCGAGACATACACTTCAAGTGATACTGGTTTATTTCTGATGTCCCCGTCCTCAGAAGCTCATCGCTCAGGTTGTGTACCGGTGCTCCTGCTGCTCCTCTAAACTGAATGACACACTGACTACAGATAAGAGCCTCTAATAACCTGAACTATAACTTTAAGAAACCAAAATAGAAAGATGTTTCGTCAACTTCCCACTGAGCAGTGATGTGTTGTCCCGAGGTGAAGGTTAAAACTGAACTGAATTTGGGTGAAAAGCAACAAGTCTTTTAGAAATCTAGGTCACAACTGAGGCTGTTTCAAAGCGCCGGTTCTGTATCTGCTTCATTATCGTACTGAGATCCTGGTTCTTCTTCTTTTAACCCTCACTTCATCTTTAGTGTTCCTGTTCTGTTTTAATTCCCCTCTCTGTTAAATCTGGGTCCTTGCATATTGTGATTATTTTTCCGATCACAGAGTTAAACCACAGCGAGCTGAGTGTTCGTGCGACAGAGTCACTGCAGCTGGAATCTGAATATTTTCTCTTTGTTGTAGTTTGACTCATATTCTGCTGCAGTGACCCAGTTTCCCCCCAGGGCTCATTAAAGTTTCATTTAAGTTTCATCTCTCACACACACACACACACACACACACACTTCTCCTCTGCTGTGTAACTACAGCTCAGAACCGCAGCAGAACGAGATAAAACTCCCAACAGGAAGAAGTTGAGGAGGAAGTTTGTC
Source organism: Seriola dumerili (assembly GCF_002260705.1). Classification (NCBI taxonomy): domain Eukaryota; kingdom Metazoa; phylum Chordata; class Actinopteri; order Carangiformes; family Carangidae; genus Seriola; species Seriola dumerili. Next base: position 379,422 of record NW_019174567.1, on the reverse strand, counting down.
GCTTCAGACAAAGAAAACATTAGAATAATAATCAGCCTCTCGCTGCATCGAGTCGCCGCCGCCAGGTCCAAAACCTCTCGTTTGACTTATTTGTGCTTCTGCATGACAGAAGTTAATTTAATGGCTGAAATCACCACCCTGGGTGTTTTCCTGCTTCATCCTCTGATTCTCTCTCCTGTTCGTTCCCTACTTTGAGAGTCTGCAGGATAATTTTAATAAAAAAAACTCGGAGTGTAATTTGGTGGAAAGTTCAGCCATTAGTTGTTTTTTGTGCAGATCCAAGAAGATTTCTCTCTTATTTTAACTCTTATTGTTTGAATGAAACTTTCTATGACTGTGTGTATTTTGTACAGTATCATGGCCACATTAAGGAATAAAAAGAAATCTGAAATTATGAGAGTAAAGTCATAATTCAAGAAAAAAGTTGTAATATTATGAGAATTAGAAATGTAAAATTTCTAGAGAAAAAATATTAATATTAAAAAATATATTAAATATTATATTATAGAATATTACAATCAACTAATGAAATTACAACTTTATACTCGTAATATTATGACTTTAAAAAAATATTCTGATTTTTATTCTCAAAATTACAACTTCATCATCATATTATGAGTTTTTTCTTAAAATATTCTTATTCTATTCTCAAAATTTCAACTTTATACTTGTGATTATATGACTTATTTCTTGAAATATGACTTTTTTCTCATAATGTTACGACTTTATTTTCAATATTTCAGGTTTTCCCCTTCAATGTGGCTCTAATCATATTATATTATATATCATAATTATATATTATATTATTATTTCAGTTTCTGCCGGTGGGGGCTTTAACCAGCTGAATGTCCCACCATCACGTCCAAAATAAACAATGCAAAAACCATATTCTAAATTACTCATTACTTCACTGATGTGGAACTGGTATAGTGCGCGTGCGCATTTTAACACCGGAAATTAACAGCGACGACTTGGAGATGAACAGTTCCACTAACGATATAAAACATGAAATGAAACGCCAGTAATATTCATTATACATTAACAAGCCAGACCAGTTACAACATCTACACACAAGCCCACACAGTATCAATCAGAACCATCGACACACGGACCCAAGCAGCTGCTGAACACTAACATTTGATCAGGTTGTACTCACCCATGATGACGGAAGTGCTGCTCCTTCATGGATTCATCCAGGTTCCTACTTCCTGATAAAAAAACAACACCTGGTTTGTTTGTGCTGTCCCGGAGAGTCTGTCCCTTCCTCCGTGCATCTTCTCTTGGTTGTCGTAGTCTTCGTCACTGTTGTCAGTAGTTCCTGGTTTTCTTATCACAACTTTTGTCCATTGTGTTGAAGCAAAGTCTCTCTGGTCGAAGCGAGGCCTGATCTCAACGTCTGAGCCCTCACAGACTTATCAACGTCCCCCGTGTCCCGCTCCACCACGGCAGATACAAGAAAAATCCTCTTTTATTTTGTTAAGTCATGGTAACTGACGCTGCTGAACTAGCCTGTTAGCCGTAGCAGGCTAACTGTCAAGCTGCGTTTCAGTTAGTTTCCAACGGCCGGAAACAGAATCCAAAGAGACAGTTTCATCAAATGTGTTCGTACGCTCGCGACACTCTTTCCATTTTTCACATGTCCGTGTTCAGTAACTAGGGTCGACCCCCTACGGAAGAGGATTAGGGCCACGTGAATTTTATTTATTATTATTATTATTGTTCTTATTATTATTATTATTATTATTATTATTATTATTATTATTTAGAATTCTGAGTTTAAAGTCAGAATTTTTTTTTTTTTTTTTAAATCACATGTGGCCCTGATGTGGAAAAATGTTTTTTTAGAAAGTCAGAAGTCTGACTTTAAACATGTGGCCTTAATCCTCTTTTGTAACCCCGAGTTTTCACACAAAAAATTTTCTTTAAATGTGTATCTGTTTATGAATTATACAGGATAGACTGATATGGTAATTTATGCAGAGGTTTTGAACTGTGCATTGTCATATTAATAATGTAGGCTATCAATCATATTTATGAATTACATAATAAATAACTAACCAGGTTTCTAGCCAGCCTCGTCCTACATTGGTGCTTCATTTGCTCTGACTGTTGCTAAATTGAGCGTGGTAATTTGAAATCCCCCTTTAAAAGAATAAGAGGCGTCAACATCCTCATCCTCAGGCTGAAGAGGATGAAGGTCTGTTGTTCTGTTTCCTCTTTTACTGTTTGTCTTCCTTTAGATGGAAACATGTATATTTATATTTATATTTATAATATACCACACCAATGAAACACACTCTCCATCCACTGTAACTGGTTTACAGTCAGAAATTCGTTTGAACCCTGATGATGTCATTTCCTGAATGTGCTGATTTGACAGACTCGAGCTTCACTTCCACAGAAACTGAAACGTTAATATCCAGCATTTCTGCCCACATGAGGCTGATTCCCGTCTCTGCTGCTGCCCACACACACACACACACACACACACACACACACACACACACACACACACACACACATTTACCAGAAGCATTCAAGCTTTGAAATTTTATGATTTTACCGTGTTGAGAAATCACACCCTGATGAACATCTTTGAGCAGAGAGGGAGACAAAACCTGAGAGTTCATCTGAGCAGCAGGAACCTTGTATGAACCTGCTCTTTCTACGAAGGCGATGATAAAACTTTAATCACCGCCACAGGGGACACAAATAAGAGACGGAACAAAAGAGGAGACTAAAAGTTCACTAAAACTGGGAGCATTTGTCGCATTGTGTTACACTGCAGCTTTATGGGAAACAGGATCATTACTGGCCAAACTAATGCAGAACAAGTGACGTGTACCGGAACACACTGCTGTTTCCTTTACCGTCATCTTATAGCAACAGTAACTTCATCACACTTTCAACAACCTTCTCACCATCATGTCGTTTTTTTCTTTCGCACGACATTTTCATAAAGATCCAAGTAAATCTTAGTGGATTCCCTCGAGGAGCTCTGGAGATATCAAGTTCATGAGCCCAAAATCATGTTTTGTTAGTTCACCGTTACCTTGACCTTTGACCTTTAGCCACCAAAATCTAATCAGTTCATTCGAATCACCCCCTCGTGGTCGTATCCCTCCTCCACTCAGACTAGTTCCAGGTCACATCCCTGTTCATCCAGAGTCAGAGAAAATATCAACCATTTGTGTGAAATTTTGTCAGAATTGCTGTGTGAAAAAAGGGTTTTGTGAGGTCACACTGACTTTGACCTTTGACCTTTGACCACCAAAATCTAATCAATTCCTCCTGGTGAATGTTTGAAGCTCTGTGGAGGCGTTACTGAGACATCGTGTCCACGAGACGATGCAAACATTTTTTTACTTCTACAAATATTTGTCTGTTTGATAGAAACTGTTTCAAATTTGGTGGAAAGTTTAACAAAAGTAACTCTGGAAGTTTATGAGACTTTGAGATTTTTTGATTTATTCATATTTTCTAATGAGGTTCTGACTGAATGACAAACATCTGGAACATGTGGCCTCATCACACTGTCAGTCATCCAGTGTGTTTTGGTGCGGATCAGTGTCTGACATGTTGACAGGTGTGCTCTCTCTCTCTCTCTCTCTCTTTGTGTCTGTGTGGCAGAGGTCACAGCGCCACAGCGATGTAAATATAGTTTGTTTGTGACGCAGTCTGTGACGTGGCGGTTCTGGGGCTCTAAACCCGGCCGGGCGACCTCACGGCACGGGAACGCAGCTCTGACCGATGATGATACCGCCAGAGAAAATAGTTTCGAGCTGCCGCTGCCACATTCCTCCGCTGCTCCCTTCCCTACATTCCTCTAGTCCGTAATGTTTTCTTTCCTTTCTTGTTCAAAATCTTCCCTTTTCCTCATTCTTTGCTTTTCCTTCAATTTTTCTTTCCCTCCTCTCCTCCCTCCTCCTCCCCTGTTCCCCTCAGCCCCCCTCCTCCTTGTACAGTACTCCACCGACATGCTCCAGCTGCTCCACTCATAGTTATTTATAATGCCTTAGCTGCTTCACTTAAAGCTGCATTCCACGATTTTCTCCCTCCGTCATTTCTGTGTTTTAAATAATGAACCAACACAGTTTACTCCTGCAGCCGCTACACGGAGACTTCCTGTTATTCCTTTTATCATTTGTGTCGTATTGAAGCAGATGAAGCTCATGTGTTGTTATCAAAAGCTATATATATATATACGTATATATATATATATATATGTGGAAGTACAGGAAGTGTTTCCAAGAGACATGAAAAAGTGACAAACCCGTCTGTTCAATACTTTGTGATTTCTGAAGTTAAAAGTGCAAATTGATGTAATATGATAAATCCATGTAAGCGTGTCCCAGCTGGGTCCATCACCTTTTAGTGTCCCCTGGAAACACAGCTCATGTGTCGTTGATGAAGATGTTTTTCTTCAAGTTGTTTGTGTTTTGTCTTTTTGCAAGTTGCAGTGTTTTGACCTCTCAGGGCCACCGTATATTCCTGCACAGCTGCAGGTTCAACAGCCAAAACTTCCAGAGCCACTGAGCGACACTGTGGGGAAACTCAGAAAGTCCACAGATGAGTCTCAGGTGTTTTTTTCCTGCTGCAATGTGTCAAAACTCACACCTGCAAAATGTACCTGTAGGTTTAAGGGGGAAAACAGGTTATTTCCTCGTCATGGCAAAGTGAAAGTTCCACTAATTAAAGACGTAAACTGAGAATGAGGCTGGACTGGTTTTCATTCCAGACGCTTCGCAGGCCTCTGGTTTTGTTTGTGTTCACGGCTGCTGATGTCACAATTACATAAAGTCACAGTAAGGTTTTATGTAACTGAGCAGATGTGTCATAAATGAAACCATTAACGTACCTGAAGGATTTTAAACCTTTGTCTTCGTCCGAGAAGTGAGGGCAGGACTCGTCTTCCTCTGTCATACACACACACACACACACACACACACACACACACAGCTTCAGTATGTTTTACCTGCTGCTCCAGATTTTACCAAATGAGGGGAATAAAGCTACAACCAACACACACAAAAGAAAAACCTAACACACTTTCTGATTTTAGAAAGAAATATATTATATATATAATAGTATTATTATTATTATTATTATTATTATCAAATCTATATATACGTATGAGCTGGTTTTAGAGAAAGAAGAAGAGAAGGAAGAGAAGACTGTGACTTCCAGGAAACAGAACAACACTAAAAGTAGGGGTTCATAGAAAAGATGGTAATTTGACCAAACGTGTGACTGCAGGAGGATTTCCCATGATTCCTCTGGCCCAGCTGCCGCTCCTTCATTATGACTGTGTGTTAGTGGATCCCTGACTGAGGCTTTAAGCTGCAGCTCCGCCCCCCCCTCCGTCTGCTCCACCAAACCCTCTGTTTATGTTTACATGGCTGTTGCCACGGCGATAACACCTTCACGCCCTGTGGACTTCCACCCCTGGCCTGTAGACAGACAGAAGGAGGGGGGGGGGGGGAGGTAGAGAGAGAGAGAGAGAGAGAGAGAGAGAGAGAGAGAGAGAGAGAGGGAGGGAGGGAGGCCTCTGCCAGGGCTGCGTCCCATTCTGAAGAGTTCACACCCTCTTCTTGTTTCCTAGTTCAGTCTGTGATCCAGATTGTTCCCTCCATTTGTTCTCAGTCTGAGGTTTTATGATGTGATATTAATATTTCTTTTATATTTCACTCACTTCTTTTGTTTAACATTTCATTTTTAACATTTGTCTGGTATTGATATATTGATATGTTTTTATTGTGGATTTTAATGTACAACCAGGCCTCAGGATGAGTATTCGTCGTTGCCATGGTAACAACTAATGGGGACCTAAGTAAACAACAAACAATCATCATTTAATACTGAAAAAAAAATAAATTAAGATTTAACTGAAATTATGTTTAAAAAAACTGGTCCATCCTCAGAGGAAGACCAGAAAATGCAGTTGAAAGTTCAGAAAAAAGCAAGTAAGTAGACCGTGAGAGAAGATGCTGTTGTCAAACTAAAATGTAATTTAAACAATAAGTAGTTTTCCCTCTGTCTTCTTCCCTGCGCTCACTCAAAGGTTGGCCGTCTGTACTCAGCGAGGACACGAGAGGGAACGCTCTTCTGGAACTGGACGCGTCCCGGGATTCCCAGGATTCCCGGGACCCAGAGGCCTCGGCTCTCTCGACTCGACGTGGCGTCATATCCTCGGCGGCTCTGTGCTGTTATTTTTGGATCGTGTGTGAACTGGTTTTTGTGGTCTTGGCGGCTGCAAACACACACACACACACACACACACACACACACACACACACACACACACCCTGTTTTAAGAGTCAGTGACGTAGAAACACTACTGTTCTTTATTTGTCTCACACTGGAAGTGTGAAGCTTTGATGTAAAAAGACATGACATCACTGTGGGGAACATGTTAGTGTGTAAATAGACTCGTAGCCATAGATGACATTTCTGGGCTACTAGCTAACATTAGCATCTGTGTATTCTATTTTTACACATTTTTATTCAGTTTAAACAGAGATACAGACAAAGTTATGAAGAAATTGAAATTAGAAAGTCGACTTTAAGGCCTTAAAAATATAAAACTCAGAGGTAAACGTCATATTAAAGGTTCATAATTTACATATATTTCACTGACTGCAGGTTTCCACTGATTTCTCTGGCAGTCCATCTGCCTCCTGGTTCCTGTCCTCATATCAAATCATACAGCCGTCATGTTTGCACCTGATGTCCAATGACTCAGCGTGTGTTTCTGTTTTGTGAGTGTTTGTGTTTTTCCAGCTGTGTCACCGTGATTTTGTCGGTTGAGTTTTTTCCTGCTCGGCTCTCACATGCTCTCAGGCTGCATGACACAGCGAGTCTGAGGCGACATGTGACCCAGTTTACGTTATCTCCAACCCGGTTTCATCATACCGTTTCACCTCAGCTCACCTCACGTACCCATGAGTCACTTCATCTCGCTCCAGTTTGTTGTTTTTCACGTTGTCGTGTTGTTTCACATCGAGTTTAAAGTCAGAGTTCATGAAATTTTGTGATTCCAGTTTCGGTCGACCCGTTCTCAGACATACAGACTGTGAACATCTGTTACCACCTGGTACTTTAACACGAGCCATTTCTTTTTAATTGCACTACCATGAAGAGTGGTCATGTGACCTGGATCTCGTTTCATCACCTTCCCGTTTCATCATTTCAACTTGTTAGTTTAGTTTAGTTTATTTCACGTGATATTTAAATGTGTCTTTTTTTTTGTCTCTAATTTCTCATCTCAGCTCATGTGATCTGATTCTATCTCTCCTTATTTCATGTCATGCCATCTACTTCATCCAGTCACATTTTATTTCATCTCTCATGTTATTTTATCTCACTTTTTTTATCTCATCAAGTACATTTATATTTCCTTGTGTCTCCTCTTGTCACCTCTTCTAATCTTGATTGTCTAGTTTCATCTCGATTATCTCGTCTCGTTTCATCTTGTCTCATCTCGTCTAGATTGTTTTTTTTTATCTCGTTTCATCTCAATCATCTCGTCTCATCTTGATTGTCTCATCTAATCTCGATCATCCCCTCTCATCTCGTCATGATTTATTCATCTTGATCATCTCTCTCACGTTTCATCTCGTCTCATCTCGTCTCATCTCGTCTCATCTCGATCTCTCGATCTCTCGATCTCATCCTGCATCATTCTGTCTCACATAATCTAATTTTATCAAATTTTTCTCAACTCAGCTTCTCAAACTTCATCTCTCTCAACTTGTTTCATCTCTTCTCCTCTGATCTCATTTTCTCTCATCTCTTCATTGTCTTCTCACACCTTCTCATTTTCTATTGCATTTTAAAACATCTATCTATCTTTCTATCTATCTATTTCAGTAGGTCAGTTTGGGCCAATCAGATTGCTCAGGTGAGGTGACATCACCTCTCCGATCAGCAGTGTGACCTCAGTCTGTATCATCATGAATCCCTAACGAGGGCTCTCGAAGCGACCAATCAGCAGAGGCCTGGATTATCAGGTAATGAGGCCTGACAGCAACCAGCCAATCAGATCTCAGCACACAGATTACTGCCTGGCCGGGGCTCAGGGGGAATCAATAATGTAGAATCACACACACACACATACATACACACACACACACACACACACACACACACACACACACATGCCCTGACCCTGCCCTTACTACCATTACAGTAAATGACGAGGCGGAGAGATAGAGTACCAGAGAAGAGGGAGGACGGACCGACATAAACACTGGAGGAGAGAAAGAAATAAAGACGAGTGAAGTGAGAGCAGAGAGAGAAATCAAAGCGGCTGATGATCTCAGTGTTTCATGTATGATTCACTGCCAGTAGCTGTGACTCACTGTTGTAACAGCAAGTTAAAGTGATGGAGTCAAGTTCATGCCGGCTATTGTTTACCTCTCCCTCTCTGTTGATACTACAAACTGCAACTTGAGCTGCTGCCTCACTTCTCCCTGATTATTTAGTTTCTGCTGCAGTTTGTCTTTCTGTGTTTTTTATCGGGTCTGGAGGTCGAAGCTTTTCACTTCCTTCTGTGGGTTTGTTTTATCTCGTAACAGCAGTAAAGGGCCAGCAGCGATTGGACCTGTGGATGTTATAAGGCAGCTGTAGCATAACATGCTAATGTAAACTGAAGCTGTGTCATGTTTTCACTGTAGAACCTGACAAGTTGATCTGACTTTAAAAAGATAGGAAACCGATTGCCTTGAAGAAATCAAGTAAATATAACTATTAGTTTTAAGTTCTGTTGACTTTATATCCACATATATGTACATATAGAATAAAAACAACTTTATATATGAAACCTTTAATAAATTGGAACAATTTCATATATTGACATCTGTGTCTAATATGTATGTTTATGTACATGTGCTTATGTTGGAGACACATGTAATGTGATATATAACCATCTCAAAGCCTGTCAGTTTATATTAATATAATATACAGGGGGTCAGAACGTGACCTTTACAATTACTGAGAAATTAATAAGAAAACATATATAAACATTTTTTATATGTAAGTTGTTTAAATAAACTTGCATATATAAATTAAATATATATCGTTAACACGTGGTCGCATCTATATTATAAACATATATGTCCATAGATCCAGAGGATGTACATATGTGATAATATTATTCTGTATAGGCGACATAAATCCCTCTTGATATAGGGACATACATGTTATATATTACGTTCCTGTATGGGAAGTAACAGGTAACAGGTAACAGTAACAGGAGAGAGTCAGTAGTATTTGTACTAACAGGTAATAAACATGAGTTTACTGGACGTGAGCTCTTCGTCATCAACCTGAAACATGATTGAAAACACATTTCAAGGTGAAGCTGAAGCTGCTGAGTCACAATGTGACGGTGGGAAGTTTGGAAACAACCAACACATGATGGTCTCTCTCTCTTTCTGTCTGTCTCTCTGTCTGTCTCTCTCTCTCTCTTTCTGTCTCTCTGTCTCTCTCTCTGTCTCTCTTTCTGTCTCTCTGTCTCTCTCTCTGTCTCTCTCTCTCTCTCTCTCTGTCTCTCTCTCTCTCTCTCTCTCTCTCTGTCTCTCTGTCTCTCTCTCTGTCTCTCTCTCTCTCTCTCTCTGTCTCTCTCTCTCTGTCTCTCTCTCTCTCTTTCTGTCTCTCTGTCTCTCTCTCTGTCTCTCTCTCTCTCTCTCTCTCTCTCTCTCTCTGTCTCTCTCTCTCTCTCTCTGTCTCTCTGTCTCTCTCTCTGTCTCTCTTTCTGTCTCTCTGTCTCTCTCTCTGTCTCTCTCTCTCTCTCTCTCTGTCTCTCTCTCTCTCTTTCTGTCTCTCTGTCTCTCTCTCTGTCTCTCTCTCTCTCTCTCTCTCTCTCTCTCTCTCTCTCTCTCTCTCTCTCTCTCTCTCTCTCTCTCTCTCTCTCTCTCTCTCTCTCTCTCTCTCTCTCTCTCTCTGTCTCTCTCTCTCTGTCTCTCTCTCTGTCTCTCTCTCTGTCTCTCTCTCTCTCTTTCTGTCTGTCTCTCTGTCTGTCTGTCTCTCTCTCTCTTTCTGTCTGTCTCTCTGTCTGTCTCTCTCTCTCTCTCTCTCTCTCTCTCTCTCTCTCTCTCTCTCTCTCTCTCTCTCTCTCTCTCTCTCTCTCTCTCTCTCTCTCTCTCTCTCTCTCTCTCTCCCTCCCTCCCTCTCTCTCTCTCTCTCTCACCCTGACTCGTGCGCTCGGTGGCGTTCAACAGTGATACAGTAAAAAAGTCGATGCCGGCTCAGGATCACATGACCTGAGTCACCGTGTCACTCAGCAGGTTTCACAGAGAGGAACTGAACCTTTGTTTTAGCTGATGGAGCTGGTTGCACTGATACTGGGGAAATAAACAGATCTGCTGTGTCACTGTTTTACTTTATAATCACACACTTTAGTTGAAAGAGTCAAAAATAATAAAAAAGATTAAAGAAGCACGTTTGAAGAATGCTGTTCCCTGCGTTTTATACATGTTTATAAATCACGTCACACACAGAGTAAATAATAGCAGGAAGTGAGGAAACACTCATGAATCTCGTAAACGTGCACTGAGGAAATACTGAAGACTGGAGAGCAAAGATAACGATAAAGATAAAATTATAAAATACTTTATCAAAGTGAGTAAATCCAGAAATAAAAGGAAGGATATTAAAAATCTAATAAACATGAGACAAAATGGTGAAGATAAAATAATAAAATGCTAAAAGAGAGAAGATGTTGGGAAGAGAGAAGGAGATAAAAGAAGAGAATTAGAAGGAAAATAATCCAGAAAATAAACATGGAATAAAAGGATGAACCAGTAAAACAACTTAGAATATATAAAGATTATTAAATAGAATAAATAAGGAGGTGGAGGAGACCAAACACGGAGCTAAAACAGAGGAAATACCAGACTGAGATTCATCACACGTTCAGAAACACCACCCATAATCAATAATAATGTTGCTCTGTAGCTGCTGAATCTGTAATCAAGCAACTGTTTTCTAACGAGCTGGTCACGTCAGGTTGAAAGGTGCTGATATGTCAGTGTTGGTAACTTGTTTCTGCCGGAGACTCAGTGATTCCAGCTTCACACAGTGAAAGAGACGCGATGGTTAATGCACATCTTATTTCAGTCCTTACACAAGGTGCCTGCTCTGTGACATGTCACACACCGTGTGTCTTGTGTAAGCTGCGCTGTGATTGGTCATACGGGATGTTGTAACTCTGTACATCACAGGTTTAACCCCATCACCAAGACTCCGAGTGTTCCCACAATCATGAACAAAATCCACAGTCGATATTTCAGTAATTAAACTGGAATTACATGATGTGACTTGACTCCTGGCTCCGACGCTCTTTTCTCCCACACAAGTTTCGGACCTGAATCTACTCCCAGTGAAGAGCCAAACCCTCCAGCATCACAGTGAGTCTCTGCTGTCTCTGTCGCCCACTTAGAGCGACGGCTTCCCGCGTCACTAAACGGCTGAAAATGTGAGGGGGTGGGGAGATTTCTTTAAATAAGGTCTGAAGGGCAACAAACTTTATACTGAAAAAATAACAAAGTCATCATTTAGTCAGCGTTACCATGGAAACCGGAGATGTAGTGGTGCATGTGGGTTATGGGACAGTGGAAATGTCTCATGTGTAATGATGCAGGATGTTTTACTGTAAGTCAAAATACTGTTGACTTCATCCATTAGACTGTGTCTCCATAATAATGATTACAGATAAACAAACTACACACGGGGCTGTTTTAAAGGTGAGTTTCACTTTTTAAGATTCCATAACTTTAAATTTGACTATTCCAGGTTAAAACAGATAAAAGA
>NW_019174567.1:347611-362611 GCF_002260705.1 Seriola dumerili | reverse complement strand
GTCGTCATGTGACAAACCAGTTTCATCAGAGTCCATGATTCTACATGTTTGTCACATGATCCTGTTACATACAGGAATAGTTTTTTTTACCTGATGATGTCACCTTCTCCACAAACACCTGTCATCACACACCCAGATCCACTCGATGAAATCAAGTGGCTCATTAATCATCAATCACTAATTAAGAAACAGCATCTTCCTGCAGACGGCTGAGTCAGAGCTTAATCAACACGCTGGGTCTCTTCCCGCTTCCAGCGGCGGCGCGGCGCCCCCTGTTGACACCATCACCAATAACACACAACACGTGCGGTGTGTATGAAATCACATTTTAACTTTATTATTTATCTCTTTGATAAACGGCTACAAACAGACGTTTCGGCTGTCATTCATTCAGTGATTACACACAGACGTTTACATTCTCACCGACCAACCAGGAAGTAACTCAGCACAACCGTCACCTGATCTTAGTCATCTCCTGAGAGGGAAACTGTCGACTGAAATCTGCTGTGGTTAACACACACACACACACACACACACACACACACACACACACACACACACACACACACACACACACACACACACACACACACGTCTGACATCAGAGCTGTACGAGTGTTTTATATTTTTACTCTTTGATCTCTGGAGTCAGAGGATTTCAGCCGCTCATCAACTACAACAGATTCGACATGAATGTTTCCCATCATCTCTGAATGAGGTTAACTCCACCCGTGTGGCACTGAGGTGACATAAATCTGTAGTGTTTGGAAGCAGGACTCGGGTCAGACGGTGCAGAAACCCGTCTCTGCCCGTCATGACCCGTCTGCTCGGCTGAAACCAGGAACTGGGACAGGAAACAAACCTTCACCTCGGCTCACTGACTCGCACCTGGTGGATCGATCAGTGACTCTTGGTCCTGGTCTCAGGTGACCCTGATCGACCCATCAGGTGAGTCAGGTGTGTTCACCTGCTGAAAACAACTGGTTTATGCTAAGCTAACTGCTAAAGCAGGAGGAGCTGAACACACATGGACAGAGCAATTGGAGCTGCGACGATGAGCCGATTAATCGATTTACAGATTGTTAATTGGCAAACAGTTTGGATCATCGTTAGTAACTTTTTAGGGAAATATTTTTCAGGTATTTTTCACTGTTTTACAAAATGATTAATTTAAAAACTTAATATTTGTTGCATTTAAACAAATAAGACTCTAAATTAATTTCTGCTCTGAGACGTAACATTCATCCAGATTCAGACAAAACACGAGAGAACTGAAGGAGAATCACTTTCATCATAATCTGCCAGTTGTGAGAGAAACAATAATAATAATAATAATAATTATAATAATAATTCTCACTCCTACAAAGTAGTTGTTGTCATTAATGTCAAACTCTGGACGTTCAGCTGTGAACCAGGATGTGACACCAACACACAGAGAAGTTGATTTAATTTGAGTTAAAAATGGGAGAAAATAAACTGTAGTGAAGTGAGGAGGAGAGTGAGGAGGAGAGTGAGGAGGAGAGTGAGGAGGTGAGTGAGGAGGAGAGTGAGGAGGAGAGTGAGGAAGAGAGTGAGGAGGTGCACATTCCTACAACAGCAGAAGAAGAGCGCCCTCTGCTGGACAAACACCAGAGAAACAGGATTTTAACGCGAGTAAAACATCAGTTTAAACACTGAAGGAACGTTTTAAAATCTGCTCCTCGTTTTATTTTGGGATGATTTGAGATGAGAAGAAGTTTGTTTTGCTGCTGCGTCGTTGTCTTTAGAGGCAGGAAGAGCAACAACTCATTAACTAGTTGGACTGATACGAGTTTGTTCATAATGATGTTTCAGTAGGAATAAGACTTGGAGCTGTGGGAGTCGGCCTCCTGTGATGATCTGTTTTTAGAAGTTGTAACATCCTCAAATATCTCACAAGCTGCTGCAGATGTTTTTCCAACATGACAAAAAGAAAGAAAGGAGTAAAACACTGTCCATCAGCCCCCCCCACCCCCTCCCCCACCACCTGGATTAAATGATAAGAAAAGAAGTGAACACAGTGCAAACCTTCTGATGAGGAGCCACGCAGAGAACAGACATGAAAACACTCACCACTGCTGATAGAAAAGAGGAAAGTCCTAAAACCTGGAACTAATTAAACTCATGTTGTCGTCAGCCTCTGATCCGTCACCGCACTTTGACAGTTTCAGCATTTTCCCGCCTCTCGGGGTGAATTTAAAACGACATTACAGGACTCCGGTTCCCCTGATGCGGTGGTCTCCAGGGTTCATCGTGGCAGACTCTGCTGTGACTGTGAACCTGGTGCAGGTCTCTCTCCCTCCTCCACCGCCTCCGTAATCCATCATGGCCGCCGCTCGCAGACGGGACACAGGCGCTCCTGGGAATGTTTTTGTCGTGGACGTTTTCCACCGGCGCAGAGCGAACAGTCTCACAGAGAGGAGGGAGGGGTGAAGCGTCCAAGGCTTTTATTGTTTGTTTCTCACCCCGCTCTTCTTCTTCATTTCTTCTTCTTCTTCTTCTCGGTTATTTCTGCAGCTCCTGCGGCGCGCTGAAGGTCTCGTAGACGTTGGCTGCAAACTCCTTCACCTGGTCGTTGAGCAGCAGATCCTGTGAGACCGACACAGAGAAGTAAAGACTGATTCATATTTATTCTGCTTCCGTGCACCAAACTGCTTTTATTGTTGAAATTACAACATTAACTTCCTGCTATTTTGTGTTCTACACTGGAAGAAAGTCTGTTTTAGGAATCAGCCGTCAGGTTTTATTTTCACTGATGAAAACCATCTTTCATGATGAATCTGTTTGTAACTGAACGTGTTCGATTGTGATTCAACAAACAGAGAGAGAGAGACACAGTCGACTTCCTGTTCCCAGAAGAACATGAGCGACGCGGTGGCCGGAGCCGAGAGCAGGTCTGTTGATTTTACCTGAACAAAGTGACTCGGAGTTTCACTGCAGATGGTGTTGATCTGACCGTTGATGATGGGGATGATCTTCGCCAGCGGCAGACTGACCGCAGACAGACTGGACACACACACACACACACACACACACACACACACACACACACACACACACACAGAGTCATTCCAGCTTCCTTCTTCAGAATAATTTTCCAACAATAAAGTTACAAAAAATGTCTGATGTCTGACAGATATATATATAATATATATAAAATAGTGAAACATCAATCAATCAAAAATCAATACTGTATGTAACTTCCTAAACAAGTTTTCAGTACATAATGTAAATATCTTCCGTGTTGACACTAAATATTCTTGAACTTCAAGTTTTCTTCTTTAGTTTCTTCATTATTTTCTACAAAAACACAAATCAACAAGCTGTGGTTCACCGAGCTGCGGGCCGCCGCCCTCTGGTGGGCCATGAAGGGAGTGTAAGTGGGCCACAAATCATTTGCAAAACAGAACGACTTTGGTGAAAAGATAAAATTTTAAAAATATAAATAATGTTTTCAAATGTTTTAAAATTAAATCTTTAAAAACAGTAAAAATGCCACTGGTTTTTTTTCCTGGTACTGAGGCCCATCACTGGGATAATCCAATGAGCTTTTATGTTGTCGCCGGCAACAAGAAGCGTTAAAAGGAAAGAGACAGGTGATCTAAAATAAGAAGTGCAGAAGAAGAAGAAAACATCATTCCGCCTCTATATTGTTACGGGTCGGGTGGAAGAGGTTGGATGCTGGGACACGCTGCAGGTGTCGTTCAGACGGCTCACCTGTCAGGTGCACAGCTGGGGGCGGAGTCTCCAGGAGGCGGGCGGAAGAACTCGGCCAGGTTGTCAAGGAGACGGGAGAAACCGCGGTTCAGACAGGCGTTCAGGACAGTGGTGAAGTCTGGACTGCAGTCACAAACACACGACGCCACAGTCAGACAGTTCACACAGGTAAACACGCACAGGTGACGTGAGGACGGCGCTCACCTGTCCAACATGTCTCTGGTCTCGTTCAGCAGTCTGATGGTCATGCGGTCGTTCTCCGTCAGCCCACACGCCTGCACAGAGGAGAACACGTGTTACACACCCAGCTGCAGCTTTATCACACGCCGCTGTCGACCGTGCTCTCTGCGCCGTCACCTGGTCGGCGAGCGCGTTCTCGTCGTCGGCGAGCATGAACCAGGAGAGCGAGCGCTGCGAGCCGGCCTCCACCTCCGCCCTGATCCAGCTCAGCTGCTGCTCCAGCTCCAGCAGGGACAGACTCTGCTTCAGAGACAGGCTGCAGAGACACGAGGTCACGTGTCAACAGTTCATACAGACGTATCGTACAGAGACACAGACAGAAAGTCTCATTCTTTGGTTCCAGCTTCTCAAATTTGAGGATCTGTCGTTTTTTTCTGTTTCATATGATGATAAATTAAATATATTTGGCTTTCTGTTGGTCGAACTAATTTCTGAAACTCTGGGAACTGAAGATGCACATTTAGAACTGACACGGATCATGATGTTGAGACACTCACCCTCCCAGTGAGTTCTGCACGGCTTTCTTCACCAGCGTCATCAGCTCTGCCAAACCTGAACAGAGACAGACAGAGGGAATAGATAATGAACGAATGACTGAATCTAAAAGTTTAGATGTAACACTGTCTGTATGTTTTACAGCCTGATAGATACAACACTGTGTAAACTCTTCTTGTTCTTTATCCATCAAACCAGCAAATAAATGAGAAAGTCAGACGACTTTTAATGAATGACATAATAAACCAGGATGACGTGCAGGGATCACAGAGCAGCCTACCATCTCCTAACAGATGCTGGATACTGGACAGGTACTGCTGCTGGACGTCCGGGGGAGCGAGAGCAGTCTGCAAGAGGAACACACACACACACACACACACACACACACACACACACACACACACGTAAATAAACATGAACTATCTTCTCAGATTTTCGGTTTTCCACAGTAAACCAAACACAAAGACACATCAGATTCACTGCATCAGAGTCAAGTGTGAACAGAAGCTTAAATTTTCTGTCTCTGGACAAGATCAGGAAGTGACATCACAAGACAAACACAGGAGGTCAACTTCACATCACCTGACAGGTATTTCACATAAAAATGCACAAGGTAACTGTAAGAAAAATGAAACACACACACACACACGTTACAGCTGTACGTGTGAAAGCAGCTCATGGAGACATCATGGAGCTCCTCACCGTTCCGTTCTTTCCTACAGAGTTGTCCAGGTACAGATATCCTCCGATGATGTTCAGCTGGACTCTCAGCAAAACCACCAGCATGCAGGTGCTGTACACGGCAACGATGGTGCGAGTGAAACCTGAACGACGCAACACGGTTTTAAGATCAAATAAAGTTTTTAATCCTTCTCTCTCAGTACAGACAAGTCATTAGGTTTGACTTGAGCACTGAGTTTACAGATGATGTCTGACGGGAGGAACTGAACTTACTGATGATCTTTAAATCTTCCCAGATCTCCAGTTTATTGGCTGGTCTGTGAGACGACGGGAAAGAAGAAAAAGCAGCGTTAATGTTGGTTCTACATCATCCAGACTGAGTCTCACAGCACACACCCAGTACTGGAATACTTCAACATCAAGAAGGTGATAAAGTGGCATATTTGTGTAAAAATAGTGACGGTATAAATGAACTCCATACAGTCTAATGCGAATGTGTAGAACTGTGTGTGTAAGTGGGTTGGAAACAGATTGAATCCATTGATTCTGACAGTAACAGACTCTTCCTCTCACTTGGTCTTGAGTAGTGCAGTGAGACTCTCTGAGTTCAGTTGATTGACGATGGCTTCTTTCAGTGGAGGGAGCATGGACAGCACTGTGACACACAAACATTCAAATCATAAACGTTTACTCTCGAGATGCGCTAAATTTACCTTCTAGGAGATTATAACTCAGGTGCGTGAAGAGGTTACCTGTCATGTTGCACGTCCTCTGGTTGCTTTCAAAGTGGAACTGCCTTCTTGCCTGAGCGATGTACTCCGTCGCCTCCTTCTCCTGGAGCTCCCTGATCTTCTTCTGGGCATATTTACCCAGGAAGTACACACCTGGGGATCACAGACAAACAAGAAGTAGAAGGAATTAAAACCAAGCACAGGAAATAAATAATAAAACTTCGAGACAAATCTGAATTACTAATAAAGTCACCAAAGAATTTGCAGTGTTTCAGAATAGAATCTGCAAACAATATACATTTTAGTAGCACACTTACATTATGATTATTTCATGCAAAAAATACTCTGAACGCCAAAATCAATTCCCTTCTTAAATCTTTCAAAGGCCTAACATATATTTAACAAATCCACAAACTTTCATTGCATATTGATTGACGATTTACAATCATTAAAAAAATAATTAGCAATTTAGAAAAGACATAGTTTCTATAAAGCCTCATTAGATAAATCAAACACTAACTGCTCAGCAGTTCAGTTAGAGCCAGTGTTTACTTGTAGTACTTCAACCTCGCCCTGCATTAAAGCAGCTTAGTGATAACTTAAAATGCTAACAATTAGCATCCATAAGTGCTGCTCTCATGCTGGGAACGTTACGCCAAACTCCATTCAACTTTCTGGAGATTTAAAGATGCCTTGCTCATAAGCAAACGCCTCAAACAAAATGTAAATAAACACGTTCACTGAATCGTTGCAAGTCATATTTAAAGTCGGTATAAAAACAACTTTATATACAATATTAATTTTGGTAAAATGTAACTTTTGTCATCTGGTCTTGCCACGGTTATTTTCCAATAAAATACACCCTGTAGACGGTTGACACCAGTAGATGTTGGAAATTCTGCTGCTTGGTGGAAACAATATGAACCGAATTAAAAAAAACAACCACTTTGATTCTTAAATATAGTTAAAATATATTTTAAGAGACACGTACTTTGACTTTTAAGTATAAACACATGCTATTTCAGGATTATTTAACGTACTCTGGCGTTCTGCTACAGTCTGCTATTAGCACAGTAGCTAACAAGAACAGCAGTTACCTCCAACTACAGCTCCGGCGAAAATAAATTTCCTTTTGTGGCGTTTAACAAAATTCCAGGCAGACGAAAACATCTTCGGACAGAGAAAAGTTCACGAACTAAACCACTAAAAACTCTCCGTACTCTTGACTTCGTGCGGACTATTTTACGGACATGTTAGCTGAAGAGTTTCGGCTGGCTAACATACCGCTGCTAACATGCTAGGTGTCAAAAAAGTGCCCCGATCAAAGTAAGCAGCGTAAATAATACAAGTTCCGGTTGTGAATTTCAAAATAAAACTCGGATTGACCTAAAATATAAGATGGTCGACCCTCAGTCATTTTGAATGAAATGTTTTTCAGAGAAATACAGGTTATAGTAAAATAAAATGTTACTACTAAATAACAGAGACATACTTATAAATGCTTCAGTAGATACGTTTCACCTGTAAATTTAAATCCAAATTTTGTCAAACTAAAACAATCGTCAAAAATTACGGTTTTATTTTGTTGGTAATATTCCCTCACATCCGGTCTACATCTAGTCCGCTGTAATCAACTTGACGCATCGAAAACATCGGCACGCTGCCGTCTAGATCTACTGCGCATGTCTGGAAGTGGTCCGTCCAATATTATCTTCCCCCTCCCGTGTGAATGCGTGGTGGTACGTACGTCGCTGAAAGTGACTAAAATGAGCAGATAAAGTACAAACTCATCGTAATGGGACTGATATGAGTTTTATTGAAGTTAGGTAGTAGTAGTAGTTGCCATGGAAACGCAGGGAGAAATTAAAGCTACGTCAGCGGAGAGCTTTTACCCGCGTGATGAAGACATTGAGAAATGGATGGCCAACGCATTTGATATGGTGGGAACATTTTTATCAGATATCTTTAACTTCATATAAAAACCAAAATACGTGTAAAAGAGACATTTTTTCTGCCACATCTTAAACCAGTTTCTAATGTCGAAACAAGTGGAGAGAAATGTTTTAAAGTGTCTTTAAAATTCATAACAAAATATTTGTCTAAAATATTTTCGTCATCAACATCATGACGCATCAGTGAGTGTGTTTACATGTGCACCAGCGTCCTGGTTTTATCGCAGTAATCCCAGTTACAGAAACCCGGATATGCAACATGGAGAAGTCAAATAGAAACCAGGATCCTGAGGCCTGTCAACACCTGATCCTGGTTTCTGAACCTTCACAGACACTTTCATAGACAATCACACACCTGGACACTGGTAGAAACATGTAACCAGGAATATAAATAAACGTAAACACAATCAGTGGTAATAACGTGTGAATGTGTTGCTGCAGGCCAAAGACGCTCTGGAGAATGGCGAGGTGCCCGTTGGATGTCTGATGGTCTACAATGATGAAGTCGTGGGCAGAGGAAGGAATGAGGTCAACGAGACCAAAAATGTAGGAAAACTGAAGAGTGTGTTGTTTCTGTATAAAAATAAAAATACCGGTTGTTTTCCTGTTTTTATGTCCGAGAAAACTTGAGATGCAGAAATAATTTTTTTTCCCCTCATGTCATAAAAACACAAGCGTGTATCGTCTCCAAACACACAGCAGCTACTGCAACATTTAGGCTTACAAATCTAGGGCAGTTTTATTGATATTGCACATTTAATTAAAGGTAAAATCAATGAGTTAGTATTTCATCGTACCCAGTAAAATCCCTGGTTGCAGGAGCCGTCACCTCTTAAATCTTTCAATTTTCTCATGGAGTTTGGTATGAGGTGGAAAACACGACACCTAAGCTTGACATATGTTTCTCTGCGTGTGACGTGTGTTTGGGTTTTTCCAGGCGACTCGTCACGCTGAGATGGTCGCTCTGGACCAGCTCCTGGACCGGTGTCGCCATAGCAACCTAGATGTAAGGAGTGTGTGCGAGCGAACCGCCCTGTATGTCACCGTGGAGCCGTGCATCATGTGCGCAGCAGCCCTACGCCTGCTCAGTATCCTCCCGGCCCTCTGTGTGTGTGTGTGTGTGTGTGTGTGTGTGTGTGTGTGTGTGTGTGTGTGTGTGTGTGTGTGTGTGGATCATTGTTCCTTCACTTCCTGTCAGACATCCCCGTGGTCGTGTACGGCTGCAGGAACGAGCGGTTCGGAGGCTGCGGTTCGGTTCTGGATGTTTCCTCTGCAGACTTACCTCAGACTGGGAACACGTTCAAGGTGTGTTTGTCCCTGGTGTGTTTTTATCTTTTTATTTGTGTGTGTGTTGTTGTTGTTGTATGGTTAACTGTCACATATGGATGTAATGTTTGAGTGTTCACACACTGCTGTGTGTTCAGTGTGTTTCAGGTCACAGAGCACAGGAAGCTGTAGAGATGCTGAAGACTTTCTACAAACAGGAGAATCCAAACGGTGAGTAGAAACTATCTCTTCTTCTTCTTCTTCTCTTCTTTCTTTTCTTCCTTTTTTCTCAACTTTTCTGTTTTCTTCTTCTGTCTCTTTCTTCTCATCTCTCCTCATCTTATTTAACCTTGTCTTGTATTTTGTCCTTTTTGTTTCTTGTTTGTGATCTTTTCTTTCCTCTTCTTCATTAATCACATCTTTTCATCTTTTCTTCTCCTTCATCATCCTGTCATTTTCAGATGTTTATTTTTTACTTTTACCTTTTTTTTCTCATTTTCTTCACATTTCTTAACCATTTAATCTTTTTTTCCTCTGTATAACTTTATCCTCGTTTTATTTTCCTCCTTTTCCTTTCTCCTTTCTCCTTGTTCCTCTCTTCTCTAACATTCTTATTCTTTCTCTGTTTCAGCCCCAAAACCTAAAACAAGGAAGGACTGACATTTTCCACGAGTTGTTGATTTACTTTTTTATATATTGTTTGTCTTTACCTTTTCATATTTGCTGTAATGTAATAAATGATGTTATAACTGGTGTGTTGTGTGTTGTGTTCAGACCTCCGCCTGCAGGGGGAGCTGCAGGTCAAATAACTTCAACGTTCACACAGGAGAAATTAAACTCCTCACTTTCAACTAAATATCAGCTTTTCAGGAACAACAGCACGATTTGATTTCCTACAGACGAGAAGAATTAAAAATAAAATTTAAAATATGAAGATGATGAACATCCAGACACGATCGTGTTGTTTCTGTGTCCTCGTCGATCTCTGCTGTTTAGAACCACGGGTTCTTTCTTCAAGTTTCTTCTCCATCTGTAACTGTAAAGCACACCGCACCACTTCCTGTCACGTGTCTGAGAATGACACACAACAAGGAAGAGTGTGTGTGTGTTTGTGTGTGTGTGCGCGTGCCTCTACAGGAGTGACCTCATGTAACACAGACGCTGACAAAATTCGGATCTGTTTCACTTCCTCTCAGACACACACACATGTACTGTGGTGTGGTGTGTGTGTGTTTGTGTTCGCTGCAGCTCGCAAGAGTTGAGAACTGAATGTGTGTATAGATACATATATAGATACATATATAGATACATATATATATATGTTTGTGTGTGTTTCAGACGTCCTGCTTTTTCAGACAAAGCGATGGAGAGATTTTAAACTCTTTCACACCCCCTCGTCTCCTTCCATCCTTTCAGCATCTGACAACTTCCTTCCTTCTTCCACCGCTTCCTTCCTTCCTTCCTCCACTGTTTCCTTCCTTCCTTTGTTCATTTCTCACTTTGTCTCCTTACCTTCCTTGTTTCCGTTTACATTGTTTTTCATTTTTTACTTCCTTGTTTCCTCCTTTCATATTGTTGCTGTACAACTTCCTTCACCCTTTTCTACCACCTTTATCTTTTCTTCTTCATCCCTTTCTATCTTTCAGTGACATATTATACCGCCCCCCCTTTTTTGTTCCTGCTTAATTCCTTCCTTCATTTATCACCTTCTTTCCCTCTTTCCACTTTTTTTTTTTTTTTTTACACCTCCCCGTTTCCTTTCTGGTTTTGTTCTTTGTTCCTGTTTCGTTTTCTCACCTTTTCTTCCCTCTTTCATTTCTCCTCTCCTTTTTTAAACCCTTTTTCTACTTCTTTTCTTCAAATCCTTCCTTCAATGGACGACCATGTTTTTTTTCTTTCACACCATTCCTTCCTGTCTTCCTCCTCCTATTGTTTCTTCCTTCCTTTTTCATATGTCCTTCCATATTTCCTTTATACATCACTTTCTTCCTTTTCTACCTTCCTTTGTTCTTTTCCCTTCCTTCCTTCCTTCCTTCACATCAGTTCCCTGCTTGAACCCTTTTGCTTGTTCCTTGTTGTAAACTTCATCTTCACAGACACGTTCAGAGCTTCACAAGTCAACATGAGTTCCTCACACGTGAATACATGTCACTGTGTCACACACACACACGGTTACATCACTAATGAAAGTGTGTTGTGTGTGTTTTTTGTTTTTTTTGGTGCCGCTCCTCTTTGCTCGTTAGCATGTAAATTTATGCTAATTAATGCAGAGTAGAACATTCCTGAATGTTTTAATGTGTCACCTCATAGTGGAGGAGTTGACGTGTTAATGAAGAGACGACACACACACACACACACACAGCAGTGCAGAATTAGCTGTTAAGCGCTAATGAACAGTGTGTGTTGTGTCAAGCTCTCCTCTCCAAACTGACACACACACACACACACACACACACACACTCTGTGGGACACGCTGGAAAGCGGTGTAACGTCACATGTCACGTTGTGTGTGGCTGAGAGAACAACAGTGTTGAAACAAGTTCTTCTTCTTGTGTTTTCATCAGGGAAGCGTTTGTTTGCGTTGCAGGAGGAAGCAGACGGGAGGAGTCTGGTTTGTCTTGTCTTGACAGGAAGTGTTGCGTTGACATGTTTTTTTTTGGTTTCACTGTTAACCTTTACAGTCCAACTCTGTCATCGCTGGGGGAGGAGTGTGTTTCTTCTTTTGTTGTATTCAGTCTGTCTTGTATGAATCTGTTAATGAATCTTTATTATTTAGTTTTTTCCGTCACTTTTTGTCCCTTTGTCCGACCCACATCCTTTACTCTCTGTTTCTCTTTCATCAGCTTTTCTTTTTCTTCATGTGTTTGTTTTAAACGTAGAGAGTGAAATCATATTTAAAGCCTCCACATCTGCACAACACTTTGTTTTATTCACACAGGAGAGCGGCGTGTTCGATTCCTGTGTGAAACCAACTGTTAATGTTGTTACCATGACAACAAAGATCGTCAAAGATGTTGAGCAAGTAACTAATTTTAACCCACGATCTTTTCCTGAACCTAACCAAGCCATGACTGTTATAATAGTAACCATGGCGACGAAGGTGGGTAACGCCGCTCTCCATAACGGTCTGTGTGTTTATTATTGTAACCATGATAACCAAGGTCCGGTACAGGTGACACTCTTTCGGGAGACGCTCCTGTGGGTTGAATCAGAGGCTTAGGGTTCAGGTTTGAGGACTGGTTGTGTTTTTTTTTTTTTTTTAAACCAGACCAGACCAGACCAGACCAGACCAGACCAGACCAGACCAGACCAGAACAGACCAGACCAGACCAGACCAGAACAGACCAGAACAGACCAGAACAGACCAGAACAGAACAGACCAGACCAGACCAGAACAGACCAGAACAGACCAGACCAGACCAGACCAGAACAGACCAGAACAGACCAGAACAGACCAGAACAGACCAGACCAGACCAGACCAGACCAGAACAGACCAGACCAGACCAGACTAGACCAGAACAGACCAGACCAGACCAGACCAGAACAGACCAGAACAGACCAGAACAGAACAGACCAGACAAGACCAGAGACAGAATGATTCTCCACTCAGACTTTATTAATGTTTGTACTGACATACATGTACCTGTAGTGACCCAGAGGATGAGTAATAATCAGTAATAATCAGTAATAATCAGTAATAATCAGTAATAATCAGTAATAATCATGATCAACACATTACTGATGTTGAGTTTCTCAGTAGCTCATGAAGGAATTCATTCACTTTGTTAAATAGTTCATATTACAAACACTGTTTCTGTGTGTGTGTGTGTGTGTGTGTGTGTGTGTGTGTGTTTACCGTCCTCAACGTAACAAAGCAGAAAAAAAAAAAGGTTTCAAGCTTCATCTGTTGTTTTTTCCTTATTTACATTAAGCTGATGATGATTCTGTTATTTTTAGAGTTGTCGTCATGGATACAGTTCAAAGGTCATTCCAGAGAGGTCGTTTGTTTTCGTTCTTGTGCTGTCCTGGGTGGGCGGGGCTCGTTCGCCCTCCTCTGTCCGACCCAAGCCGATTTAGAAACCCACACAGCTGAGGGGGGGGGTCACTCACCTTTGACCTTTTCTGGGAGAAAGAGAGAGTGAAGTCAGCAGACAGTGTGTGTGTGTGTGTGTGTGTGTGTGTGTCTGTGTGTGTGTGTGTGTGTGTGTGTGTGTGTGTGTGTACCTGTGTGTGTACCTGTGTGTGTGTGTGTGTGTGTGTACGTGTGTGTGTTCGTGTGTGTGTGTGTACCTGTGTGTGTGTGTGTGTGTGTGTACGTGTGTGTGTTCGTGTGTGTGTGTGTACCTGTGTGTGTGTGTGTGTGTGTACCTGTGTGTGTGTGTGTACCTGTGTGTGTGTGGTCCCAGATGTAGCTGTTGAGGATTTCCCCGAGCACGTAGAAGACACAGATCACCACCGTCATGGCGCTGAAGAAGACGACTCGAGCCAGTGGGGTGATGCGCTCCAGCACCGGGTACACCCACACACCTGTCACCTGGTGCACCCAGCACGTCCTGGGTGGGCGGGGCCACACAAAGTTCAGGTTCAAGTCTTTTAAACCACCTGCACCAACCTACACCTTCATTATCTCATATTACATGAAGCTACACCATGACCTGTGTGTGTGTGAAACAGGAAACATCAGGTACCAGAGGATGTATCCCACGCCGAAGCAGCACACCGCCGCCACGCCCCACGTCCTGCTGGGATACCGGTGGTGGGTGGTCCGCATCTCGATGATGATGAAGGGGAGAACGGTGGTGTGCTGAGAGACAGAAGATATGAGTAAATATTAATCCTTCATTCCTTACAGTTTGAGTTAAGGTTTCCTGAAAATGTTCACTGAAGTATTTAAGGTTTTTTCCTCATCTTGGTCTCATACTTAAGGAATCACTTAGAGTCAGTTAAACTCAGCGACCGGGAGAACCTGATGGACACCCTTACCCATCAGGAACTGATTGTACATTATAGATTTGATCGGCAGTCGGCAGGAAAATGGAAGCTGTAGGATTTTACCACCCTGAAATCTCTGAGCGAAGGAGAAATTCAACCTTCAGGGTCAAACTAAAGGAGAAGACTTTAGGTGTTTTGTGCAACCGGCTCCAGGTTCTGAACCTGGATTCTGGATCAAGATGAAGTGACTTTGGACAGACAGGAGGCGGAGCTGGAGGCGAGCTGTTCCTCAGTATCACTGTGATAAACTGTGTGTGGTAGTTATCATTAGGACTCAATAAAAGAAGAAACTGTTGAGACTGTGATGATGTGTGTGTGGAACTTAAAGAAGCCCTCTAGTGGCCATTACTGGTGCTGCACCTTAAACCCACAGGTTTTATTACTGAGCTGGAATATCTGACGTGTTTTATTATTTATTACTATTATTATATATCATTATTATAGAATATATTATATATATATATAAATAATGTAACAGAAGAATGAACATGAAGAGATTTTTGGCCAATGGATCAGTTTGTTCTCTCTTAATTATTCATTCACCTCTGTGTGTGTGTGTGTGTGTGTGTGTGTGTGTGTGTGTGTGTGTGTGTGAAAGAGAGAACATCTGTGTAACCCATCTAAACACACACACACACATTTAATGGAGGCCGTGGCCTGTGCAGCTATTTTCTGTGAAGCCGTTTCACACAAACAACTGTCAATCTGTGTCACTGTGACTTACACACACACACACACACACACACACACACAAAACCATAAACCTGTCTATATCCTCAACCTGCAACATCCTCTGTACACCTTAAACATCTGTCTTCAGTCAAACATCTGTATTTAAATGGATCAGAGTCTCCTCCAGATGCTGATGTTCAGTCTGCTTTTACATGAACTACTCTGTTTGTCCACT
>NW_019174567.1:342062-347586 GCF_002260705.1 Seriola dumerili | reverse complement strand
GGAGGCGGAGCTGGAGGCGGAGCTGTTCCTCAGTATCACTGTGATAAACTGTGTGTGGTAGTTATCATTAGGACTCAATAAAAGAAGAAACTGTTGAGACTGTGATGATGTGTGGAACTTAAAGAAGCCCTCTAGTGGCCATTACTGGTGCTGCACCTTAAACCCACAGGTTTTATTACTGAGCTGGAATATCTGACGTGTTTATTATTTATTACTATTATTATTATCATTATTATGTGTGTGTGTGTGTGTGTGTTGTGTTGTGTCGTGTGTGTGCGTGCGGCGTCGCGTGCGTGCGTGCGTGCGTGCGTGCGTGCGTGCGTGCGTGCGTGCGTGCGTCGGTGTGTGTGTGTGTGTGTTGTATGTGAGTGCCCCCAGTGACAAACAGCAGTAGTTCATGTAAAAGCAGACTGAACATCAGCATCTGGAGAGACTCTGATCCATTTAAATACAGATGTTTGACTGAAGAAGATGTTTAAGTGTACAGAGGATGTTGCAGGTTGAGGATTAGACAGGTTTTATGGTTTGTGTGGTGTGTGTGTGTGTTGGTGTGTGTTGTAAGTCACCAGTGACACAGATTGACAGTTGTTTGTGTGAAACGGCTTCACAGAAAATACTGCATCAAGGCCACGGCCTCCATTAAATGTGTTGTGTGTGTTTTAGATGGGTACACAGATGTTTCTCTCTTCACACACACACACACACACACACACACACACACACACACACACACACACACACACACACACAACCACAGAGGTGAATGAATAATTAAGAGGAAGAACAAACTGATCCATTGGCCAAAAATCTCTTCATGTTCATTCTTCTGTTACATTATATATATATATCATATATATATATATATATTATTTATATATATATATATATATTCTATAATAATGATAATAATAATAGTAATAAATAAAAAACACGTCAGATATTCCAGCTCAGTAAATAAAACCTGTGGAGTTTAAGGCTGCAGCACCAGTTAATGGCCACTAGAGGCTTCTTTAAGTTCCACACATCACATTCATCACAGTCTCAACAGTTTCTTCTTTTATTGAGTCCTAATGATAACTACCACACACAGTTTATCACAGTGATACTGGAGGAACAGCTCGCCTCCAGCTCCGCCTCCTGCTGTCCAAAGTCACCTTCATCTTGATCCCAGAATCCAGGTTCAGAAACCCTGGAGCCCGTGTTTGCAACAAAAACACCTAACAGTCCTTCTCCTTTAGTTGACCCTGACAGGTTGAATTTCTCCTAGTCGCTCAGGATTTCAACGTGGTAAAATCCTACCAGCTTCCATTTTCTGCCGAGCCAAATCAAAAATCTATAATGCTACAAAATCAGTTCCTGATGGAAGTGTCCATCAAGTTCTCCCGGTCCGTGAGTTTAACGACTCTAATGATTCCCTTAAGTATGAGACCAAGCATGAGAAAAAAAACCCTTAAATACTTCAGTGAACATTTCAGGAAACCCTTAAACTTCAAACTGTAAGGAATGGAAGCGATTAATATTTACTCATATCTGCTTGCTCTCAGCAACCGTTCTCCCCTTTCATCATCATCGAGGATGCGGACCACCCACCACCGGTATCCCACGCAGGGACTGGGCGTGGCAGGCGGTGTGCTTGCTTCCGGGCCCCCGCGAGGTACATTACCACTATCGTAATATGATCTTTCCCTGTTTCACACACCACAGGTCATGGTGTAAGCTCTCATGTAATATGAGATATGAAGAGTGATACAGGCGGTCTGGTGCAGGTGTTTAAAAGACTTTGAACCTGAAACTTTTGTGGCCCCCGTCCCCACCCAGGACGTGTCTGGGTGCACCAGGTGACAGGATTGTGTGGTGTCGTACCACTCTGGGCATTGCAGGCAACACGCCAACTGGCTCGATCCGTCATTCTTTCACGCTCCTGATGACCGGTGTGAGATCTGTGCTCTACGGTGCTCGGGAGAATAACCCTCAACAGACTACATTTGGACCACACACCACACAGTACACACACACACACCAGGTACACAACACCACACACAGCACAGTACACACAACGGCAGAAACACACAACAACAACACACCACACACACACACACACGAATCACACACACACATCACAAGCAGGCACAGCGACACAGCAGGTCACCCAACCACACAACAACACACAGGTACACACACACACCACACACACAATACAAAAGAGGTAAAACCATACAGTAGGCAAGACAAATAGAAACAATATCCAAATAAAATCAACACTCCAATTCAAAGACAACACAGAGGCACTTAGAGGAGGAAAAACCTCACACAACGGAAACCTTGGACTGAAAGAGATTTGCTAGCAGGGAAAATACGTCATCCTGTCATCGTCTAAGCCTCTCCAAAAACAATGCATTGGTACCACAGAGTAGAAATTAAGGGGAGATGAAGGAGGGAAAAGGGGGAGATAAACTTGAGAGATCCGTGAGATGAATGAGTGGATGTAAGGGGTTCGCGGGTGTGTGTGGGGGTCTGAGCCCAGGGAGTGAGCCCCCTGCTGGCTGGCTGTCGGAAGAGACAATGGGGCCTTGGAGCCGTCCGGTGCTTCGCCTATCGGCCACTGCAGCTGTGACGTGCTGGGACCTGGAGACGGAATGCAGCTATGAGCACAGAAGATACTACAGAGTCAAGCTATGAAGACTATTCCTGTATCATCAAGTGACTTCAGACTAGAGAATATACTTCACAAGCAAAAAAATTGTTAACAAGAAAAACAAAAAAAAATCACAAACACATCAAATCTGTGAACCTGTTGACAAAGATCATGCACCATTATTTCCCAAAAAATCACATAAAATACAAAGAGATCAGTTTTACAATACACTTCACTCCCTTCACCCTGGCAGATTATCAAAGTGCAACTAAATATTATATGCGTATATGCTAAATTTGGTTTCCGTGGGAACAGTGCAATCTATATTCTGTTGAGATGGCAACACCAAACTTTACGCCACACTCAGAGGCCTTCTGCACTCTCCTCCGTAGCCGTGAGCGCAGAATCAACTTTCACACAAGCACTGGTCAGCGCTCTCTGTCGTTCTCTATTTCTCGGTTTCCG
This sequence comes from Seriola dumerili, assembly GCF_002260705.1. Lineage (NCBI taxonomy): Eukaryota > Metazoa > Chordata > Actinopteri > Carangiformes > Carangidae > Seriola > Seriola dumerili. Next base: position 344,486 of record NW_019174567.1, on the reverse strand, counting down.
TCAATCAAAATCGTAAACCGGTTCTACGCTCTCATTCTCTTTCTTCTTCTCTCGGCTCTTCAAATCCCTCACAACTCGTACATTTGCTTAGTGAAAAGGAAACAACAAACTGGCTGTCGTTCAACGGCCACGTGTCAAGCGCCGGCGACAAAATAGAACCAGTTTTGCCAGACTGACAGTTATCTCCTTTCACTGGACAGCTGAAAGTTACATCTTCAATCGCAGAGTTTTATGTAGATTTTTTGTTTTGAAGTGAAGAGTTATTGGAAAAAAAGTGATATGCCAGACTTACCCACCAGAGCACTCTGAATCAGTGTATACAAGAATTGTTTGCCTTAAATGAGTTGTATTTTACATGTATTGTCTATTCATTTGTGTGTGTGTGTGCGTGTGTCGTTGTAGTGTGATTCATTGACTGCACCGTCCTCTGGTTAGAACAGACGGGTAAGTGTCTTCGCTCCGGAACCCTCCGGTCTCCCTCACCTTGCAGCAGTGTTTAGAGGTCATCCACACGGATGTAGTTAGTTTCCTCAAATCAGCCGAGTCAGATGTGTAGGAGAGGGTGAAATCTGGAAGAGAGCCAGGGGCGCTAAGTCTGAGACTGAACCCTCCTGTGGAGTTGGAAAAGAAGTGTCAGTGGGTTCACTTCTTCACACTGGAATGGACATTTAAACAAGAGTGAAAATTTGTGCCTGTACATATTAGATGAGTGACAAGCCAACCACTAAGTGTCTGGTAAAAGAGTGTGGTCCACCACAAACTGACACGGAAGCATCTGCTATTTATTATTTTCTACTTTTCTTTTTAGTACTTACTCACTATACTATAGTATTTTTGGCCACTTGGGCAGCACCAGCTATCAACATAACACACACTTATACAATATGAATGTGTTAGGTAATACTAGTATTAGTTATGCTATTTTACACATCCAGAAGACAGGTAACCAGCCAAATTAACATTCATTGTCCACCATGATAAATGTTGAGTTCAACAGATGCCCCGTTGCAGCTGGAAAACTAAGCAGTTTGATTGAGACAGTAGAGATAGCGAACCAGTAAACTGAATCCAGTGTGGGCCAACAAAACCAAAAACAATGAGCATATACATCACAAAAATTACTTGTTCAGAGCTGAGGGGAACTTGCCGAGTGGTGATAACTCTCTTGTGCCTACTGACACTTTGCATTACCATAATATCAAATATTGGCATTAGCACAGCTTTATTTTAGTCACCTGTCTGTCTGTTCTACATGCAGTATATGTGTCTACCTGCTTAGTCAGAGTGATGTTATCAGAAGTTAGTAAATGGTGTAAGTGATACAATGATCCCATTCGGAATTCAGTGCGGTGGCGTGCCACAGCCAAGGGGATAGCAGGAGGCAGGGTTCACATTTGCAACAGTCACATTCTGATGTCGAGCCGTCCAAACGGCTTCTTGAAAGAGCCAGGGACAGAAAGATCTGTTGTGAAAAATATCTTACCACACAATACATGGAAATATATAAATATAGATATCGGAGACCCTGAGGTAAAGTACGCTGTCAAAACTTTCTTCATCCACAGCACTGCTACTCCTCTGTAGTGCGGTATATATCTGAGAATACCATCAGCAAAACTCCTTCCATCTCCCAGTCTGGTTCCCAAGCTGGAGACAGAAGCATTCTGTAGCGACTCCTCTGAGTCCACTATTAATAACCACTGATGTCTCTGCTCACATTCTAGCCACAGCCTCAGTCGTTCCACTTCCTCAACAGCATGAGGAGCAACACATTTCTGTATGCATCATGTTTCTGTTTTCTTTTTAAACTCGCTTTTTTCTTCAATGTTGTCATAGAACTTTACTAACTCGAGCCAAACTCTGAACAAGTCAGTAGAGTATTCTCTGAAATTTGCTTCTAGCTGGTGGTTGCCATGACAACTCTACCCATTAGTTTCTGAACAACTTTCTGGAGCGGATAAACTGAGGAGGTGTGTCTGGGGCTGTGAAGTGGAGGGGAGAATGACTTTCCCCTCAGTAACATCAAAAAGAGGAGTATGGACCTATCAATGAAGAAAACTTGGAAAGTTGAGCGGATTATTTAACAACAACACATTCTGCACCTAGAGCAAATCATAAACTTCAGAAACAGGACCCCAAAGGAAATGTAGCCAGAGGAGAAAGATAGAGTAATGCCATGTGAAATTAACAATTGGTTTAGTCTGTAATGACGCTTTTGTGCAATTCTCACGCTTTCCACCACTGACAGGTGTCACGTCCGCGGATCAAACATACCTCTGTGAATTAAGCAACATTGGCATGCTGCTGAACACAGAGAAGAATGGAGACTGAAAGACGGCGAAAAGATGACGAGCGAAAGTCACATTAACTACAGGATGCCCCTTCAAAACTTATCGAGCGCAGTCATCATTTAACCATCACCAG
>NW_019174567.1:317275-342037 GCF_002260705.1 Seriola dumerili | reverse complement strand
TATAATTGTCTCAGCAGAATTGAGACCTCTTACCTCATTTGCACTCTCAGGAGCACAGCTGTAGATCTGTGTGTGTGTGTGTGTGTGTGTGTGTGTGTGTGTGTCAGACTGTTCACCCTGAGTGAAGTCAGGCTGCTGAACTCTTTAGTCTCCAGCCTTGTTATGTTACAGTGAGAAAAACAGCGGCTGGGATTCTTCCATCCTTTAATTGTTCCCAGACTGAACTGATGGAAACTCGGTGGTTTGATGCCGTTGGGTGCGGGAGGTGTAAATGTGGCCCAGCGTTGGGCCAGGTTTGGGTCAGAGCTGGTTATAATCCAGGGTTTTCTCTTATTACACCTCAGATAAAGAAACTAGCTTCAGCTCGTTTGCTTATAGTTTAACATTGTCCACTACATGACATGAGTGGGAGGGTTTAATACACTAACACAGTTCAGCAACAACAGGTCACATGAGCCAATCAGAAGAGAGGAGGCTCTGAGCCTCTCTTCTGATTGGCTGACTGTTTTCTGAGTGATCCAATAAAAATATAGCAGATTTCAGGTAAAAACACTCAGAGAAACCAAATCCTGCAAGGTTTGGATGGTGGGTCCAGGTGGGCGGGGCTTGGTGACTGCTTTGTTGTGACATCACAAAGTTCCAGAAGTCCTGACGGCTGGTTTTAAGGCTCAGTTTCTGAATACAGGCTGTGTGCATTTCTCTGTGGACTGAGGCTTTGATACTTTCACAGTATTAATATAGAAGCTAGAGCTGATCTATAATCACACTACACATGGACACAGACCTTTACACTGGAGGAGCTTTAAGTTTTTTCACTAGTCTTGGTTTCTGTCCAATGTTGGATCTAAATTTCGTGTCAGAGGAAGAAAAGTGTTCAGGGAAACACTCAAGTCTTTATGCCACAGGAGGCCGAGTCGACGAGAAACAACATCAGGACAGAGCAGCTCTCTCCCCTGGGGTCTTAAATTCTAGGTTTCCCTCCCATCATTACACTGTACGTACACACACACACACACACACACACACACACACACACACACACACACACGTCCTGACGCTGCAGTTTTACCCAGAGTGCCTCAGTGGAATTCCAGTCTCTTGGTCGTGTTTAAGTTTAGTCTCTGTTGAGAGGACTCGCCGCTCGTAAATAATACTCCCTTTATTCTCACTGTCCCTCTCTCTCTCTATTTTTGTTTCTTGGTCTCTCTCTCTCTGTTGCCCCCCCCCAAACTGAGGTTTGCGGTTTCACTCCAGCAGCCAGCTTTTCTGCCTCTGTGGAAAATCCCACCCCCCCTCTTGGGCAAACAGCGGTGGTTTGATCCTGCGGTCTGGGGCTAAAAACAGGACAAACCATTTCACGCAGAGATACATAGCTGGGGGTGGGTGGGGTCACATGGCTGAGGGTGGGGTCACGGGGGTCAAACATTTTCCACTGTCGATGAAAACAACTGAAAATGATGCATCAGAGACAGATTTACTGAGAGAGGAGGTTCAGACGCAGAGGAACCAGCCCGAACGAGAATCTGAAACACTGTCGGCTGCATCAGCACTTCCTGACTAAACAGACCTCAAAGGCTGCTGATGCTGGTCTGCTGATCAGCTGATCACACCTATGGAAACAGCTGACTGAGGTAATAGAGTCCCGCTCCCTCTGAACCTTGACAGGGCTTTCATGTCATATCACAGTTGATCATAATTATGAGGCTCTGACTCATAAATAACGTTTACGTCAAACTCCATGTCATAACTCCAGCTGAGAAACTCCTATACAGAGTGCAATACAAAGTCCAGTTGATCATATCTTTCCCATCTTTACCGTTCATCTCTTATAACATGTACGCAGCATTAGGGCCGATGGCAGATATATAATGCTCACATCATGTTTTCTTTTATGTTTTTTTGCATCTGATTAAATAAAATAACTTAAGCTTCCTCCAGACATGTTTTAAACTCTGTAAAAAATCCTCTGCTATGATTCATATTTTTGTTCTGTACCTCAACTCCTCTTACTTCCTGATTGAGAAACCTGGATCAGGCCTTGAGCCCCACCCACCACCTGCTGGCTCCAGGTGGACAGGTGAAAGAGCAGAGAGCATCAAGATGGTGAGAGGAGGAAACATCAGAGAGACTCAGCCACATGTTTGAGCCTCAGTCAGACCCAGACTCAGAGGAGGAGTCTGAGACCAGAACCAGAGACTAGCAGACGGGTCAGAACAGATAGCTAGTTAGCATCTTTTATTTGTTGATGTTGTTTGTTAGCTTGTAATTGGCAGTAGCTGACATAGTGTTAACGGTTGCGCTAATGCTAACTCACTCTCTCTGTATTGACAAGGTTTCAGGTTTATTTAGCCCCGCCCCCGTCCCCACAAGTTGACTGGATTGGTTCCTTAGGTTTGTGACATATGAAACTCCTGCTGTCTAAATCTGTTTTTATGAGACTTAAAAAGTGCATTGTCTCTCTTATAATAACAAGGGGATCTGCGCTCTACTTACTATTTTAAATTTAAAAAAAAATTCACATTCAAAAAACAAAACTCAACACAGCACGCTGTCATGTGCACCCTGACTGACAGGCACACAGGGCGGTAAACAGACTGACCGTGCAGGTATAAACTTAACTGACAGTCCACCGGCCCCTGGATACAGCAGCCCACCAGGATTTGTCCAGGTACGCTCAATGGCCGGTTCAACTAGTTTTGTTGTACGCTGGCAGTATATCAACAAGTAGATTCATCTATCGAGCATGATGTTAGCTAGTTAGGTGTCACCACATGTCTCCAGTTTCAAATCAAAAGCCCTCTGCAGAGTTGTGTCATTGTGACTTTATGACATTGAATTGGCGCCAAAATCTTTCAAAACATTTGTATCTTCACTAGAATCTAAAATAAACTTTTTACAGAAGATGGTGAAGATGAATCCATTGGTGGGTGCCTCAGGGTTTGAAGCAGAACTTGTTGCTCTGTCCTGCAACGCTGCACCGATAAAGCTTTTTCAACTGAACTCTACTTGAACCCTGAAAATCAAATGAAAAGTCTCCTGTTGACATTTTTCTCAACTGTTTTCTGACTTAAGGAGCTTATCACGTCTAAGAGGGACAATCCTGCTCCACTTTCTGCAGAGTCTGCACTCGTCTTACCCTGTGCACAGGGTGCAGAGAGACAGGCCTGGCGTTATTAGTTTCTGTTTGTACAATCACAGTTCACAGATAACAACAATTACATCTGGATTTCTGTGATTTTGATGCATTTAAAAGAAAAAAATACTTATAACACTGTTGTATCTTGAAAGAAATCTTCACTTTAAGTTTTGATTAGAGCTAAACTGATGAATCGGCCAATATTAGCTCACTGCTCACTGAAAGGCGTCACTTATCTCCTCTACAATCTCATGTGTTTAAATTAATACTGATTTGAACTGACAATACATTAAGAATCATCATGAAGAACCTTTGGTGTTTGATGACTATTGGTTATTGGGAAGATCAATAATGATTTATTGATTACATATATATATATATATATATATATATATATATATGTCACTAAAAATAACACAAGTTGTCAAGTTGTCAGAAACACAGAGTGATGACAACAAAGCGGGGGCAAGAGAGGAAGGTTAAGTGAGGATGCTGATCTGCAAGAGTGAATGTGAGTGAATGTGAGTGAGTGAGTGAGTGAGTGAGCAAGTGAGCGAGTGAGTGAGTGAGTGTGTGTGTGTGTGTGTGTGTGTGTGTGTGTGTGTGAGAGAGAATGTACCCAAACCCGACAGTGATTCACCAGATGTGAACGAACAGCTGATTATCGGCCAGCAGTGCAGAGAGCAGTGTGTGTGTGTGTGTGTGTGTGTCACAGGTCAATGGCGTCAGACTCAGTGTGAGACTAACACACACACACACACACACACACACACACACACACACACACACACACACACACACACACACAGAAACACTTAGATATGCTTGTGAGGAGACGATAACTCATTTAACTGTGGAACTAAAAAACAAAAAATGGTAAAAGTTGAGTTTTTGTTTTGATCAGTGTTTTTCTCTTAGTAACCGACACTGAGCAGAAGAGGACCCCGCCCTGAATCAGTCTGTGTGATGCTGGAAGAAACTGAGAAAAGGGTTTAAATACTTTGTCAGAGGAAAAGAAAATCTGTCTGCTGTCAAAGGCTCTTTAGTTTGAAGTAGAAACACCAACCATCATATTTCAGACCTGTCAACACGACGTGTATTTACCTCTTCAGGCCTCTACAGCTATTCAAATCACACTCTCTGATCATAGCTAACCTGTGACAGAGAGTCCACAGTACAGTGTATATGGCTGTGTTTAAAGTTGGGAATCACTGGGTTATCAGATAAAGCTCAGTCATTTACAGTATGAATAAACAGAGGTGTGTGGCGTCTTTCTGTAGAAGAGGAACACCTCTCACACAGCGGCTGATATTAATGAGCTTCTAACTCAGTCGGCTGAAACCAGCTGACACTAGACTGGACGTAACTAGGACACTGAAAGTTTGGTCGAACTTTTGTTTTTGATATCTCATCTTTTTCTGATTTGTTACCACCGAACTGTTTCCACAGTTGCTTCTACTAAAAAGCTTAAAGCTCCATCCAGTCTAAAGGTCTCTGTCCATGTTTAGGTTCTATATTAATACTGTGAAAGTATCAGTCAGCCAATCAGAAGAGAGGCTCAGAGCCTCCTCTCTTCTGATTGGCTGACCGACCTGTTGTTACTAGAGCTGCAGAGAGAAGCCTGAGAGAGGAGATGTAAAACTACACTGAGATGGTTTTTATATCTTCTGTTGGATCAACACTTCAAATAAAACACAGAAGAAGAAGAAACATGGAGCTTTAGAAGTGGTATCCTGTCTGAACTTATCGGAAGTGTGATTAGCTTCATATCTGTTCATCTACATTCACAGTGAGGGAAGAAGCTGCTTAACTTCAACCTCAAACTCAATAACAAACTGCAGCGGCTGTTAGAGGAAATAAAGAATGGAAGGTAATGAGTTTTCAGGAATCACATCAAGTGCATAAGTATCAGATAATGGAGCAACAACAAGTCTGCAGTCAATCTTCACTTGTTCTCTTTCAATTACTCCACTGGCAGCACTGCTGCATCTTTTCCTCTCGTTCGCTCTGCATCGCTCGACCCCTCCCTCCTCCGATGGGAATGGCGACACGGTTGCCGTGGCAGCCAGCATAAACAAACAACAGCGATACCATGGAATACCGCAAAATATTTACAACCACTGGACACACACACACACGCGTCTCTCCCATCGCACACACAATGTTACACAAAGGCCTGCGCACGTGCACAGACCTCCTCACGTTTTCTGTCTCTAACACACACACACACACACACACACACACACACACACACACACACACACACACACACACACACACACACACACACACACACACACACACACACAAAAACGGCCGTTGGTGGTGTTCTGGTTGTTTTGGTCCTTGGCGACGGCGCCATAGCAACCACTCAGCTTATTACATCACCTCCTGGAGTAGGAGAAGAGACCAAACAGACGCACAAGCTGTCTTTGTCTCTTTCGATTTCAGAGTAGTGTTGTGGGATTAATAGTTTAAAAACATGACACACACACCTCCTCACCTCACGCCGCTCTGCGGACGGCGCTCTGGCTCAAGGAAGTTTGATGAGGAGGTTTTTTTGCATACTGCAGTCAGGGCGCTGGAAAAATGTTGAGATAATCTCAGCGGCTGATTGAAACGCACACACAGCTGACGGCGTTATCAGTCAGGTGACACGGCGCGGTGTGTGTCAGTCGCTGTCTAAACATTAGATTAAACCCGCTTCCTCTAGATGGTGAATCAAAGCCAACGACCCGCGAACAGCTCTATTCAAATCCAGAGGTTCACCAGCTCCGAGTCTGACCGCTGATAAGATAAGAGCTTTATGGAGCTTATGATCCACTGATATGAGTAATGACCCAAGCAGGACTCATTTTACATGTCCTGCCGTGTAGAACATATATCATATACAAACATTATATAATATGAGGATCCATCAACCAATTTACAGCCACTGATCTGACACCAGAGCGGACATATATGATGTAAATGCCTTGACCTGACCAACATGAACTGCATGTAGTGTATAGGAACAAACACATGTTCATTTACTACTGCACGCAAAAATTAATGAGACGCAGGAAACTGGAAGAGATGAAAGTAACGTCACATCTGGGATTTATTTAGAGATGATTGCTGAGTAGGTTCAGGTTCTGAGGTTTTGCAAAACTGGACCAGGAGCAGGACTCTTATATAATCCCCCACAGTGTGTCTGCCCCAAGCAGAAACCTCTGAGGATGAAACATGAAGAACCTGAAGCTGCAGTTCCTCTAACGACCACTAGAGTCTGGCTCCAACAGTGAGTCAGTCCCCATAGACTCCCATGTTAAAATGTCCAACTTTACAGCAGAAATAAACATGTTTACAGCCTGGTACAAAAACTGTTTTGGTCTCTAGAGCTAATTTCCTCCTTCATGACACCTGTTTATAAAACTCACCTGTTTACATTTTATTAAGGACTACAGTTATGGAGGATTGAGGGCGTGGCATGGTACCTGTCTCTTTGAGTGACAGGTGTGTGAGTCTCAGCTCCACACACGCCCCACCTCTTTGACTATTTATGCCTTAGCTGGGAGTTAGGGGGCGGAGACACTGCAAAGATGGCGATGGTGGAGCAGCTCACTCTGAGCTTCAGAAACCTGTGGGTGACGTCACAGAGGCGGCGGCCATCTTTGTTTACAGTCTGATCTGCCCTGGGGTTTCCTCCCAGTTTGTATTAATAAAAGGACTTTTAATATATTAATTGAATATGTTTTAACTGTCTTTGTATTGATTGATTGATTGATTGACTGCTGTTAGTTTATCTAGTTTATGTTATCCTTCTGGTTTCAACAGCATCATTAATGTCATTTATTACTGTATACGTCATGTTCTGTAATGTCAGTGCTCCATGTTGCTGCTCGTATCGTAGAGATTCACGGATTTTTAATCCCAGTGAGGCATGTTCCTGGTTAAATTTAAATTAATTATTATCATATCCGCTCACTCTTCACTGCTACAGTTCGGTACACAACCTGTATCAACCTGCCTGATGCGCAAATGTGAGGCAGTGACCTGTTTCTAATGATGACGGGTCAGTGAAGTGGTTTCATTAATGCAGACAACCAATCAGTAAATTGAAACAGAAAACTCACCATGCCGTGGTTGAGCCACTGAGGAATGAAGTTGTCCAGTAGTCTGGGGTAGACCAGGTCTCTGTCGTACAGGTACAGACTCCAGAACGTAAAGACCACGAACTTAAAGAGACAGAAAGAAAAAATAAAAACACAAAGTTAGAGCTCATCAGTCCTTATACAACACATGTTAACACCAAACAGCTGCACACAAACCCTGAGATGAAAGATGAGGAGACACTGTTGAACTGGTGCTGTCTCTCAGCCCCTCACAGCCTTTCTTCTAGACTGGTCAGTAAACAGCTGTTAATGCTAACGTTAGCTACGTGGCAATAGCAAAAACTTAGATATAGCGCCTTCAAATCTTGGCATGCTAATGTTTACATTAATCCGAACCCAAAGCTAAAGAACCAAAGCTTGAAAACATGTCTAATTTAATTGACGTAAACACCCTCAGGCCAAACTTCACAGGTTTTCCCTCCATATGTAGCAAAGGTTCGTCGTCTCTCTTTTTTTACATCCATCCAATAATTAGTTTTTGTAAAGAGCACATCACAAACCCACTAACATGGCTGCTGACATTTAGGGTTTTTTTTTTGAGGCCCAGAACATCCTGATGGTCGACCACCATCTGTCCCACACTTCCTGAACGCACCATAAGCGAACACATCCTTGGTCTAATGTATCTCCAGCAGCCTTTCTGGACCCGGGCCAGACCATGTTATGTAGGACGGGGGTGGAATTACCTGCCCGTCATCTGGGTTCCAGTTAGAGGCATCTGAACCCCCCCCCCATTGTACTTGAACGGCATCGTTCTCGCTTTCACACAGGCCGGTGGTGGCAGGAAACAACACACACACACACACACACACACACACACACACACACACACACTTCATTCTTGTATGCCACATATACGCACACATATTTTCCACACTGCTAGCTGCCCATATGAACATGCATGCACATATATAAGTGTAATATATGCACCTGCACACTCACTACAACACACACACAAACACATACACTGACACACACACTCTCTATCCATATCAGTCAGACTAGGTTTCCAGACATTAGCTGTGGTGATAATCATGTCTATTGTACTGTGTGTAAACTGAACTCTGTGTCCAACTCGCGGCACCACGCCAGCTGACTGGGTCTATAGGTGTGTGTGTGTGTGTGTGTGTGTGTGTGTGTGTGTGTCAGACAGAGAAGATGTGTGTTGTAGCATTGACGGTGCCAGCGATCTAACTGGCACTGATGTTGCTCGGGGCGTTTAGCTATCAACCGTGTGTGATTAGAGTGTGTGGGTGTAGAGTATGCATATTCATGACTGTGTGTGTGTGTGTGTGTGTGTGTGTTTGTGTGTGTGTGTGTGTGTGCATGTGTGTCGAAACTTAGGATATGGTTGCTGTCAGACAGGTTCCTCAGTGCAGTGCCACAGGGCAACTTGCCAACTGAAATCTTGAATACAAGTGTGTGTGTGTGTGTGTGTGTGTGTGTGTGTGTGTGAGGCTGAACCATGTGAGTAGTGTTGTGAGAACAGCCTGAGGATCAGACAGAGGTCACCGTCTGGCTGTCTGAAGCAACAGTGGACGAGTCCACACCGTTTCCTCTGTTCTGTTTATTCACAGTGAGATTTAACTGAGCTGCTGAAGGTCCACACTCACACAGTGGACACACCACACCTGTCCACACCTGTCCACACCTGGTGTTAACATCCATCTCAGGTGATCAGATCACAAGTGGACAGCTCTGAGTTCAGGTGTGAACGCACTTGACACGAATTTGAGATCCGATTCAGACGTGGTCTGGACCATGAGACCGCATTCTTTTAGCATTGTGAATGTGACCTGGGTCACACTGAAGGACCGCCCACTCTACTGATGTCCTCTGAAGGACCGCCCACTCTACTGATGTCCTCTGAAGGACCGCCCACTCTACTGACATCGCACCACGTCTCCTTGCCTCTCTCTCTCTCTCTCTCTCTCTCTCCTTGAGGAGTTCTGGAGATATCGCGTTCACAAGGACAAAATCATGAAATTTTCATCTAATCAGTTCGTCCTTGAGTTCAAGTGGACGTTTGTGCCAAATTTGTTACTGACATACCGTGTTCACAAGGCCAAAACAGTGTCCTGACCTTTGACCACCAAAATCTCTCCATCCCCAAGTATTTGAAACTGTACCTAAAGTTTTTTTGGTGGATGTTACAGAGAGAAATGATGAATTAATTAATTAATCAGGTTATTTTGTCCATAAAGAGATTTATTTTTACAGCTGCTGTGGCAGGTTTCTTGTATATTAATCAATCAATGATCTTAATTAACCATTACTTTGCTCTGGAGGGATAAATGTTGACCTACAGACATGTTGTCTAACTGTCCACACACACAACAAGAACATGTCAGTGGGTCCAAACTGACAAAGCCTCTTCAGTTACGTTGCTGTGGAATCAGTGTAAACAGCTCATGTCTGTTTATTGGTGATTATTGTCACTTCTGATTGATCTCTCTGTTGTTTTCTTCCAATAACTGATTATTTGTTTGAACTATAAATGACTGATTTTAATAAAGCAGCGTGTTTGTTTGTGGATAGCCCCTGGAGTGACCTTTTATATAACTCAGAGATGCTGCTGAATAGTTTATTGTTGTTGTTAAGTAAAGCCCTCAGACTCGGCCTCGGGCTAACTGCACCATGTGACAAATTAAAAAAAAAAAAAAAAAAGTCTGAATAAAAAGCGTCTTGTCTCACCGAGGTCTAAATGTATCGTGACTTAAACAAGGACTTTCAAACCTGACTGTGTTTTTTATGGGACTTATAAAAGAGGAAACCAACATTCAGGCCATTTGACACAAAAAATTTCCATAATTAGAGGTTTGTAGAAAACTGCTGTCACCACCCTGCAGAGGAGAGGAGAGAGCTGATTATACTGCAAACACATTACTCAAGCCTTTGATTCCTGCAAGCCAGGCTGATCCTACCCCAGGCTGTGTGTGTGTGTGTGTGTGTGTGTGTGTGTGTGTGTGTGTGTGTGTGTGTGTGTGTGTGTGTGTGTGTGCATCCATCCAGCTCACCGCTCCGACAGGGAAGGCCAGCACGGCCATCATCCAGTCCCTCAGGCCAATCAGCTTCCTCAGCTGCCGCTCCTGCTCCCTGCTGTCGCCTCCCTTCGTCAGCAGACTGGACACATCGATCAGGACGCACACGCCGAAAAACACAGCCTGGATCACCTGCATACACACACACACACACACACACACACACACACATACACACACACACACAAGCACAGAGAGAGTTCAGCTTGCTTTTTAACGTGACAAGCGCTTCACAGAGCTCGACGGAGGAAGAAAGAAAGGAAGAGCTTCGACTGTAAATTTTAGGCAGTAAGAAAAGAGGGAGAGAAGAAAAGTTCAGAGAGGACAGGATGAGCAAAACACTGCTCTGCCATCAAAGCCATCATTACATTTCATGGAGCAGCCACTTTTTCCTACGCCTGCTTCTCCTTCACTCAGTCATTTCAAACATTATCCCAAAATCATTTGAGAGGCTCAGAGCCTCCTCTCTTCTGATTGGCTCACCGACCTGTTGTTACTAGAGCTCCAGAGAGAAGCCTGAGAGAGGAGATGTAAAACTACACTGAGATGGTTTAAATATATCTTCTGGTGGATCAACACTTCAAATAAAAGTATAAAATATGGAGCTTTAATGCTGAAATCCAATAAACACAAAATCATCTTGCACCTTTAAAAGGGAGCGAGGCAGTCGCCCATCACCTAGCAACAGCGCTCTCAAACTAAATCCACTTGAATGCCAAACATATCCTGTACTTGACTTCCCATGTTAAAGCAGCACTTGTGTGTAAAGGCAGCAGATATTGTTGCTTCTGTAAACGTCACAAACACGACGTGACCTCGTCCACGTCTGAATAAAAGGGAAAGAGATTTTCATCAGCTGTACTTTTCTTTTCAAAACAGTCTCATAATGAGAAGCAGGGACGCTCCAAAAACATGAATATTTTAAAGAATCAGCAGAAAAATTAGCATCAAGTATTTCTAATTATTATTATTGTGGCTTATACAATTAAAGCTGTCGTCTGAAGAGCTGAGTGCAAATAAAACCGTGGATTAAAAGTGTGTTTGTGTGCAGATGTATAGATTAGAAGAATCAGATCTTATGGATGAAATACAGTTTTGTACTCAACTCTTAAATATTAAGCACTATTGTGAAAACTGTGCCGCCATTTCGACGTTTCACCACGAAACAGAGAGTTGTTATAATAATAAGAGTTATACTCTTATAAAACACAGTGCATATGCAGGTATACTCATAGCGCCACCTAATGGCAATAGCATCCACTTCAAACTTGGTCAGAAAATACTTCAGACCTTGATGGTACTTTATTGTGAAAGTTTTCACCATGAAACAGGAAGTTGCTATAACTATAATATACTTTGAGGCTGTCATCAAACATGTGAAATTTAAGGCAGATTGGACACACTGAAAACATCTGCATGCTACTATGACGTCATTGTCAGAGCGCCACCTGTTGAAAACAGGAAGTAAGTGAGTGACAATCATTTGATTTACATGATGTTTTCACTCTTATATTGTGAATCTCAAACGCTCGAACTGAGGAGGAGCTGCAGGCCGTTGAGTGGACCAGCTCAGTGTTTTAACCTCCGTCTCTGTGTAATGAAACACTCCCATCAATATGTTCACAATGATCGATCTGACCTTCTTTTCCAGAGGAAGATGGAGTGGATGCACACACCCATCCCCCACCCCTCCTCTCCCTCTGGGAGGATCTGGTGTCGCCCAGTGGGTGAGGGAATGGCTGGATGTTGGGAGGCATTTTAAAGCTATCAGATGCCAGTTCACATCCAGTTATATATATATATATATATATATATATATATATATATATGTGTGTGTTTGTGTGTGTGTGTGTAAATCATCTTATTGTCAGATTTAATGCTGCTACACTGTCTAACGTAGCTTGCCTGCTACTTAGCTAGTGGCTCTCTATGAGAACTCAGCTAGCGATGATGCTCTGAACGCTAACAGCATGCTCCATCTCTTCTCTTAAATATTTGTGAGATGGATCTAAAAGCAATCGAGTCAGTGCAGCACCAATATGCAGGATCTCATGTTGCGCGCACACACACACACACACACATGACTGAGAGCCAGATGCTGTAGCGGTGTGTGTTTCCTGGCTGCTGGTGTTTACAGGTCATTAAAAGCACAGTTAACCAGGAGGAGAGGTCTAATGTGGAAAATATGACACAGCTATTTCTCACGCTCTCTCTCTCTCTCACACACACACACACACACACACACACACACACACACACACACACACACACACACAGTAAGTATGCACTTCAGAGGGGATTAGTTTGCCTTAACTGAAACACATAATGATGTTTATTAGCCTTTTGGGCCAATTATCAATCAATATTTTATTAGATACATATGAGTTATTATCATTAATAGTAATAAATATCAAAGCAGAACAGTCGTAATAAGTATAACTGTTGTTATTGTTGTTGTTACTGTTGCTGTTTGTGTTTTTTTATTTGCTTTTTAAAGCCTGTAACAAAAACTTTTCCAAACTAAGGGCAAAACCAAACGCTTGTGTTTCTATCACAGGACGAACCAGCAGCTTCATGAACAGAAGTGTAACATCCCTGTAAATAAACAGCAGTGAGCAGCTACAGGTTTTATAACTCTGAACGTCTCACAGCGCTCAAAGAAAAATAACCAGAGGAGAAATAAGTCCTGAAATAAACAGAAATAAAACCATGAAAGGTGCATTGATTTGTTGTTACAGCTAGCTCTTGGCTCATGCTAAAGCTAACATGCTAACAGAACAGCCTCTTTGTGAACGTTTGTATGCATGTATTGTTTCGTATGAATGGGATCTGTTGTGCGTTTGTGTCCTCTTCCAGTTTTTGTGTAAACTCCTTGATTTAATATTTCACTTGAGAATCAGTGACACAGGCGTCAGCTGTTACAAAGCTTTTACATGTGTGTTAAAGGGCACTTTTTATTTTCGAGAACCTCAGTGTTGATGTTTATGTTTTACCTTGAATTTAAAGCTGAACAGAAACTACACACATTACATTTGATGCATTTTGGTTCTCCTGTGTAATAATGTTCATCTTTATAATCAGGTGCAGTGTAAAGCATTCATCTGTTGTGTGTGAGTATGACAGCTATTATAAATATATTAAGAGTAGCCAACTAATTACTTTATTATTTTTAGCCGTCTATAATAATGAATTCATCTTAAGTCTGTCCCTGGAGTCGTGCCTCTCTCCAACCTTTCAAATATCTGGTCGAGATCTAGTGACTGCAAAATCCATGGCATATGATTCCATCTTTATTTTATCTGTTAATTTCATAATTTTGCTCATTACACAAACCACCCTACATGCAACTCGTAGCAGCCACAAGACAGAAAGGAGTGTTCGGGTGAAATAAACCTTTAAAACTACACAGAAATGCGGCACTGCAGGAACATACTATTGGCTTTTATGGAAAAACATTATTTTAACTTTTAGTGTTTCATGCGTCATGTTTCACTTTCTGCGTTTGTTTTATTCTGTTTATAGTTTGTTTTATTCTCTTTCTCTTCATCTTTCTAACGTTGGGCTGTGACTGTGTCGGTCTGTTTGTTTTTGTCAAGTGTGTTATTGTGTGGACTGTTTTATGAGCTGCACAGCTGCTGTAAGAACATTTTATAAAGCAAGACCCACCCAGGGGTTATTGATGTTTGATTTGGACTCTTCCTTTGACATTAAAAAATCTGCAATAACACAATAAGATAATATTTTTATATAACCCAAACTGGCAGATTAGGGTGGAATTAACAGTTATGTCACTGTCATCCTTTAGTAGAACAGACTGGGTTGTGCTGAGCACGTTCTTTTCTTTTATTATTATAAATATTATAGATTATAGATGATCTCTATATGATACATTTAACTTTACTGTAGGTCTGTTGTTCCAGGTTTTCTTTAAACTACATCTTTACTGTTACTCTCTTAGATAAAGTCACAGGTAGGTTTGTATTACAGCCACCAGTTTAAATGATATAAAATAAAACATGGCGTCATAGTTTCAGCATTCACCCACAGCTGAACCAGGATTTAAAACTGCATTGATTTAAGCCGCTTTTCTCAACACTGTCATCTTTAGTTTTCACTGTGCAAAGACTTTAAAGTTCAGTCATTGGATGTTTCTTGCCAAAATGCACCTTGGGAGTCGTAGTTAACGCCTACCTGGAGGTTTTTATGTATCTTCGACTTTCTATCAAAGAACCAGATATTCTCTGACTCAGTTTTTTTTTTGTCCTGATGATTTAACCAGGAGAGTTTCATGTGGATCCAAGCTGCAGAGAGAGCTCCAACTGTGAGTCACTGAATACTGTCTATGGGAGAAATGAATGGGATTTCACTTCTGGAA
Organism: Seriola dumerili; assembly: GCF_002260705.1. NCBI lineage: Eukaryota > Metazoa > Chordata > Actinopteri > Carangiformes > Carangidae > Seriola > Seriola dumerili. Next base: position 327,331 of record NW_019174567.1, on the reverse strand, counting down.
CCATGAGCGCCATAAATAATGATTCCCACATAGTAACACCATGAAAAATAAATTGACTGTGACTGCTGACTAGGGAAAAATGTCTAAAACTTTATAAAGTTTTCTTTATCATCATTATTATTATTGTTATTATAAACCAGAAAATAAAGCCCTGATTGGTACCTTCTGTGTATGGCAAAACATTTTTGACAGAACTATTTTATGGAAACTATATAAATGTTTTGTACGGTGGCCCTGAGAGGTCAAAGCACTGCAACTTAAGAAAACACAGCAAATAGACAAAACACAAACAAATTCAGGAAACATCAATTTAACAACACGTGCTGCAAATACTCACAACATAACGGAAGTGTTTCCAGGGGAACACTAAAAAGTGATGAACCTCGCTAGGACACACTTGCATGGATGTATTATAGCCGAATACATGTATTATAAATCATCAATGTGCATTTATTGCTCAATGCTTTTAACCTAAAAAATCACAAAGCATTCAACAACAAGTGCATCCCAGCCTGGTTCATCACTTGTTTGAGTCCCCTGGAAACACTCCCATTGTTGTCTGTGCTACTTGCAGCACCTTTGTGTATTTGGTTGTGTTGCGAGTATTTGCAGCGTGTGTGTTGTCAAATTGATGAAGACGTTTTCTGTATTTGTTTGTGTTTTGTCTGTTTGCATGTGTTTTCTCACATTGCAGCACACTGAGCTCTCAGGGCCACCATAGTTTTCTCTTTAAAAAGGCAAATCCCACAATAAAAGCTAATTAACTATAAATCTGGGGTGTAGCCATGTGAAAACCTCCCTTCAACCACAATTAAGTAAATGGAAGGACACAATTACTGATATCTATAAAATGGAGATAATAAATCACAGGATTAGGAATCTAGCAAAACTATTTGACATAAGATGGAAGACGATCCAGAAAACAAATATGATACAAAATAATATTAATAATAAAAAACAAATAAATAAATGGAGGGGGTGAAAAAAAGGGGGGGCAGAGGGAGTAGAAAGGAATAAGAACGGCTGTCTTATTCATTATTATATTATATTTCTCTGTCTCATCTTTATTTTTATTCATTTATTCATCTTCCTAAATTTTCTTGTTTAAATCAGCTTAAGTATGTTTTTGTTTTTTGCTTGTTTGTTTGTTTTGGGAGGGGATATATAAATTAAAACCTCCCTTCAGCAGGGAAACTGGGAAACCTTTAGAGTCAGCAGTGTACGCGCGGCGCGCCCCCGCGCAGGGGAAGCATTTGTGACAGAGGTGCAGTCTGAAGCACTACACCTGTTCCGGTTCAGCCGCCACACACTGAGCTCACCGGTAAACCACGTTGAAGGCTTTAAAGCGACTCCAGACACATTCAGTGTAAATCACCGCAGTTTTACCGCCTCCTTCTTCACGAGCGGTGAATCAAAGACCGGAACAAAGAGGGCGGGAAGCGGAAACGGTGAACGAGTGTTTAAATCCAACGACAACGAGAAGCGGAGTCTGCAGCGCGGCGAGCATTAAGCTAGCTCCCCGGGCGGGGGGCTGTTAAACGGGGGGGGGCGTTTGGTCTTACCAGGTCGATGAAGGTCAGAAACTTCCAGCTGCCGCCGTAGGTCTGGTGTGCCGGCATGTCCAGAGCTTTGTAGTGGCAGAGGATGGAGAAGTACGACAGCAGGATGGCGACCCGGAGAACCTGCGAGGGGATCAACGCCATGATGTTCGCTCTGTGACTGAGTTCACCTTCCCGCCTTTACCTCTCTGCACCGATATCCACCTGTCTCTCCGTCTGCCTTTAACCCCGTTTTCACCTGTGTGGACCTTCCCCCCTGTGTCTGCGTCTCCTGCCCCCCTCTGACTGTCTACTGCTTCCGTGTTATGATGATGATGATGATGATGATGCAAGGGGGAGGAGACCTGTCCTGTCTGGTTGACTACACTACTACAGGGATACAGAACAAGCACAAAGAGGGTGTGAATACAGGTTTTAATTAATGAAACATGATTTCTTTCTAATTATGTTAAATAATAAAAACGTAATTATAATAATAGTAGATTATTAAAGGCACCTTTAGCCCGTAGAACCAACAGCAGTCAAGTCAACTTTATTTATATAACAATATATCACAAATTTCAAGAGCAGCTTCTCTACTCTAACTACAGTTAGAGAATTAGGGCCACATTGAGGGAAAAAAAGAAATCTTAAATTATGAGAAAAAAGTTATAATATTATGAAGGAAAAGTTTTAATATGAGAATAAAGTCATAACTATGAAAAAAATCATATTATGAAAATAAGGTCGGAATTTTATGAGAAAACCAAAATAATTCAAGAAAAATGTGTCATCTGCATAAAAAAGCTGATTAATTGGGATTTATCCAACTTCACAGCCGACTGGACTGCAACTGGGCTGTTAAAATTTAAAGGACCATTTCTGCTGTTTTTGATTTAGGTCTTGTTTTCCTGATGGTGGCGTGTCTTCAAATGTTTGTCATGTATTTCATCACAGTTTTATGTAGCTGCAATACTAAATTATAAAAAAAATAAAAGCTCTGAGCATATGAAATATTATTTTCTAAATTGTTCTCAATAGAATGAGTGTCATTCGGTGATACAGTGGGAAAACCAGTATTCAAACTAAAAAGAAGTGAATTAAACTGAGAGAACAGAGAGGATACTGACAGACATTATAAAAAAAAGAGCCTCAGCAGGCGAGGGAAGAGGTGATACTGTTGCCATGGTAACGCTGAGTATAGCTACTCAGGCAGAAGTGTAGTGCTGTTTCTGCACTTACAGCTTTATGGACGGATGGACGGACACATGCACAGAAACACATTACACAAGTCATGTCACACTGTGTGGCCAGCCTGCACATGATTGTGTTTCTATATGTGTACACACATCGTCTCTGTGGGGATCAAACCTGTGACAAACTGTAATTAAGCTGCCACCTCTACCCGCAAGTCCAAAATACAGTGGAGTCCAAACTGGCATGTATACAAGTCTCTTTTTAAAGCAGCTATAATCAATATTCAGGCAGCTGTTTTCAGATAAACAGAAATGTTTTCCTAATAATAAAATTAAGTACCATTCAATGAAATATTAACACATGCTTAATATTGTAAAGTTAACTTTTTGTTTTGGAAGACAAAATAAAAAATTCTGTGTAAAAAAGATTAAAAGAATCTCAAACTTCAACTTGCAGTATTTGTGTTAACATTGAATCTATAAGTGTAAAGTAATGTTAAAACCTGTAGAAGCACAATCTAAATGCAATATTTAATGATTCAGATTCAGATCAATTCTCTTACATTTCTCATAAAATATAATATACTGAAGAAATGCAAATTAAATTGTTAACTCTCTGTATGTAGTCTTTCAACTAAAGTGGGGTTGGAAACTTAATTACAAATAACATACGCACCACTATTGACTTTATAACACTTTTATTTAATATATTCAGATGTAAATTTACAATATCAACCAATTATTCACAAATAGTTCTTCAGAGCCCCGGGATGATCTGAAGAACTAAAACTGGCATTTCTCCATTGGTCTATCTTGCCTGTTAAGGTTCCTATAATGAGGAGGTGATGATGTCACCTCTGAAAGAGGGGGGGCTGTGGGGCTGAGGGGGGGGTGGTCTGTTGTTTTTTAGCTTGTATCTTCCAATTCAGTTTTATCTTGTTTTCCACAGTATTCTCCATATAGTTCTTACAACATATGTGGACAAACATTATACTATCTTTTATGTCTGAACCCCAACTATACAGTGTATTAATAAGTCAAATCAAAACATACCACAAAGGTTATGAATCTTTACCAGAAGTGACGGTGCAACGGAGCAGATGAAGAAAAATCCACCTTCAAACTGCCAGTAATCAGCTGGATCCTTGGAGCATCTGGGGAGAAAAGAAATAACAGCCTAAAGATGTTGTTTAATACTACAATTATTATCATCATCCCCATATAAGATGTTTTACCCTCCTCTTCCCCTTTTAAAAATGTGCCGCAGTAACACGTTTACTCAGAGTACATCACCTTTCATTAACAGCAGTGAGTGACCGTTTACGTGCTGACGTCACTGTAGTGTCTCATCGCCAGTCTCTGGAGTTTCTGTTACTGGTAGAGTTTATTGCTGCTCTATCTGAACACAGTTAATGTTGTTGTTTTCTTCATTACAGTGACTAACTACCTGCTGTACATTTAAACTGACCAGTTCTGCTCCAGCACCCACAGCTCTCTGCTGCTTATAGCGAACTTCACTGATTCAGCTTCTGTTTACATGCTGTTTAGAACTGATTGTTACTTTAGCTTAGCAGTTAGCTCTTGCTTCTCTCTCTCTCTTGCTCAGTGTGTCTAACCCTAACCGGAGCTACAAACAAAATAGCATGTTAGCTATTACTCACTAATCCCTGAGTTGTCATCTGGAACATGGTGAACAATGAGGAACTGGGTGATGCCCGGCGATGGGAACCATGAGTGGTAGCTGGAGACAACAGTCCAGACCAAGCGATAGCTGCGCGGGAGACTTCTGCTCCTCAATGTGTTTCCTGGTCCTCTCTGTCTAAGTGTGTATAAGACAGTTTTCACTTTACTCATTCACTTCACTCATTTACCTCTCATCAGTTGGTTTAAGCTTTAAACCAGCTGACAACATTAACACATACTAGCAACACAGTAAAATTAGCTGCTTCTACATTGAAAAAAATGCTGTTATGGCTAGCGCGCTAATCGCGGTTAGCTTTTCACTTTAACACGTTAATGAGGCAGTATAAACACACATACTTAATGACATTTGTTTATCCTTCTATGGCATTATTAAATGCGAAATAAACGACACGAAAACAAACAACGTCACAAAAACAATAGAGTAAATGTTTTCTTACCTGATATTTTTGCAGGATATAAATTCACTTAACTTCTCTTAGGTGACCAAACAGATTCCGTCCGACCTTTCCTAATATTCCAGTTCTCCATTGAAACCCTACAACTCAAATCCGCTCAAAATAAGATTTTTTCAGATTTAAAATGATCCACGAAACAGGAGACCGAGTAGCAGTGAGGAGTACAGACACCCAGCAGCAGCACTCCCACTCAACACGTATTTTCAAATTTGATTCGTTATGTGTTTATGGTCTGAATTTCTAGTTTGAAGTTTTCTTCAATACAACATGATGTTCATTTTTTAAAATTATATTTTATTTAAAAGAAAAATAGACGTTAAAGCAGCGTGGCTTTAGGGCGTGGCTACCGCGTCATTGACTGACAGAGGGACCAGCCTGTTAATCCGGATATGACGTCAGAGCGACGTGTCAGACATTTGACTTGTCATTGTGTTTTCAGTTCATCAAAGTTAGCTCCAACATGTTGTTTACCGGTAAATGTCTTGTTCGGTGTTCAGTTGTTCTAAAAGACACTCGGAGGAGTCGGCGGTTCAGTTTTTTCCAGTAAGTGCATTTTGTTTTAAGCCTGTTTCTTTGCTAGCCAAAATTAGCTTCCCTGTTAATATCACAGTTCAGGTGAAGATGCACCTTGCTAACCAAGCTAGCCAGCTAGTGCTAGCGTTAGCTGATAACTTAGCGATTGCTATGCTAACGGTACCTGGCCCCGCTGGGCTGATAACCTGTGTCAACCTGGGTTAGCCCGTGGAGGTGTTCAGTCAAAGCCCAATAAAAAGGTGAATTTAATCGACGTTAATCTAACGACGTTTGGTTTGTGTTTCTCCACATGTGACCCAGTTTAAGTGATCTGCGTTAGTGTAATGCGCAGCGTTAATGTTGGTTAATACATTGTCCATCAAGACGTCGTGATAGTTCAAGTTAAGATAACGTGACGTTTACAAAATGTGTAGACAAATATTTGTCATATAGAAGATTGTTCATTTAATACTCAAACCAGTCCTCAACTGAAGCAGACATTCATGCACCTATCCTGACAGCTGATCGATATTTGTGATTAACTGTGATCCACCGCATCTTAACTCAAGTGTTTGTGTTTTATTGTCATTTGAAAGGTTTCCACACTGTGAAAACTGAGTGATCTGTGCCAACAGAAGGAGGACCTCATGTACAGAGCAGCCCATTTGTTTCCATTCACCTGGTTGTGGAGAAGGGAGACTGCATGGACATCCTTAGTTCTCTAATGTGCTGTGATGATGATGATGGTAGAAAACCTCTCCCAGTTCATCTTCCTCTGATGAAATGACAGACTAACTGCTGATGAGTTAGTTTATTATTCTCTGTCTTCAGTATTCACAGGTTCAGTTTCTTACCTGCAACTTCATTTCTGCTGTTGTTGACAGGTGATGGTAGCAACACTTTTAAGATCAGAATTTATAAATATTAAACTGTGATTAAGTGATGGATCATCTCTAGCACTGTCACCACCTCCACAGGTGAAAGTATTTACCAATTAACATCAGCATGTTTCTTGATCCTTCATTGTCAGTGTTGTCAGACAACATTTAAATATTTCTAGTATTTATGTTGTTGATTAAAGCTAACATAGAAATAGTCACACAATGCTGTACGTGTTACTATTGTGAAAATTCATACCAGATGTGTTCTATAAAAACCATCAACAAAGTTAAAGCAAGAGCTTCATAAATAACTTTATTGGACATTATAAACTACATTAATTTAAACAATTTCCAACACTGGAAACATGTATAAAAGAATGTAATAAATGGATTAATTAAATACTGTAGTGTACAATTTACAATCAACTGTAACTATTTAAAATCAAAAAATAGTTGTGGATGAAGTTAAAGCTGAATTTCTCTGTCATATGTAAGTTTGCTTAATAAAAAGAAGTAGTTGAATCAACAGCAACAGAATCTTTAGTAACAAGTATAATCATTATTCATCATGAGTCCTAATGTGTGAGACAGTTAATATTTATTTGCTCCAGAAACAATCTCCCTCTCAATAAGTGATGCTGTTGGAACAGCACACTGATATTAACTATAATGGCTGAGGACTGTGAAATATGAACTCTAATGTTTTAAACTATTGACAGTTTGTTACAGCTACAGTGGAGTCCAAAAGTCATGTGATTGTATGTCTGACATGGGGCAGAGAGTGTAATACGACAGTGAGGGTGAAGGGAACAAGGAGGAGCATAGCTGATAAGACTGAACAATGTTATGGCCACAAGTGTTACATTAAAAAATACTATATTATCATATAAGACACTGTGTTTATGGTTTGGAAGAGAAGATCTTCATGTGTGGACACTGCAGGTGGAGGTGGTGCAGGGCCTCCATCATTGCTGCAAGAGGTTGTAGGTGTCCCCAAAGATCCAGACCTTGGCTGGATGGAAAAAAACATTATAATAGAGAGAAATCATATCAATATCATATTGTAGAGTACAGAGAAAAAGACAAAAGTAACAGCACTCTGATTAGATGATCACAGATATCTGGAAATACATTATTCCCTCAGCTTAGTTGTAATAAACAGCCTGCTGAACCGTTTTACATGAAATAACAATAGAATAGAAACTAATACTCAGTTTGGTGTCATTGTGCAGGTGCACATGTCATGATTGTTTTCATAGGGATGGCAGAATCCACCTCGGATCAGAACTACAGTCATGCGCATGACTCCACCCCATACGTGTATATAGACTCACATTAGGGTCAAAATGACTGAGCTTGTAAAGTGACCTTAACAAATAATTCCAATGTTTGTAGTTGTAAATCAACATTTGTTAACCTGTTAACAAATGTGTGTGGGGGGGGGTAGCTTATTAGCATTAGCAATTTCCTTGCTGGCATTGTTCATTGATGAATGAATTAACCGATTTCATTATAAGAATGCAAAATGACAAGGAGGGGAATGGTAGCATCTTTATTTATGACAAATGGACAAAAAGAAGGTGATGCAGAAGACATTTTAACCATGAAGCATGAGAGACAAGTGACAAAATGTATATAAAGTGACATTTTATTTGTAATTCTATATAATAATAATAATAATAATGACTAATAGTTAAAATAATAATCTTAATCAGTATTGATAACAATTATAATGCTAATACAATTATAATGATAATGGCAGCAATAAACATGTGCACGTACAGTACATAGAGCTGCCCCCCATTTTCATTAGCGCTACCATTAGCAGCTAGCTTGCTGTCATTGTTCACTGATGAATGAATTTAACGATTTATAAGATTATTCAAAATAATACAATGTAAAAAAGTGGGACTTTCTAAATGCACTGTATGTCTAACTGATTCATCTGTCCAACAGCCATCTCTAGTATTCTTTCCCAACAGGGAGTTTCTCTAGGATGAAGTGTCATTCAGGCAGAGTTTATGTTCTTACAGCTGCTTTCACACCACTGCTGTGTGTGTACTAAATTCACACACAAATATTAACATTTGAAACCTTTCTCTCTCTCTCTCCCTCTCTCCCTCCAGGTGACAAAGAAGCTGCTGGTGCTGCTTCTGAAACAGTTGCCTGGGTTACCAATGTTGGTGTGTTGGCTTTCCAGGATGGCGGCCGGATTGATGACGCCACATCTTGGAGGTGGACCCCGGAGGAGCCTGTTGTCTCATTGAGGCATAGCGGTCCGAGCTGGAGGGGAAGCGCGGGATGCTCAGCCTGACTGTTGCCAAGGTGATCCAGAGGATCTCCTGGGAGGAGTGGAGGCTCCACTGTTGGAGGAGGACACATGGGGCAGAGGAGACGTCCTCCTCATCCAGGATCTCCACGTCACCCTGGACGTCTCTTTGCTGGATTCTCTCTGCATCCAGGACATATGGAGATGTCACATAAATGTAAAACTAATAAGATTTACCCTAAAATTACAGAGAAGATCTTTAAATTGTTCATATGGACATTAACCTTTATAATAACAAGCTACATTTTTAATTAAAGATAATTACTGTCATTTTACATAGATTTGTATGTAATTTAAGAAAGCAGAAAAAATACAGTATAAATAATACAGTAATTTTTCTTTACAAAAATGGGAAATGTAATTGATTATTATTGGCATAATGCTTAAAATAGAAGTTTGGCTGTTAATTCACAGATCATTTCTGTAATTTCAGACTTTTGTTCACAATTAAAAAAAAAAAAAGACTGTTAGAAAACTTAGTTATTTTCTTTAAAATTAGGATTTTTATTTATTTATTTATTTTTTAAACAGTGCAGTGGAGCATTTAGCTGTTAAAGAGGAGCTGGTGGAGACCAAACACGGAGCTAAAAGAGAGGGAACACTGGGCTTTCATTCAACAGATGGACACAAACACAACTCCACATCAATCATAATGTTTCTCCCTTACTGCTGGATGTGTAAATAAGGAACTATTTGCCATATCAACCTAAAAGGTGATGATACGTCAGTGTTACGTTCACAACTTGTTTCCACTGCCCCCTAGTACCCAAAAAAGTTACTACAGGTTTAACAAACCCAGTTTCAGACTGGGTGTAACTTCCTCATTGTGTAACATCTGTCAGCTGGAGAGATTTGATCACTACTTCTGATTTCTACGCACATGACTACTCTTGCAGATGGCACCAAATTATAGCCGAATTTCCACAAGAGTGCAGCAAAAGTGTCTATAAATACAGGTCTTCTCTGTCCTGAGGAGTCGTATTTCGGTTTGACACAGAATCTGTTTGATTGTTAATCTCTAAAAGAGATACACACTGCTGTACCTCAGTGTTTTCTCAAAGTCTTATGGAAAAGTTATATATATATTTAATATATACACTGTATATTTAAACCCACTTAAAAACTTTCTAGTTTGGTCCCTGCACAAGTCAAATAAATAATTTTAAATGTGTAGCGGTTCCCAACCATGAAATGGTGCAGGACCTCCACCATCTGGTGAGGACACTGGTCAGACTGGTTTGACAAAGATGGCTGAACACCCCATTTGGTCTCAGCAGGGTGAATCTCCATCACGGTACCTCCAGCTCTCCCTCTCTCTAACTGCCTCTTTTCTTTTCCAGACCAATCAGTGACAAAACCAATCCTCGTACCCAAGCTTAATTTCTGTTCTGATCCGGTTTGGTTTGGTTTAGACAACTTAAACTGCTCAATTAAGGTTAG
>NW_019174567.1:279775-312275 GCF_002260705.1 Seriola dumerili | reverse complement strand
GGTCCCTAGCAGTTTATAATCTGTCAGATTTACAGCAGAGTTTGTGCCGACAAAAGGAAACAAAAGTTGGGCTGGGGACAGTTTAAAATGTGTGTGACAGAAATGAATGCATAAATAAAGGACTCCGGAGGGTTAATGAAGCTATAAAATTACTAGAATTCTATCACAAGGCTAAAGCTCTTCTGTGTCTAAACTACAGAAAATCCACTTCTCAGTTTGATTGGATGGACTGATGAACGGGCCTCGGTCCAGGTTCCAGGGTCCATGAAGCTCCTGGTCCAGAGCCTGCATCTAAACTAAAGTGAGTGTTAACATTTCTCATTAGAAAGTCAAACAAACATCCACATTGTTATGTTTGGATGGATTTTATATGATGGATGATGTGTTTTCCCACTGTACTTATTTTTATCTCGACTATCCAAAGAGACACTTTAACATTAACAACAAACTGAAACAACATACAATAAGAAGAAATCCAGGGAGTTTCATGAAAGTGAAACGGCATCTGTGATAAACTCACACCTACCTCATCAAAATGACACCTGGCTACAGAGCAAAGCAAATTATTAAAGTTATGAGTCATCTGAAGAAAATAGATCTGTCCGTGAAGCTGAAATAATTTTTCAGAGGCTGACTGATGACATTCAGCCTGTAGACACTTATATACAGTATCTACAGTGTGTACGTCTAAAAGAGAGAGCCTGTGTGCAGCTTCCTGCTTACACCTTCCTGCTCGGCTTCCTATTAAAAGCAGATGCAAATTGCTGCATCAGAAGCGGCAGCAGCAGCAGCAGCAGCAGCTCTTCTCTGTCGCCATGGTGCTGTGTTGCCACGGCGTCGCCATGGGGACTCCGGGGTCACCGGTGATGAGATCACATCCCGATGAGCCTCTTATGGGAGATGGCAGGCCTTAATCCACTTATTGGTGCTGGCCAACGCAAACACACACACACACACACACACACACACACACACACACACACACACACACACACACACACACACACACAAACTAGGGATAAGTAAATATATGGGCCAAGAGAGATGAGGTGCTGCTGGAGGTCAGAGATCTGACTACTTTCATCCATCCATCCATCTATCCATCTATCTATCTATCTATCTATCTATCTATCTATCCATCTATCTATCTATGTATCTATCTATCTATCTATCTATCTATCTATCTATCTATCTATCTATCTATCCATCTATCCATCTATCCATCTATCCATCTATCTATCTATCTATCTATCTATCTATCTATCTATCCATCTATCCATCTATCTATGTATCTATCTATCTTCATTAACCCGTAGTCCATCGTTAAGCGAGTCATCTGTTAAACTGTTGACAGGATGCCTCTATAATGATGTCTATTCTTACTCTTTGTTGTCCACATTTTTAAACGATGATGGTTTAATATTTGTGAAACTTTCCCAGAGACTAGAAGAGCAGTTTTTATGTTCATGTCATCATCCCACTCTGCAGCGCAGGCCGGGGCCAGGGGAAAGAAACACTAACGCACATGTGCACTGAGCTGCACAACTTGGAAGCAGACCAGGGAAAACTTTTTTGGCCTGAGGCCTGGATGAGCAATTTTCATTTCAATGACTGGGCGCCATGTTGGAGACCGTTATGCAGTTCTTATAATGCATCCATACATGATCTTATCTCTGCCTCCTCGACATGCATGAAGAACGCCAACAGAGAAATGTCAACACTGTGGATAAGAACCTTGCAGCTGTATGGTTATTGTGAGAAGATTTGCAATAAAATGTATGTTATTTTTCAGTCTAAATCTTTGACTAAGAGGGGCGTGTCGCTGCCCCAAGTGAAGGAGTTTAAGTACCTCTGCGCCTTGCTCATGAGTGAGGGTCGGATGACGGATCAGGGCAGTAAAGTAAGCGTTGTACCGGTCTGTTGTGGTGAAGAGAGAGCTGAGCCAGAAGGCAAAGTCAGTCTTTGGGTAGTGACTGAAAGAATGAGATCACGGATAAAACAACTACAATGAGCTTGGAGTAGAGCTCCTTCACGTCGTAAGGAGCCAGTTGAGGTGGTTCGGCCGTCTGATTAGGATGCGTCTTTGGTGCCTCCCAGTGGAGGTCCTCTGGGCTAATCCAACTGGTAGGAGACCCCCAGGGTAGACCCAGAACACGCTGGAGGGATTATATATTTCATCTGGCCTGGGAACGCCTCGGGATCCCCCAGGAAGAGCTGGAAAACGCTGCTGGGGAGAGGGACGTCTGGACTACCTTGTTTGGCTTGCTGCCACTACAACCCAACTTAAGATGAAACGGTTTAAAAATGGATGGATGGTGTTTAACAGCTCTTGTGTATGAATGATATAAATTACTTGATATGTTGATATTCAGCTGAGTTGTGGTCATCGACTCTGCCCCTAACCCTGAAGTAAGCACAGCACAGATCATGTGTAGAAGTGTTTTTAAGGAGCTGGAATTAGAGATAAACTGACAGATTAACTGGTATCAGAGCTGTTAGAGGAAGGTGGGATTCACACCCTGCGAATTCACACCGCTCCTATTGGAGTGCTGAGTGAGTACTGGAACATGGAGAAACACATCATGAAGAAATGACACTTTTCTCCTGGTGGCTCCATGAGCTCAGGTAAAGTGGTTAATATCTGACCCAGGACGTTTGCTGATTCTTCTCCTGAGTCTTTTCTGCCTCTGTGCACTGTGAGGCTTCAAATAAAGGACTAACACCACATGAAAACCCTTTGAGATGAAACTAAATGGTGCTAAAGAGCTGAGACATCAGAGAAAACTCAACAACAAAAGGTCACTGTATTTCTAATTGCTCCATCAATGGCTGCCGAGCAGTGTCTTCCTCCTCCTTATCCTCTCCCACCTTGGATAACTTCTAACAGCGCTGTCAATGGACAGATGACATTGAGACAATTATCAGACCATCATGTGTCATTATCTGTTCCCAGGTACAATGGGAGCTATTTAAGGAAGGCTGACATCGACAGGCTGTGCAAAAGTCAGACTGGTTTATTATCACTGTGGATGGTTACATCGCGCTGCATTTCACATCTCAGGCAGGTTGATGCTGTTCCTGTCAGAGGACTCAAACCTGTGATGCCTCAGGTACAAGACGCTCTGTGTCCAGTCACTTATTAAACCTGCCGCCTGTCTCTAGAAACCTGTCCAGAGGACAAAGGGACTTTATCAAACCTGATTTAATTTATTAGCAGGAGGGCTGCCGGGATGAGGTCCTCTGTACTCCTAAATGTGTTTCACAGATGAAAGGACTCGGAGCTGGAGTGGGTGTGTTGTTTGAACACTGAGGATCCACCTCACGATGTGGCAGCAGGCAGACAAAGCTGGAGTCCTGTTGTTGGACATGTTTCTCTAAAAGGATGCAGTCCACCTACACACATAAACAAATGGCACAGAAACCATATTTCACATATTTGGCTTTTACCACCCACTTTTCCTCCATTCGGATTGCTGGCCCATGCAGAACTTTCTTGGTCCTCTAGTGCTATTGAAGCTGGTATGAATATAAACATGTAATATATGTATTGATAGATTAGAAGCTCATGTTTTGGTCACTGTGTTCATTTTTCATTAAGAACGTTGTTGTAAAAACAACAAAGAGAACACAATTTAACCTTTAAAAATGTCGGGTCTCCTTGCTAAATGTTGGATGTTGATACTTTTCTGTCACTATTCTTAACAAATGTACCTAACTAGCTAGCTATGTGACATCTCACTTCTTTACTACTGAGTTTTAATTGTTCATTTGTTTCTCTAACCAGGGGACGTAGTTGTTAATGAATATTGGAGGGTCTGACACCTGGCTACTGGTTTATGCTAATTTAATTTAAGGTTCTGTAAACAAGATTTTAAACAATAATACAGCAGCAAACCACAATTTTCTATGTAAAGATCTAGTGGAGTAATGGCGTCCTGGGCAGAGAATGAAGCCACACCCCCTCTGTGTGTGTTGTAATCTCTCTGGTCTTTGTTTTGGTAACCTGTCTAGTAGCATGTGCTTGTTAGTGCATGCCCCCCACAGGTGAGGTGGTGCAGTGCAGCGTTCAAACACGATTTCGTTTTAACGTATTAACGTTTTAACGTTTTAACCTGCTCCATCAGTGTCATCATGCAGGCGAGTCCCAGCAGATCAGTCCAAGGCTGAATTTCTTTGCTAGTCTGACCGTGGAGCAGATACTGGTCTGGTTTACTGAGAGAAGAACCCTATGAGCTGCTAAAGGCTCCAGCTGGACTCAGAACAGTTTTTTCTTCTCTGTGTGTCAGTAACTTGATGCTACATAATGCTACATGTCTGTTTTCATTAGTGACGGCTACAGTAGACATGCTAATGTTAGCTAACCTGATTTTAGCGATGTAATGAATGTGTTCGACAAATGTTGCTATCGCTAGCTGGCTAACCGTCAGCATTACTGTGGAGCATATCACGGCTATGCTAGTGTGGGCTAATGATTGTTTTGCTGGCTCTCGTGTTCACAGGGAAACTTTATTCAGTCCAGTTGTGACGGACGCTGGTGGTCTAATACGACATATAGATGCAGTGACGATCATGCACTGTTAGACCACAATATCAGCTGGCATCATAAAGGTCTTGAGGTGGATCTGAAGCTGTTGTCACGAAGGTCCTGGTGTCAAAACGTTTCAGGGCCTTAAAAACTAAATTTTGTGCTGTTATATCTCTCAATAAACTGCAGGTAGAAGAGCTGCACCCACTGCAAAGGTCTGGAGGAAGATGGGTTAATAGAGGCTTAAAAGGCTCATTTTATCACCCTGGGGCCCCTCAGCAGATTCACCCCGTCATGCTCTCTACCTTCAAAGACTCTGTCAGTCAAACATTGTTATAAATCCTTGAAAAGTCCAAATTAACTGCAAGAGTCTGAGCGGGGGCTAAAAGGTTAATCCTTGTGTAGACTTTAATATTGTAATCATGAGTTGGGTTCACGTTATACTGGATATATTATTGTTTAACTATGAAGAAGCTAAAGGTTGTTATTAATATTAGTAAGATTTGCATTTGTATTAGTAATATTTATTTATATGAAAATATATGATACGATATGATGCCTGCTTTGTACTGCAAAAAGTAGGTCTACATTATACATTCACTTCCGGTCTTAAGGCACAGCTGAATATAGAGAAAGACAGGCAACAACCAGGCAGTAAGACGTTCAGTCAGTCAGACAGTCAGACAGACAGGTCGCTCCAGAGGTGACCGGGGAATCCTGCTCTCTCTGTGCCTGCAGACAGAGCCTCCTCCTCGGCCACTGCTCCTCCTCCCCTCCCCTCCCCTCCCCTCCCTCTGCCCTGGTTGCGCGCTGGGGGATCCGACGACGTCACACAAGCACACGCGCACACACACACATGCAGACACACACATACACACGCCCTCTCTCTCTCTCTCTCTCTCTCTTTCTCTCTCTGCCACTCCGTCTCTCTCACTCTCTCTCTCTCTCCCGCTCCTCTATGCTGCTATTCTGGGAAGTGGCGCTTGGAATAACCCCCGTGTGCGTATGAGTGTGTGTGTGCGTGTGTATGTGTCTCCTGATTTCACCCTCACACACGCACACATACACACTCACAACACAGTGAGACGCACACATTGACTGTCTGTCTGACTGCAGTAGTGGAGCTCCGGCGGCACAAATCCGGTCGGAAAGGATTCCTTCCATTTTTACGCGTAACTTTTCCTCCGCCGCGCCGCGACGTTTCCACCGCTGCTCCTCGGCTCTTGTGGATTTCTAACAACCAGCCTCCCCGACTTGGTTCTAACGGACAAACCAGCGAGGTGTCAAGCCCGCCCGGAATCGGATCTCCTGTCACCGGGTTTGCTTGTTGTCATTTTCGCACGGAGACGGAGACGCGCAGCCGGAGCGCAGACAGAAGGTAAGAGAGGCAGGGGAGGGAAAAACGAAACCTCCACCGGACATATTCTCACACATATCACAGTGACAGCGGGCTTTTCTGCGCCATGACGGACACTATGGGCTGTTTTCATGGCACTTGATCTTTTGTTTAGCTTATAAGGGCAAGGCTATGCAGGGGGAATACCCCGGGCACGCATTGCATTGCATGCAGATTACCCGGGTTGCGTAATATCCTGAGGAATTTGCAGTAGCCTGCACGGCCAGGGTGGCTGCAAGGCCGGGGGGGGGGGAGGACGAGAGGGAGGGAGGGTGAAGCCGTGAAAGTGGAACCAGTGATAGGTGTGATGGTGTGATTGTTGCTGTCTGGAAGGTCGATTATCTGCATTTTCGTGCAGCAACAAACCAGCCCTGCCTGTCTGTAGCTACCCGCGTCTCGGGGGGGGGGGGGGGGGGGTGATCCACAGAAGTTCACCTGCAAAATCCCCCCTAAAAATGATCTCCATGACAACCCGACAATCACTGTTGAAAAGTGAGTCGAAGTTGTGACCTTAGCGCACTTGCTGTGGTATTTCCTTGTTGCTGCTACAGTGAGGCATTCCTCAGATAGTGAGGCACAGGCTGGTTTCCACAGCAGCTTTGTGTTGTTGTTGTTGTTGTTGTTGTTGTTTTTGTTGTTGTTGTTGTTGTTGTACAGTTTGTCTCCAAAGGTGGAAACTGTTTTAAAGGCGAGTTCTTTTTCTAAAAGGCAGTGACTTTATCTCATATGCTCATCGTTTGTTTCCTCTTTTTCTCTGTGTGTGTGTGAGAGAGAGAGAGAGAGAGAGATGGTGGGTGGTGCGCTGGCTGGTTCCGGGAATGTTCCATGACGTGTTGCCGTCTAGAGAGGGGCCCCGGCCGGGGAGACTCCGACTCACGGCCTGGCCCTTCTCTTTCTCTCTCTCCCTCCCTCCCTCTCTCTCTCTCTCTCTCTCTTTAACAAGCCTCTTGTGCTGGAAAAAAATATCTGAGTGTTCCTTCGCTGCATTTTCACAGAAGAGATTTCAAACCTCGTCCTATCAGCGAGTCATAATCCCGTAATCTCTGCAGGGGAGCTCTCCTTCTTCCACCCTTTTTCACAGACAGGTCAGGGGTCAAAGGTCAGGGTCAAACGCTGCTGTGTGGCAACAGGAGGCAGCTACTCAAGGACACTCCATCAGGCTGGATGATTGGCAGCAGGTGGTGTGAGCTGCAGGTCTGAAGCAGCTGAAGGACACGGTGCTGCCCAGCTGCTGCCAACATGACTGTGTTTCTTTGATGTTTAATATGTGACAGGAAGCTGAAATAAAGCCGGTGGAAATCAAACATTAACTTCTGCACTAGAGCTTGCAGTAAGTAAGTGAATAAATAAATCTGATTTAAATATGAGCTTTATTTTTTACAAACTTTACTATCACGTCGTTATTTTTTACCGTCTTTGTTGTCAGGGGCAGCAGCTAATTTTAAACGAAGGATTGACAGTGTAAAGGTGGTATTTATAGAAAGGATGAAAAGCTGCGCTGCAGCTTCAGAAAATGGAAGAAACAAATGAGCCGTGACTTAAAGAGAAAAATGAAACCCACCTCAGACGAGGATGAGGAACGCTTTGTTGCTGTTTACTGAAGCTGCTCAAAGAAGAAGCAGGAACTTGTCCTGACTCTGTGTCCGCGGTGGTGATGAGGTCACAGTCCTGTAGCCGTGGAGATCGTTTGGTGAGTGTGTGTGTGCGTGAGAGAGAGAGAGAGAGTACGCACAGGGAAAGGCCGACCTACGTACCATCTGTCTCACTGCCACCTCAGATGGCCATCGTGGTGTAGTGCATAGGAGCGAGTGTCCGTGCACACACACACACACACACACTGTTACCACAGAGAACGTGCACGAAGTGTGAGTTGATTTTCTGCACTAAACATTCAATTAATGTATTACCCAGGCCTTGTGGGGGCTCTGTATGAGTGTGTGTGTGAGTGTGAAGTGCACTTACCGATATTCAACACACTACAGTTGTGTAGTGTAGGACAGAAATCACTGCTGCAGCAGATCTGACGCTGCGACGTGTGTCGACCTGTGTGAAAGGAAAATAAACATCTGTGGGTGAAAATGGAGGGAGGGCAAAAGAGCAAAAAGAAGAGTGAAAGAACATCAACAAGCTGCTGCATTAGCAGCTGTGTCACACTGGCCCGTTGCAGCTAGCATTTAGCCGCCTAGCTTAGCTACCACTGCTGCATTAGACGAAGTCAGTGGTTTCCATTTCTGGGTAATTGTATTTGTTGTTCATTGTCTTTGTTTGATTATTTGTAGCTTGTTGTTGCTGTTGTTGTTTTTTTTTTTTTTTTTAGACAGCATCTGTGTGTTTTTATTCCTCCGCCCGGCGACAGCCAGAGCGGCGGCCATATTGTTTTCAGGTTGTCCGTCCGTCTGTCTCATTCTCGTGGACACGATATCTCAGTAACACCTTGAAGGAACTTCTTTAATTTTGGCACAAACATTCATTCATGAACTGATTTTGGGGGTGAAAGGTCAAAGGTCAAGGGCGTGGTGACTCCTGTTTGTAGGAAGCTGTGTCCGTCAGCTTTAGTGTTTGTGATCTCATTGATTAGCGATCATGGTGATGACGGAGAGTCGGGTCACATGGATCTGGGTGGTGATATGAGCACCTGTTCACCTGTCTGCCACTTTCTTTTTGATCGCCATGGTTATTTTGATCTTAATTTCGTGCATGTTATAATAAGTTTCTTTTTGTTAAAGGTTTTTTTTTCTTTAATGTATTTTGGACCTGAATCTGGGATGATGGTAACCCTAACCATCCCCCAGTCCCCCTAGTTTAGGAACGCTGTGCATTTCGGTTCAGTGTCATGAGCTCAGGCGGACGTTGGTGCCGTCCTGTTAAAAGTACGGAAGCCTGTTTGGATTTTATTTTCTCTACGGATTCGTTTCTCATGTTGAATTCATCCCATTTCTTCTTTTCATTTCTTTCTCATGTGTGTGTATCCGTTGTTGTAGCCGTCAGCCTCTCTTCCTGTCTGCCTCTGTGTGTGTGTGTGTGTGTGTGTGTGTGTGTGTGTGTGTGTGTGTGTGTGTGTGTGTGTTAGCTGGCTGCAGATGTGATATGGTTGCATTTGCTGCCAATTAACGCACACGCATCATAGCTGGAGAATTTGAAATGACTTCAGATGTATGGCATGGTGTGATGAAGTAACACACACACACACACACACACACACACTCACAATCAGTCATCATTTGCTCATTACAGCGTCTCAGATTTGAACACCTGCTTGTTTTTTCCGTCTCACTTCAGATTAATTGGAATCCGTAGGGTTTTTTTTTGTTTGTTTTTTTTGATGCTTTGTCAAATAATTCATCATTAACTTGATTTAAAGATGGAGTTTTGGTCCAAGTGAAATCCAGTTCATCAGGTTTGAAGAGTGTGACCTTTAACCTTCTTCAATACTAGATTCAATAGAGGACACATTGAGTCATTTCTCTGCCTCATACAGTTTGTTATTGTGACGCCTCAGGGTGGATCAGTGATGGACCTCAAACACAGTTGTGTGTGTGTGTGTGTGTGTGTGTGTGTGTGTGTGTGTGTGTGTGCGTGTGTTTGTGTGTGTGCGTGTGTGATCACCTGAGAGCTGTAGAGGAACCTGAGAGTGCTCCGGTGAGCGAGGTCCTGACAGCGATGGCTAAATTATTAAGACACACACAGACACACTCACACACACACACACACACACACACACACTAAAAACACTAAATACACTTGGTGGTGGAGGAGTGAGAGCAACCTACAGTACAAAAAGAAGGGATAAAAGAGGAAGGAAGAGGAGATAAGGGATGATGGAAGAAGAGGAGAAAGGTGAAGGAGATGAGAGGAGATGGAAAAGGGGAAGGCGACAGGACAGAAGGAAGTGAGATGAGGACAGAAGAGGCGAAAGAGGAGAACGTGAGAGGAAAGAAGTTAAAAAAGAAGGACAAAATGTTGGGAGAGGAGAAGAGAGGAAACAGGAGGAGGAGGGGAAAGGAAACAAGGGAGAGGGATGAAGGAGAAGAGAGGAGACAAGACGAGAGGAGAGAGGACAGGAGAAAAGGAATCAAGTAAAGAAACAAAAAAGAAAAGGGGTGAAGAATGTAAATAAGAGGAGAGGAGACAAGGTGAGGAGGGAAGAGGAAAGGAAACAAGTGCAGAGAAGAGGAGATGGGAGGAAGAGGAGGAGGAACAGAGAGCAGGAAGAGGGGAGGAGAAAGGATGAGAGGTTTCCAAGCTGTAGTGTGTCTGTTCTGTCAGCTGCTGACACACTTTTCATCTGTGTGTGTGTGTGTGTGTGTGTGTGTGTGTGTGTGTGTGTGTGTGTGTGTGTGTGTTGTCCTCAGCTGTATAAAGGGAAACTCTCCCTCTCTCTGCAGTCAGCTGAGGACAATTTTCATCCCAAGAGCCAATCAGTGATCACCTTGCTGCTGATTGACAGGTCTGTTGCTCTACACCAGCCAATCACAGCGCAGCTTTTTAACAGGAACGGACACATGATCGTTCTCCTTTGTTTTGTGCTTGCTAGAAAGAGAGTGTGTGTGTGTTTATGTGTGTGTGTGTGTGTGTGTGTGTGTGTGAGACAGAGATATTGTAACTGGATCTCTCTTTACTCAAAGGGAGGCTGTCAGGTCTGTGTGTGTGTGTGTGTGTGTGTGTGTGTGTGTGTGTGTGTGTGTGGTGTAAGTGTGTGTGTGTGTGTGTGTGGCTTTTTAAATGGACAACAGGATGATGATTGAGAGAGGGAGAGAGAGAGAGACCTTTATCCAAACTGGCCTACTTTCTCTTCAGCTCATAATTAGCTTCACTTCATACATTTATGCATCAGACAGTGAAGCTAAATCAGTGTTTTGTAATCAGAAAATCCCAAACTGCCATTATCTGCCTCCCCCCTCCCTGAACACTGCCACTACACTGGATGGATTAAACATCACGTGCAGCGTGAACGTACTGTACGCAGAGGAACACTCCACATATAGAGCTTTTCACAGGGGTGGGGATGGTCTGTACTGAGCCACTATCTCATTTGAATAACCCCGTTAAAGGTGGCTTTTCCCTTGACGACATATTGAAGGTGTGAGAGCAGTAACTAACTGACCGTTTCTTCTTGTACAATTCACACCTGCAGTATGTGAAACTTAGCGTTTAAACCCTGTCTCCTGTAGGAATTAGGTTTCCATACAACGAGGCTCGTCCCTTCTTTCCTCACATAAAAGGTGGCAAGATTACATTTTCTACCAACGACATGAGGGTACGTTTTTAGTTTACGTATTTGGCAAGTTGCAAATGTGTTGACACTGAACACATCAGTAAAATATTCACATACAGTTTGTTTTGCTCCAATATATCTGGTTCTGCAGAACGAAATCCACTTGTGACTCCAGTTTATCAAACTGTTTCTGGTTCTGTTCAGACTCTCACAGCTCTTTGGTTCAGGTTTGGAAAAGATCCTGGTCTGGATTTAAAACAGAAAAAGTTCACACTGACTTCAGACACAACCTGTTTCTTAACATTAAAGAAAAAAACACGATTTTCCCAAATCAAACCGAAAAGGTTTTGTTGCCACGGACAGGACAAAGTTTCTGGTGACCGATTATCCACCACACCCATCAAATCCGGCCCATACTTTTCTTCTGGCCCAGTTCACACTCGGTTCCTCGGCCCAAATCTGGCCCATTCACAGCATGATTGTAAGATGCTACTTCCACATCTGGACTACTTCTGACTTGAGCCAGATGTGTATGTGGGCCAGACTCGGCCCAGGCATACGTAGGGCCAGAAGTTTCATTTTGTTATCTGGGTCAAATAACAGTCGCGCTTCATTCATTCAGAAAACCCGTTTCTTTTGAAAATAATCCAGCTCACGATTAAGTTTCCTACAAAAGGTATTTGTTGTCGTGGTTTAGTTGTTGAAACAGGGTTGAGTTGTTGACCTACAGGCACTAAACGTATCTTTACTTTGTTGTGTAAATCAGTTTTAGGTGAACAACAAACACAAAGAGTTTACATTACGTTTCCCTGTCGCTGCTCAAGAATATAACCCTCCCTGACGTTTAGTGGAAAGCTGCTGATGTGAAGCAGTAGGAACTCTCTGGTTTGCATTAGCAATGAATTAACACAGCAGCTAGCTTGTAGCCAGCTAGTTAGGGTTGGTTTCTACTAGCTGACTCTATTTTGGATGATTGGGTGAAACAGTCTTTAAGTTAAATGCTTGAAATTGTTGTTGTTGTATTTAATTTTACAGGTTCAGGACATGTCATCCTAGCTTAGCGCATACGCTGGTAGCAGAGGGAATTAGCTAGCCTCTGGCGTCGTATCAAGTTAGCTAGCAAGTTAGCAGCACATCAAAGGCTAACTTGGGATGTTTGACTAAATAAAATGTGCAAAATGTTCATGTACATATGAAACTGTGCCCTGCTGTTTGCGCTAACATTAGCTGTTTATAAGCTAACAGCTCAGAAAAACCCCATTGTCTTTGATTTCTGTTTGTATAAGTGTGAAATACAAGAGATGTAACTTATAAACAGACCTTTGACAGAGCTGGGCTCGTAGTTTCCCCTTGATTTCCATATTTGTACAATGCTAAACATCTAGCGGCTAAACCAACAAGCACAGAGATGATTTGGCCCCTGGTGAGAAAACAAGTTTATTTAACTAAATTATCCCAGTTTATCCTTTAAGCAAACAAATCTCTCAACAAATGATCAAAGAGCAACATACAAAACATTCAGTTAGACATTTCACCAAAGAATAAATCTTTACTTCCTGGACTGTTAGTCTTCATGGTTTTAGCTCTTAAATATAAAGTTAGATTAGATAAATTGATTTTGATGATACTTATATTTATTAAAACTAAATTAAATTAAGATCAAATTAAGATGAATTAAAATCAAACCCCCAACTCTAATCATGTACAACTCAAACCATGTCATTGTTCATATTCATTGATAGATAATTGATCAAATATAGATGTTATTTCCAGCAGCTCCATTTTAGTATGGTTAAAATAAATGTTTCACTCATCTAAATCACCAGTAACCATCAGTGTGTGATATCAGTCACTCTGCCGCTACTTTGCACGACTGCTCAACAGTCATACGGCGAGAAATTGACATGGTCGTCCCCACAGACGTGAAACTAGAACCAGAGCACGTTAAAAGACAAAACCAGGGGGTAGAGTTTTGACTAAAGTGTGAAACTCTCACTTTCATGCTTCACCACCGTCTCTCTATATGCGTATGTAAAACCCTGCTATTCTCTGGGGGATGTCCAAAGGCATTTTGGGAAATGTAGGAAATCTAGATGACGTACACGAGGCAGGTTTAGGTAAAGTAGGGAAATCAAGAAATAGTAAATTACAAACTTCGTTATTAAATGCTTCCTGGAATGAGCAGACTGATGACGACTGTTGGTGTAGGGTAAGTTTATCTGAGGGGGATTTATTTACAGTAACTGACCTCTCAAAATACGTCTGTGGTGCTTTCTTAATGACACTGTGTCAATATTTAATGTCAGTCTATATATGTATATAAGTAAATCTATGAAATGTAATTTTCTTAATTAAAAACATAAAAGATAAAGACAACCTGGTGAAAACTTTACTATAAAATTACAATTTTTACGGCAAAAAATATGTAATTTAGCTTTTTTTTGTTTTATATTATTTGAGGAACTACGATAAGTAAATTCAGATTGTTTGTATTTTTCGTTTCAAATCAATACAAAATGTAAAAAAAAAAAAGTTAAAGAAAATCTGTAGAAAAATGTATTATAATTGTATTATACAAATCTTATTATTAATAATGATAAATTTAATTTTCAAATAATATGTTTAATAATATTCATAAATTATTATAAATAAAACAAAATAATTTTTAATAATAGATAAATAATTGTATTATAAAAAAAAACATTTGCGTTACAAAAATTATGTAATTTAGCTTTTTTTTAAAAATAATTTGAGGATCTATAATAAGTAAATTCAATGTGTTTGTATTTAAATCAATATAAAACGATAAACCTTAACATACATCACTGTGATAATCTGACCTGTGTGCCGCTCCCAGGCTTCTCTGCCCAGTGAGTGTTAGTGGTGGTACAATGAAAACACAGACACAGTTACTGCGTTAGGTGTAGGTTGAGTTATTTGCATATCCATACAAAAGATAAAAACACTTCAAAAAATATCAGGGGTTGAAAAGAAATCCAATCTGAGCGAGTGAGACAGAACAGAAACCCCAACGGGCTTTAAAAAAAAAAAACACCCAAAAGAAAAAAGTGACAAAAGGAAAGTGAAAATCAAGATGACAAACGGATGACACCCGTGATCCGACACTGAAACAGCCTGTCATCTGTTTTTATTTGTTTATTGTTGAATTCATCGAAGGGTTTTGAAATGTCAGTGTCAAACACTAAGACAACAACAGAGACTTTGGGGAGCGGAGAAGTTTTTTAGAAATTTATGATTACAAACCGCAGGATCAGCATGTCACCGCTGTTGTCGGGGAGATTTTACAAAAACAACACGGCTATTTTCTTATTTTTCCAACATAGATTTAAACACAATGTTGACATTTATACGCTGAGAGACTCGTGACCTTTTGACCTTTTAAAAACATTTTTAAAATGCTCACAATCTGTGCTTTAATTTTTACATTACATGGCCAAAAGTATGTGGACGATCCTTTTCCACCAGGTGTTGGAGCCTCTCTGCAGGATTCACTTCCATTCATACGCGGCATTAGAGCATTAGTGAGGCCCAGCACTGGTGTTGGGTGATTAGCTCTGGCTCACAGTCAGAGTCCCAGTTTATCCCAAAGGTTCTGAATGGGGTGGAGGTCAGGACTCTTCACACCATGGAGCTGGCTTTGTGCTCAGGGACTCTGTCCTGCTGAAACAGGGACGGCTCAAACACAAAGCTTGGAGCAACTGTCTGAATTATCCTTGTGTGCTGCTGGATGGAAATACACTTATTAGCTTTGGAAAATAGGCTATGCTACAACAATTTGCCACCAGTCCTTTGTGTGGAGCATTTGCCAAGAAACCAGTGGAGATCAAATGTCATTTTCACACTTTAGTTTTGTACGAATTAAATCAGAATGACAATAAACACATATAGACAAAGATAAAACAAGCAAGTAACTGCGGGTCAGATATCTTAACAATTTAACACTAAGATAAAATATAATATTATTAGGCTAGCTTTATGGATGCTGGTTTGTTAGCTTCAGACAGAGCAAGGCTAACTGTCTCCCCCTGTTTCCAGGCTTCGAGTGAAGCTAAGCTAACTTTAACTGACAGATATGAGAGGGTCTCACCTCAACAGCAGAAAACAAATACGCATGTTTTCCCTAAATGTTGACTGATGCTTTAAGGTTTCTGTGAATTGGAACTGGAGGCAAAACAGCCTCAATCCAAATGTACACACATGCATCAGGACCAGGGTGTCCACACATAGCTTTGGGCCATGCAGTGGGACATCACAAAGTACAAACAGGTCTTTAAAATGTTGTCTGTCTCTTTGTCCCTCCAGGGACTGTGACCAGTTGTGGACTTGCTAAACTGGACCAGGGAACAAACAGTTACACCAGGTAGGACCTGCCAAACTGATGACTGTGTGTGTGTGTGTGTGTGTGTGTGTGTGTGTGTGTGTGTGTGTGTGTGATGGATATAGCTTGCACTCAAACACAACAAGCTAAATACAGGTAGAGTTACCATTCGACAGGAAATTAAGATATTTTAAAGCTCCATGTTTCTTCTTCTTCTGTGTTTTATTTGAAGTGTTGATCCATAAGAAGATATAAAAACCATCTCAGTGTAGTTTTACATCTCCTCTCTCAGGCTTCTCTCTGGAGCTCTAGTAACAACAGGTCGGTGAGCCAATCAGAAGAGAGGAGGCTCTGAGCCTCTCTTCTGATTGGCTCACTGTTTTCTGAGTGATCCAATAAAAATAAAGCAGATTTCAGGTAAAACACTCAGACAAACCAAATCCTGCAAGGTTTGGATGGTGGGTCCAGGTGGGCGGGGCTTGGTGACTGCTTTGTTGTGACATCACAAAGTTCCAGAAGTCCTGACGGCTGGTTTTAAGGCTCAGTTTCTGAATACAGGCTGTGTGCATTTCTCTGTGGACTGAGGCTTTGATACTTTCACAGTATTAATATAGAAGCTAGAGCTGATCTATAATCACACTACACATGGACACAGACCTTTACACTGGAGGAGCTTTAAACATTACAGCAGGTGAAACGGTGAGCTGAGGTCAAACATGAGGATAGATATAATAGTTAGCAGGTGGACAGTGACACAAAATATTAGTATGTATGTATGACATGAAGATGACATGATTCCGGTGGACAAAATGTTTTAAAACAGATAAAAAATATGAATGTAAGTAAAATTACCTCAAGTAAATTCCCTAAATTCCCTGAACCCTGTTTAAACTATGATTTCAATATGGAGAAATTTCACCATAAGATCATTTTAATCTCCCGACAGGAAGTGAGAGCGTCTGAAAAACAAGGAGAAAATGGTGGGAAGAGACTTTCTTTGTAATAATAACCATCATTATGATTTTAAAATGGCTGATGCCTTTGTCATGAGAGAGAGCGAGAGAGAGAGAGAGAGAGAGAGGGAGAGGCTCACACAGAGAAACAGACGGCAAGACAAGCAGAGAGTTGAGCTGTATTCATTTAACCAGAATTACTCTTGCTGCTTTTTCCCGGCTGGTTGCCGGGGCAACCGGCCAGCTTCGTTACCGGAGGTATCACCTCGGCCGGGAGTGTAAATGAAAAAGCTCACTTTAACGGCGGCTTCTGCCAACATGTAAAGTTTCTGTAACGTGCTGGGGTGTAACTCTGCTCCGCAGCAGTGACTCTGCAGCTGTTTATTATATTATATAATCATTTCATCTTCAGGGTGAAGAGGAAGAAACTGTGAAGCTGCGTGATGCCAAACAGAGATGAAGGAAACAGTTTGATGCAATGATGAAAATGAAAATTAATATTTGCTCAGTTTCTTGTTAAAACAGGAACCTTTTCATGTTTAAGTGGAAGTTTTTTTGTTCTAACGGCACAAATCAAAGTTTCTCATTTCATTATTATTAAAAATGTTTTTATTTCAATCAGATCAATGATTTTGGGTGGTAATAAGAAAATATCACAGTATAATTTGTTGTTATAACAACATTTCTTGTTACAACTGAATCAATTGCACTAAGAACAAGAAATATTTGTCTTTATAATCTGAAAAAATGTGAAAAGCATCGTAATAAAATTAGAAAATACATCACTTTTCTTGGGATTGTTAAGAGACGACACCACGATGACAGAGGAAACTTTCTGCTGAGCTGATAATGATCATTAGAAAAGATTTCCTCCGAATCGCATTCAAATCTAGACAAAATCTGCAATGACAAAATACTCCAGTATCATCCTTCACCTTTCTCCGATCGGTTGTTTCACTCTGAAACAACAAAGTGAAGTGGATGCAGGCTTCATCAGAAGAATCAGACATGAAGCGACGGTAAAACATGTGACATTAAATGACCTGTTCAATATTTACACTGATAAATAATCATTAATGCAGATTTCATGAAGTCAAGGTTGAAAGTCAGTTTTTTAAACTCAGAAATTTAGGTCATATTTCACACCTGAGAAGTTCAGTGAGGTCCTCTATAACCAGGTACAGTGTGTGCGTGCGTGCGTGCGTGCGTGCGTGCGTGCGTGCGTGTGTGTGCGTGTGTGTGCGTGTGTGTGCGTCAGCCGTGTCACTTCCTCTTCCTCTGCCATGACTGCTTCGTATCAAGGATG
Organism: Seriola dumerili; assembly: GCF_002260705.1. Taxonomy (NCBI): domain Eukaryota; kingdom Metazoa; phylum Chordata; class Actinopteri; order Carangiformes; family Carangidae; genus Seriola; species Seriola dumerili. Next base: position 294,541 of record NW_019174567.1, on the reverse strand, counting down.
AGATGAACGATGTCATCCAAACGCTGCCCTGTCTCTCTCTGTCTCCCCCCTCACTCTCACATCACTCCCTCCTCTAAATGTGCTCTCACCCACGACTGTGTGTGTGTGTGTGTGTGTGTGTGTTTGTGCATGTGTGTGTGTGTTTGTGTGTGTGTGAGACACTGAAGTTTAAAGGCCCACACGTTTGTGCTTTGAGGTGTAGATAGTAATCTCTGCTTTGCATGATCTATTTCTGTGTACTGATGGACACACACACACACACAAACACACACACAAACACACACACACACACAGGATGTGCGTCAGTGCTTGCAGATTGTGCACATGCTATAGTGTGTTAGGTGGGTAATGAGGACATCGAACGTGACAAATGTCAACGGCTGCTCCGAAGTAGGAGAGAGAGAGAGAGAGAGAGACTATGGCAGAAAGTAAAAATAATTGATCATTTGTAAGTTGATTAGTGATGAAGATGAGTATTGATAAATGAACATGTGATGAAGGCTGATGATCACTGTGCAGCTTTTCTCCCAGTTTGTCCTCCTCCTCTCCTCCTCTTCCTCCTCATTACCATCTCTCTCCTGCACATGATCATAGAGTCCGAACATTTACACATATTGAACCTTATGGTCACTCGGCACACTCTCTTTCATAATGATAATAATAATAATAATAATAATAAATCACAGTGTTAGATTCACACCTTCATCACACCGCTCAGTGAGACATCAAGCTCTTCTTCTCTCATTTATTCAGGTTATTCCTTTAATTAGTAAACATGCAACAACAGACGGAGACAGACGGACAGTTCGGTTCTGTAAGACGAATAAATAAATCAAGAGAGGGAGAGAGAGAAGCGACTGAACAGCTGAGCAGCAGCGACATAAAAAAAACATGAAAAACAGCTGATAATGCCAATGAATGAAGTGAAATAACAAAAAGAAAAAAGAGATAGAGGGAGAGAGAGGGACTGGGGACCAAATGGATACGGGCGCCATGGTAACCACAGAGTTGGTACATTGAGAAGTACACTGAAAATGAAAAAACAAAACAAAACAACAGTAGTGGACAGAAAGCCACTGAGAGCCTCACGTCGATCCCTGTTCACTGATTGGTTAAAAACCTGAGCAGGAAGTGACTCTCACACACACACACACACACACTAGTATGTTAAAATAAAGAAAGTAAAAACAAAAAGAAGAAGAAGAGGAAGCGTGTGTATGTTCTGTTGCCATGGTGACCACGGCTTGGTACGACGGATGCAAGCTGTGCCCTTGACAGCATCACATGGAGAGGGAGTTATACGCACACAGACAGAGACACACACACATACACACACACACACGCACACACACACGCACACACACATACATACACACACACACACACACACACACACACACACAGAGGACGAAATGATGATGATCATGTGTATTGACGAGCAGCTGTGTCCAAATGAATGGCCTTTGGGTGAGCATCTTCTCCCTCCCTCCCTCCCTCCCTCCCCCCTCGTCCTCGTTCTAAATGTGTGTATGTGTTTGTTCGTGTGTGTGTGTGTGTGTGTGTGTGTGTGAGAGAGATAACAGAGCAGCAGAATTTGAATGGCATTATGGAGTATGACTGTTGCCGCGACAACTGCAGTTAGTTTGGTTCTCATTTCCTCCAGGTACCCAGAAGTCCAGTGGCCTCTTTGTTTGTTCATTCAAATCGCAGGGAAAGCAGCGTGTGTGTGTGTGTGTGTGTGTGTGTGTGTGTGTGTGTGTGTGTGTGTGTGTGTGTGAGTGTGAGGGTTAGACTTAGTTTTAGGGTTCAGGTTAGAATCAGGTTTAAATTGGGGTTAGAGTGAGGGGTGAGAGGACGTATTATGAATGGTTAAGTGTCCTCACATAACGCATGTGAATGCGTTTGTGTTTGTGTGTGTGTGTGTGTGTGTGTGTGTTAGGCAGAGAGTGTAGCAGTGTGTCAGAGCACCGTGCAGCACAATAAGGAGCTTTGGTTTCGCTTCCGCATCGTTCCTCATGCAAATGACGCTTTGTTGCTTCTGCAGGCTGCACATTTCCTGTACATGCTCTATATATATATATATGTGTGTGTGTGTGTGTGTGTGTGTGTGTGTGTGTGTGAGGAAGTCAATGCTCTGCATAAAGGGTGTATGTCTGCGTGTGTATTTGCGTGGGTCAGTGCATGTGTAATCAGTGTCAGTGTTAGTGTGTGCACGTGTGTACTCGGTGGTTTACCTGCTTCTCCACTCAGCCGCAGTCTCCACACACAGAGGCTAATAAACAGTACTAACAGAGTGTACAGCCATGCTAGCAGCTCTGTGAGGTCAGCATGAAAACACGCTCATAATGACGGTGGTAACATGCTAATGTTAGCTGGTTTGAGTGAGGAAGACGGCGGTGAGAGCCTGTGGCGTGTTAGCATGCTAAAGATAAAAGTAGAGCCGAGGCTGATGGGAACGACAGAAGTTTGTGGCCACAAATTTAAATGTTTGCTAAACAAAGAGTCAGATACCCATCAGAGTCATTTGCATAATAATGGAGTATCCATGAATGTCTGTGCTGAAGTTTCTGTGTGGAGACAGTTTAGTCTGGAACCAAGCGGTGGATCCTTGTTTTAGTGAAATGTAACACACACGACTAAATCTTAGAAAAACATCAGTTAAAGGGAAGAAGAAATAACAAACAGCTGGAAACATCAATGGACAGGTGACAACAGGTTGTACTGACTCAATCAGGGGTCAGTTCCTCACAGATACGTCAGACTGGTCTGTAGTGCTGGTCTGATGTCAGTCAGGCTGTTTCACTAAAATACACACTGACTCATTTTAAGAGAAAACATTAGACACTTTACCTCCAGCTTAACTCAGGCCTAAGACCAATGTTACCATGGTAACAATCAATGACACCTGACCTGACCAGTAGCACCCAACAACAAGTAACAGGAAGACATGGCTCATACTTTGTGGTTTTCTAACATTGTTATGGAGAGAGCAAAGAGGAGGGAAACAGGTTTTAGAGACGGCAGCCATTTTCTTTTTATTTCTCTTCAGTAAAACGTCCTGTAACTGTTGAATTCTTCCTGAAGACTAACATGTTCTGCTGAAGGTGAACGGAGCTCAGTGGTTGGATGCGGTTCCTCGGTCACCCATTTTTTTATATTGGAAAAAGTCTCAATTTACCCAGAATTCATTGCACCACAGTCCGGCTTAAGATAGTCAAGAACTAAACAGATGAATTCAGACTCAGTCTCTCTGAAGTCTGACTGTTTGTTAGATTTAAGACACAGTCAGAGTCTGTCTCTCAAACCGACCGCAGACCTTCATCAGTCAAAGTTGAAACGTCATCATGAACGACCATTAGTGCCAGACTCATTGTTTTCATCCCAAACAGTAACAAACAGAAGTAAACACTCATAATTAAACAATACTAAGCAACAGTAAAAAAAATAAGTAATAAATATAGGAACTCTAGAGTTGTTCTGATACTTCCTAAAGTACCACATCAGGTATCGGTGAATACAATCCGATACCAGCTGTTCAAATCTTTTTAATGCAATGGCATCGGATCGGTTACTCGGTATCGTAAAACATGGTATTGGTACATCTCAACCGTAGACTGTAAACAAAGATGTCCGTCGCCGCCGTGATGTTACCCACAGGTTTCTGAAGCTCAGAGTGAGCTGCTCCACCGTCGCCATCTTGGCAGTGTCTGACTCCGCCTCTTAACTGCCAGCTAATCCAAAAATGGGCAAAGAGGAAGGTCGTGGGTGGAGCCGGCAAACGTACGCTCACCGACCTGTCACTCAAAGAGGCCACGCCCTCAATTCTCCATAACTTTAGTCCTTAATAAAATGTAAACAGGTGAGTTATATACACAGGGGTCATGAAGGAGGAAATTAGCTCTAGAGACCAAAACAGTTTTTGTACCAGGCTGTAAACATGTTTATTTCTGCTGTAAAGTTGGACATTTTAACATGGGAGTCTATGGGGACTGACTCACTGTTGGAGCCAGACTCTAGTGGTCGTTAGAGGAACTGCAGCTTCTGGTTCTTCATGTTGATGCTTCATGTTTCAGCCTGGAGGTCGATGTTTGATCTCAACACTCTCAAACGTGATAAACAGTGTTGAACAGGAAGAAGTAGAAGCAGTAGAACGAACTCACGTGTTAAAGGTTGACCCCAACAGCAGTGAGAACATGATGTTAAAACGTGGAGTTTTAAATGTTTGTATGTTTGTATTTACATTATATTGTTGATGCAGCCTGAGGACGAACTGCACCTCCCTCATTCATACACCTGACCTCTGTGGCATCGGCTGAACAATCATTCACAGAAAGACAGGATGTTTGTGGGAGGAGGGATGGAGTGATGAATGGAGGGAGGACAAGGTCAAGAGGGAGGGAGGGAGGGGGAGGTATTGTAATTAGGTGCCGTCACCTCCTCCACCTTCTCTCGTCTTCAGTGCCTTTCAGCCTTTTCTTTTTCACTCTCATCCCTCCTTTACGTTCTCCTCCCCCCTTCCTCCCCTCCTCTCTCTCTCTTACCTATTCCAGTCTTTTCTTTCCTGTCCTCTCTCCTTTTTGTTCCCTCCTCCTTATCCTTCCATCCTTTCCTCCCTCTCATCCTTCCTTTTCTTATACCTCCTTTAATCTTCCTCTCCCTCTTGAACATTTTATCCTTCGCTGTATCTGTTTCCAATTGACTTTTTCTCATCTTTCCTTTCCTTTATCTCTCCTCCGTCCCTTCCTCCTTTACCTCATCATTCATCCCTTTCTCTTCTTCTCTTTCTTAACTCTTTCCAGTCTTTTCTTTCTTCTCCCATCCCCTCTTTTCCTTCCCTTCAGCCACGGTTTTCTTTCATCCCCCTCCATTCTTCCCTCACTATACCTCCCTCCATCTCTTCTTCTGTCCCTTTCATCATCCTTTCCTCCATCTTTGTTTCTTTCTTTCCCCTTCTTTTCACTTCTATCTCTCCTTTCTTCTTCTACTCTCTTATTTCATACCTTTGTCATCCATCCATCTTTCTTTTCCTTTATTGTTTCCTCTTTTACTTTTTCTCCCTTTTCCTTCCTTTCAGCTTCTTCCTATTCTGATGTTTGCTATGTCTCCCTCCTCCTCCTCCTCTCCTCCCCTCCCTCGCCTCTTCCGCTTCACCCCCCCCCCTGTCATTTCCCCCTGCCTTCATCTTTTCATCACTCCCTCCATCTCTCCATGATCTCCTCTGCCAGGGAGGAACAGGTGGCTCGCCTCTGCTGTGCCACTCGGTGGCTTCCTGCCTGAAACTGAGAGAAAGATGGATAGACGGAGAGAGAGAGAGAGAGAGAGAGAGAGAGAGAGGTTGTGGCCCATGTCAGCGCCCTGGCTGCTCTCAGGCTGGAAACATGTGACGGACGGAAGGAGGAGGAGCGGGAGGAAGTGGAAAAGGAGGAGGAGGGGTCCAACTGAAGGCTGTGATTTTCTTGACGAAGAGAGAGAGTGAGCGAGTGAGCGAGCAGCAGGTGCTTCAGTTTGAAGCACTTGTACAGACGCACACATGCACTTAAAGATAAGAGGCAGCGAGATATTTCTGTGCCCACACCAGCATGACTTCATTTCCTGTCCTCGAGCAGGAAGTCGACGCTCTGAAGAGCCGTGGTGTGTGTCTCAGACAGTTTCTTTAACCCAGTAAAACTAGGGAAATGGTCTAAATATCTCACCTCCTCAGTTTCCACTCCTTTTTCATTTCCTCTCCTGTTCTTTTTTACCTCCTTTCTCCACCTCCTCTTCACGTCTCTTTGACATGAAAGATTTAGCAGATTTACAGTCGGAGCTTCAGATCACGTGCTTCCTCCTAAATAACATGTTAGTGCTCAGAGCAGCTCGTTATTCCTCCTCTCTTGTGTCCTCTCCTCTGCTCTATTTTTATTCTCTTCTTCTAATCTTAATCTCATGCTGCAGTTTCTAAAAATTGACATATTTGGGAAATCAGGGGGGATTGGGCTCGTTCCTGCAGCTGCTCGGATTAGCCACCGCTACAGCAGCTAGCCATCTCCGGAGCTAACTCTATATATGCGTGGCATTAAGACTGATTAGCTCCGCCGCTAGCTCACTCACTCTCAGGGTATTAGGGTTTAAAAGCTAGCACAGCTGGCTAGCACCTCGCGCCTCCTGTCCGTCATATGACGGAGGAGGGGTGGGTGGGGGGATTAGCACATGCTAACGCCGGTTAGCGCCGAGAGCTGGCCTCGCCGGGTGAAGAATTAGCACTTTAAAGAGAGGAAGTAAATCTGACGCGACCTGAAAACACTCTTTTTTTTTTTTTTTTAAGTCTGTCTCCTCAGTAGTCACAAGTGTTTAAGTGTGGAGAAATGTATGTTATACATATAATACCTGGATGAGGGAGGGGTAAATGTAAGTCTAATGCCCCCCCCCTCCCCTCTGAGGGACCTTCATTAAGCAACACCAGGGGGCTGAGGCTTTCGATTTGAATACGTGGACCAGTAAAGTTGAAAAAGAGACATTCAAACATGTTTCTTCTTACTTTGACTCCAGTCAGAGGATTAAATGCTGCTCTGTAGGTTGACACCCCCCCCCCCTTTATTTTACACAGTAAAAAGCTTTGAAGCTCTGGCTGGATAAACTCTGAAATCCATCGTGGTCGAGCTAAAATCAAAGCTGCTTCTCATTTGGCGTTTTTTAAGATAAACTGAAGTTTTCACGGGAGGTATTTTAAGGAATAGTCACTGAGCTGGTGCCTCTTGTTTGACAGAGGATTGTGGTCTTTGGATTTAGTTACAACAGATTCCAACGGTGGTCGAGAGTCGTGAAAGAAAGCAGGATGTTGCGGCTTGTGATCGCTCTCTGCCCTGCAGCTACATCCTCAACAGGAGCTGGTAGAAATGAAGTCAAAGGACAAATTGTATCAAGGCTCTTGTTTTTCACCAGTGATAATCAGCCGGAGAGGGAAGCAGCTCCGTGGTAAATACAAGGTTCTGTTGGGCAGGTATCAGTCCTCAACCTCTGAGGTCACTCTGAAAGGACAGGAAGTGTCTGGATATGGCCCACAGGTCGGGAACCACTGCTCTAGATGATCAAACACCAAAATAAAACTACTAGAAGAAGTACAAGTGATTATTTTTATTATTGATCCATCTGCTGATTAATTTTAAAAAAATGTCAGAAAAACAGTGAAAATTCCTGTCACAGTTTTCCCATGACTCAAGTTGACTCGACAGTTCAAAACCGACTGAAAAACGACTGAAACGATTATTTGATTCTTATTTTTTTCGCCAATCAACTAATCAATAAATCTGATTGATTAAGGTCTTATGTTGTATTCAGAAACTGAGCCTTAAAACCAGCCGTCAGGACTTCCTGTAACTTTGTGATGTCACAACAAAGCAGTCACCAAGCCCCGCCCACCTGGACCCACCATCCAAACCTTGCAGGATTTGGTTTCTCTGAGTGTTTTTACCTGAAATCTGCTTTATTTTTATTGGATCACTCAGAAAACAGTCAGCCAATCAGAAGAGAGGCTCAGAGCCTCCTCTCTTCTGATTGGCTCTCCGACCTGTTGTTACTAGAGCTCCAGAGAGAAGCCTGAGAGAGGAGATGTAGAACTACACTGAGATGTTTTTTATATCTTCTGTTGGATCAACACTTCAAATAAAACACAGAAGAAGAAGAAAATACGGAGCTTTAATCGCTGCAGCTCTTCATATATTGGAGATTATACAGTGATTATTGATTATAGAGCAGTTGATTAGTTCAGGAGAGTCTTCAGGAGTTTCCACCACTAAACTGTAATTGTTCCTGCTCTCTTACTGACAAGCTGCTGGCGAACATCGTCTCCTCATGTTTAAGGTTTCATATCTGAATATTTTTTTACGTGGAGCTGTCACAGTCGATTACCGGCACCGCAGTCACTGAGCTCGCCGCTTTCACGCAAACTCCTGGACCCTGCGTCTGTCTGTTCGTCAGCCTTTGAAACTCGGCCTCTCTCCACGTCTCTCCACGTCCACACGGATTCTCCTCACTGACGGTTTTCCATCCAACGTTTGAAAAACACGCCGTTTCCTCTTGGTGACAGATGTGACAGTGGACGTGTGTGAAATTTAAAATAAAAAAAATGTCTTCCAGAAATTTAAAATTCCCACAAATCATAGAGGAATTCAGCCCTCACTTCTCCTTCTTCTTCTCATTCTTCTTGTTCTTCTTCTTCTCCTTCTTCTCCTTCTTCTCCTTCTTCTTCTTCTTCTTCTTCTTCTTCTTCTTCTTCTTCTTCTTCTTCTTCTTCTTCTTCTTCTTCTTCTTCTTCTTCTTCTTCTTCTTCTTCTTCTTCTTCTTCTTCTTCTTCTTCTTCTTCTTCTTCTTCTTCTTCTTCTTCTTCTTCTTCTTCTTCTTCTTCTTCTTCTTCTTCTTCTTCTTCTTCTTCTTCTTCTTCTTCTTCTTCTTCTTCTTCTTCTTCTTCTTCTTCTTCTTCTTCTTCTTCTTCTTCTTCTTCTTCTTCTTCTTCTTCTTCTTCTTCTTCTTCTTCTTCTTCTTCTTCTTCTTCTTCAGCTGTCAGTCATAAACTGTTCCCCTCTTCTTCTCTGTCTCTGACTCTTGACTCCTTTCATCTCCTTCTCTCCATCCAGGCCTCCCTCTCCTCTCTATCTCCGTCCCTTCGCCTCCTGTTTCATCCTTCGCTCACTCTGATCCCCCCCCTCTCCTTCCTCCGTCCTCCTCCTCTTCAAAGCTGTGTCTATGTGTCCCTGGGTTCAGTCCTCCCCTCCCTTTCATCCCCCTCTCCTCTCTGTTCTCATCCTGTCTCGACTCGTCTCCTCCCTCTTCGTCTCCTCTCTGAAGTGCTCCTCTCCTCTTTCCGCTCCCTTCTTCTTCTTCTGTCCTCCTGCTCTCCTCTCTTTCGTTTTTTGCCTCTTGTTTCTTCTCCTCTTTTCTTCCTGCTTCTCTTCTTTTCTACTTTCTTTTCTCTTTCCTCTATCTCTTCATCTCTCCCGCCCTCCCTCCTTTCCTCCAGCTGTCCATCCATCTAGTTTGTCCTCCTCTCTTTCTTGTGTTCTGTCCTCTCGTCTCCTTTCCTTCATCTCTTCTCTTTCCTTCTCTCCTCCTTTTCCCCTCTCCCTTTTTCCTCTCGTAACCTTTCTTCTTCTTCTTCTTCTTCTAACCTCTCCTCTGTCATCTCTTTTACATCTTCCTTTTCTCTTTTCTTTTCCTCTTCCTTTCATTCTCCTCATTTCTCTCTCCTCCTTTTTCTTTCTCTTCAACCTCTCCTATATGTTCTCCTTTTTCCAAACTTCTCCTTTTTTTCTGTCCCGTATCCTTTCTTCTTCTTCTTCTTCTATCTCTGGTCATCTCTCCCCTCCTCTCCTCCTCCTCCTCCATCTTTTCTCTCTCAACCCCTTTTTCCAATCTACTCTCTTTTTTCCTCCCGTATCCTTTCTTCTTCTATCCCTCTCCTCTGTCATCTCCCTCCTCCTCCCCTCCTCTTTCATCTCGACGCTGCGAAATAAAAAAAAAATCCTAGAATTCAAAAACAGATCCTCCTCTTCCTCTCAGCTGTCAGTCGGACCGTCTCTCTCCTCGCTCTCGCTCTTTTAACTGATGAAGCACGAGGCGAAAATGAGACGACACTTGGATATATTCACTGTTTGTTTTGAAAGCACCTGATGTGTGTTTCCACTCACACACACACACACACACACACACACACACACACACAGGCTGACAGGATTTGGCTGACAACTGGGTGATATTAGACCTCTCTGTTAACTGAAGCTACACAGGAGGATCAGAAGCAGCTGTCAGCCGTCTGTGTGTGTGATCTCTCGTTAGACTGTCTTAATGTCGTCAGTGCAGTTTTCTGCTCTGTGCTGCGTCGATCTAATTCCCACTGGATGTTAAACGCAGACACGTTCAGCTGAGGGCCAGAAATATGTATGCAAATATATTCAGATACGTCTCATTTAAAAAAAAAGAAGATGTAAATATGGAGATGTCCCTTCCTAAATCATGATTGTTGGCATGAAAGCAGATCACATTGTGAGTCACCTGGATGCTGTTCACTTCCAAATACTCACACTGTTATACCTGAGGCCAGGTACAGGTGTAATGGTGATGCAGGAAGTTTAGCCGCGACTTCGTCGACTCTTTTCACACCAAACATTTGGACGAGTCGTAGCAGGAAATGCAAAGGTGAAGCAAATTTCATTAGCGAGGGCTCAGCTCTGTCAGGTGAGTCCCTCTTACACCTGTGATTGTCCTGCTGTGATGAGTGTGAATGTCTGCTGGGAGAAGGGAGACAGCTCTGACACGTTTCTGCTCATGATGCAGGTAAGATGAAGGCCTGAGGAAGACGTACCTGCAGGTTTTATATGAGGGGAGGGGCTCGAGTTGGAGTTAGGGGGTTTTTAATATTATTTCCACCTGCATCAGAACCAGTGAAGTTCCACTAAATGTATAGTATAAAACAAAACTATCAAAATGAACGTAAAGTAGAATCAGCACGTCTCTAAAACTGTTTCAACATTACAACCATTAGACTGCATCAGTTTTAGCTGAGTGTTTATTTTGATGAAATACATTAAGATTGTATCTGTCAAATCTGTCAATTCACAATTAATTGATTCATTGTTTAGTTTATTAAACCATCGAAAAAGTGAAATTTGTCCAGCACAAGTTCCTAGAAGCAGATACTTCTTCTTTGATAAATGATGAACCAATTTATATATGTATATATTATATGTAATTATATATAATGCTTGCAACTTCAGAGCCTGACCAAGTCTGGCAAGTTAAAAGGTTCTAGAATTTAATATATTTTAATATTTTCCTGTGTTTTATTTGAAGTGTTGATCCATCAGAAGATATAAAAACCATCTCAGTGTAGTTTCACATCTCCTCTCTCAGGCTTCTCTCTGGAGCTCTAGTAACAACAGGTCGGTGAGCCAATCAGAAGAGAGGAGGCTCTGAGCCTCTCTTCTGATTGGCTCACTGTTTTCTGAGTGATCCAATAAAAATACAGCAGATTTCAGGTAAAAACACCCAGAGAAACCAAATCCTGCAAGGTTTGGATGGTGGGTCCAGGTGGGCGGGGCTTGGTGACTGCTTTGTTGTGACATCACAAAGTTCCAGAAGTCCTGACGGCTGGTTTTAAGGCTCAGTTTCTGAATACAGGCTGTGTGCATTTCTCTGTGGACTGAGGCTTTGATACTTTCACAGTATTAATATATAATATCTGTCAGTGAGACTCACCTGTCGACCTGGTCTTTGCATTAACTGATGTCCAGGATTAGAGTTTCTGCAGCAGGACCAAAGTGCAACAGTCACATTTCACATCATTTGTATGTGTTTGTGATGTTGTTTGTTTATTGTTATTCATATATGTATATTTACACACAGACACACACACACACACACACACACACACACACACACACACAGTAATATGGACATGCTTAAACAAAGACACTCAGAGTCAGACACGCTGCACATGAACCCGCTCACACTCCCGCTCGGTTTTCTCTCTCCTCACAAACCAAACACTGTAATTTATCTCCATCTCTCTCCCGGCCCGACCTCAGGCCATTAAAGGTTTCCCGTTCGGTTTGCGGCCGCAGAAATGTCAGAGCCGTGGATTCCAGCGCCGGGCAGAGAGGCTGATCTGTGGTGGCACAGCGCTGGGCTAAATGTGCTGTGCTTTTGTCCGTGGGGTGCTGCTGCTTTTTTAGGCTGTGTGTGTGTGTGTGTGTGTGTGTGTGTGTGTGTGTGTGTGTGTGTGTGTGTGTGTGTGTGTGTAGCTGCTCGGGCCTGATGGTCAGAGCTGAACTGGGAATCTGGCGAGAACAGAGGAATCTTTCCCATCTGTGAAGTTTAGCTTCATGCTACGTGACGCTTAAGATCCTCGAGAGCTTAACAACAACAACACTTCAGAACACACACACACACAGACACACACAGACACACACAGACACACACAGACACACACAGACACACACAGACACACACAGACACACACAGACACACACACACACAAATTCTCAAATTTAGCTGTTTTCTCTTTGTCCCTGAACACTTCAAGAAGTTGGAAAGTTCATTCCTTAAAATAGTCGTTGACTAAACAGTCATTTCATTCAGTAGCTGTTCTGGAGCTTTCGATCATATCGCATGATCTTCTGTGTATCAAGGGAAAGTTTGGTCTGTCTGTCCATCTTTTTGTTTTTTACTTTTATAGTCATCCCCCTCTTTCCTCTCCTCGTTTCCTCTCCTCTACTCTCAGATGCTGCTCAGGGCCAGAGGAGTTATATTTAGCTCCCCCCCGTTTCTGTGTTTTACCCCTGCAAAGATGGCTTCATTAGCCACAGACCTCAGCATGAAACACACTGGGTGGAGAAGGGGATAGAGTCTGTTACATAAGAGTCTCTTATATAATTTGATGCATATTTGATGCTGAATGTTGCAGTGGCAATTGTGTGTGTGTGTGTGTGTGTGTGTGTGTGTGTGTGTCTGTGTGTCTCTGTGTGTCTCTGTGTGTTTGTGTGTGTGTGTCTGTGTGTGTGTGTGTGTGTGTCTGTGTGTGTGTGTGTGTGTGTGTGTGGAGGAGGAAAGCCAGATTTTTACAGTTTGGCCTCTCCTTGCCCTCACTGAGCTGTTGCATCACAGGGAAAGCTAAAGGTGAATGGGCCGGCAGAACTAGAGTGTGTGTGTGTGTGTGTGTGTGTGTGTGTGTGTGTGTGTGTGTGTGTGTGTGTGTATGTGTGTGTGTAAGTACGAACACTGAATGAAGAAATTACTAAAACCTGACGCAGAGTTTTCTCTGAGTTTAAAACTTCTTCCTCTCTGACTGTCCTCCTCCCTCTCCGTCTCCTGCTCTGCGATCGATGTGAATTTAATAAGAGGAATCGATGAAGGTTAATGGCTTTCACCTGGATTCACCTCCTCGGTGCTGCTCTGGATACAGTGGCGTCATGGAGCATGTGCAGAAGGAAGGACTTTGTGTCTGGAACTTATCTGTCATGTTGACATGGGTCTGAGGTCATGCTGTGGTTGTTAGGACGCTCAGCCGGACTTTCTGTGACCAGTAAACTGAAGTCGGGGTGTAAAAGTGGTGGACTGCCCCTTTAACCTGTCGTCTCCTGCTGCTGCCTTCACTGCTCAGAGAGAGTGGGAATTTATTGATGCAGTCTGATTGTTTGAGGCGTCAGAACAAAGCCGGTGATCAGAGAGAGTTTCCTGTCGATAATGTCTATGTGACGACTCCGGTCGATCACACACCAGAACGAGCTGCCAACTCAAGTCAAATAAGGTTATATATAGAGGTCTTATCAGGTCAGCAGTCTTGGGACTTACGCTTGATATGCACTGGGTCAAACTCAATTAAATGTAGAGAGTCACTAATGTTTTTTCTATTTACCCATTCAGTCTCCCTGTAAACCTGAGACCGTCTGAAAAACTTGACCTTCACTAAAACCTTTATTTCTCAGCCTCTGAATCAGGTAGAAACGTGAAACAAAAACCATGTGGGAGCTTTAAACCTAAATCTCTGGCTTTGCCTTGGAAATTAAATATATATGTGTATGTCTGGAAAAACAAGCACATTTCAACATTCTTAGTTCAGTTCAACTTTTTTTTTTAAAACATTTATTGATCTCTTAAAAGATATTGATAAACATTATTTTAAATGCAGTGATTTACAATTAAAGCCAAAGGTTTCAGGTCTCATGTTTTTTATTTCTTGTCTCTTTCTGCTTCAGAGGCTGAGAAATAAAAGCGTCGCATCAGGTGAATCTTTTCCTCTTGCTAACAGTGATAACTCCTCCTCCTCCTCCTCTGACTGGTCTGAGCCTTGACTAGCTGGTTAGCAGGTTTGCAGGTTGAAGTCCGTGTCGTCCAGGTAGCTGCTGTAATCTGCTTCAATATCGCTTCCTTCACTGAGGTCGTCAACTGTTGCCCAAGCCGCGACTTTAAAAACTTTTTTACCGCAAAAACCGCAGAAAAAACAAATGAAATACATTTCCCATAATGCATTTCACCTCCCTCAGACAAATTTCACCGGTCACCCATCTTAAAAGAAGATGTAATCATATACTACGTGTGTACGCCCCATCCCTGATGTCATATAGTTGGACTGGTTCTACTTCCTGTTCTGGAAACTGCAGCGTTGGCAGGATGATCAGTCTCAAGGTTCCCGGTTCCAATCCCAGCCCGCACCAGTAAGAGCTGCTGCCACCCAGAGGTGCAGGGCTGTGGTTTTACTGGGACTTCCCCCTCAGAGAGATAAAGATTGGGTTTAAAAACATTCCCACGCCGCCTTAATTAAGCTTTCCCGACATGCTTCAAGTCTTCCGGGTCCAGAATCCACATTCTGGTGGTAAACAACCTGTTTTGTTTTGTTTTTGTCGGGAAGCGGCAGGTGATTCGTCAGCTGACTAGCTCTCCTTTATCTGATTGTTTTTTCCTTCAGTCAATTTCTCGCAGGAAGTTCAGTCATAGTGAGGTCGGAGTCTGACAAACAGCAGCAGCTGAAAAATAAGAACGAAAACAACTCGATGAAGACAGAAGTCAGATTTAGATGAGTGTGCAGACACGATGGAAAATCACAGTTATATGCACTGCAATTGAAAAAAGATGTTCACAGTGGATGTTTCTCAAAATCACATGAACGTGTGAGAGGAGGAGACACACACACACACACACACACACACACACACCACCGACGACCTCCGAGATCAAAACATGCTGCTGCAGAATTGTCACGTTTTTATTTCTACAGATGAATGTGCACAAATAAAG
>NW_019174567.1:272312-279750 GCF_002260705.1 Seriola dumerili | reverse complement strand
GGCGAAAATGAACGACAACTTGGATTATATTCACTGTTTTGTTTTGAAAGCACCTGATGTGTGTTTCCACTCACCACACCACCCACACACCCACACACACACACACACCACACAACCAACACACACCCCCCCCCCACAGCACTCGACACGAATTTGGCCCTCACTCGCGTGATATTCAGACCCCACCTCTCTCGATTAACTGAAGGCTACACAGGGGACTCAGAAAGCAGCTGTCAGCGTTCTGCCTGTGTGTGATCTTCGTTAGGCCCACCTTCTTAATGCTCCGTCAGTGCAGTTTTATGCTTGTGCATGCGCGGTCGATCTATATTCCCCACTGGAATGTCCTAACGCAGGACAACGTTCTAGCCTCACCGCACCAGGGCCCCAGCCAAATCATGTATCCGCAAGCCACCTGCCATATTCCAGATACGCTTCTCATTTAAGACGGAAAAAAGAAGATTCAACAATAATGGAGGATTCTCCTTCCTAAAATCATCATTGTTGGCTCGATGAAAGCAGATCCACATTCTGAGGTCCTACCCCCCTGGATGTGTTCACTTACAAATTATCACACTGTTATAGCTACAAGTTCGCCTAGCAGTAACAGGTGTAGAATGTGGTTCGATGCTGAGGGAAGTTTAAGGCCGGACTCGTCGACCTATTCACATTGTGGGACTGGTCTGCAGTAATGCAGAAGGAGTAAAGCAGAAGGTTTGAGAGCGAGGCTGCGAAGCTCTGCAAGGTGAGCTAATTACCTTGGAAGGGTGTGATCAGCTGCTTGTCGGTGAGCCTGTGTAATGTCTGCTTGGGAGTGCTGATGGTGAAAGGGGAGGAGGGCGAGCTCTGAACGTTTAGCTCATGATAGCAGTAAGATGAAGGGCTGAGGAAGACGTACTTGCAGGTTTTATATGAAGGGGAGGGGGCTACGAGTTGGAGTTAGGGGGTTTTTAATATTATTTTCACTGCATCAGAACAGTGAAGTTCCACTAAAGTGTATAGTATTAAACAAAATAGTCAAATGATACAGTAAGTAAGAATCAGCACGTCGTCTAAAACTGTTTTTCACATTACGAGACCATGGTACTGCATCAGTGTTTAAGTGAGTGTTTATTTTGATGAAATACTATTAAGGATTGTTCTGTCAAATCTGTCAAATCCTAAATTAATTTTGATTCAATTTTGTTTGAGTTTATTAAAACGATGGAAAAAGTGAAATTTGTCCAGCACAAGTTCCTAGAAGCAGTACTTTCTTCTTTGATAAGATGATTGAAAACCCCCCCCAATTTATATATGTATATATTATATGTAATTATAATAATGAGCTTGAACTTCAGGCCTGCCAAAGTCGGCACGTTAAAAAGTGTTCTAGAATTCTAATATAGTTTTAATATTTTCCTGCTTGTTTTATTGTGAAAAGTTGTTGGATCACATCAGAAAGATATTAAAAACCATCTCAGTGTAGTTTTACATCTCTCTCTCTTCAGGCTTTCCTTGCAGCTTAGTAACAACGCAGGTGGTAGCAATCAGAAGAGAGACGGAAGGCTCTGGCTCTCTCTGATTGGCTGACTGTTTTCTGACTGATTGCATAGTAAAAAGTAACATGGCAGATTTAGTTAAAACGACCGACGAAACCAAATCACTGCAAAAAGGTTTGGGATGGTGGGCGGTGGGCGGGGCTTTGGTGGATCTATTTGTTGTGACGATACAATTCAGGAAGTGTCTGAGGTGGTATTTAAGGTCAGTTTCTGAATACTAGGGCTGGTGTGCATTTTCTCTGTGGATGAGCTATTGATACTTTACAGTATTTATATATAATTTGTCAGTGAGGACTCCATTCGACCTTGGTCTTGTGCATTAATGATGTCCAGGATTAGAGTTTCTTGAGAAGGACCAAAGTGCAACAGTCCGCATTTCACATCATTTGATATGTGTTTGTGATGTTTGTTTGTTTATTGTTATTCATATATGTATATTTTACAACACAGCTGACACACACAACGACCACACACACACACACATACAAGTCACACAGTAAGTATGGACAATCTTAAACAAGGAACTCAGAGTGTCAGCTGGCAGCATGACCGCTCAAATGTGCCCAGTCGTTTTTACTGCTCATCGCTACAAACCAAACACTGTAAGTTTATCTCCAAGTACATCTCTCCCGAGCCGACCTCCGGCCAGATTAAAGGTTGTCCCGGTTCGGTGTTTGCGCGGGCCGACATGTCAGTAGCTGTGGATTCCACAGGGCGGGCAGGAGGCTGATCTGTAGGTGCACAGAGGCTGGACTAAATTGTGCTGTGCTTTTGTCCTTTGGGGTGGTGCTGGCTTTTTAGGCTGTGTGTTGTGTGTGTGTGTGTGTGGTGTGTGTGTGTGGTGTGTGGTGTGTGTGTGTGTGTGTGTGTGTGTGTGTTGTGTGTGTGTGTGTGTGTTGTGTGTTGTGTTGTGTGTGATGTGTGTGTGTGTAGCGGCTCGGGCCACTGATGGTAGAGCTGAACTTGGGATCTGGGCGAGAAAGAGGAATCTTTCCATCTCTAGAAGTTTTAGGTTCATGCTACCTGCGTTAAAGAATTCTCGAGAGCTTATCAAACAACAAACACTTTCAGGGAACACACCAGCAAACACACACACACACACACACACAACACCACCACACACACACCAACACAAATTCTCAAATTTAGCTAGTTTTCTCTTTAGTCTGACACTTCAAGAAGTTGGAAAGTTCTTCTTTAAAATAGTCGTTGACTAAAACAGTTCATTTCATTCAGTAGTGTTTCTGGACGCTTTTCGATCATATCGATGATTCTGTGTATGCAAGGATATTGTCTGTCTGTCCATTTGTTACTATAGTATCCGCTAACCTCTTCTCTCTCCTCGTTTCCTCTCTCTACTCTCAGATGCTGCTGCAGAGAGGGAGTTATATTTAGCTCCCCGCGTTTATGCTTTTTTTACCCCTGCAAAGATGCTTCATTAGCCACAGACCTCAGCATAAACACACTGGTGTGGGAGACGGGAGTCAGAGGTTTGTTAATAGAGTCTCTTATATAATTTGATTGCTATTTGATGCTGAATGGTTGCATGGCATTGCAGACGTCGGCATTGTGTGTGTGATGTGTGTGTTGTGTGTGTAACTGTGTCCTGTGTGGTTGTGTGATGTGTGTGTGTGTTGATGTGTGTCTGTGGTGTGGTTTGTTGTTCTTGTGTGTTCTTGTGTATTGTTGTGTGTGTCTGTGTGTAGTCCTGTGTGTCCCTGTGTGTGTGTGTGATGTGCTCTGTGTATATGTGTGTCTTGTCTGTTCTGATGTGCTTCTGTCGTGTTTGTGTGTGTGTGTGTGCTGTGTGTGTGTGTGTCTGTGTGTGTCTTGTGTGTGTGTGTGTGTTGTGGAGGAGGAAAGCCAGTTTTTTACGTTTGGCTCTCCTTGCCCTCAACTGAAGCTGTATGCATCACAGGAAAGCTAAGAGTGAATGGGCCGCGAACAGAGGATAACTTTCGAGTGTTTGTGGTGTGTGTGTGTGTGTGTGTGTGTGTGTGTGTGTGTGTAGTGTGTGTGTGTAAGTTTAGAACACTGAATGAAGGAAATTACTTAAAACATGACGGCAGATTTTTCTTGAGTTTAAAACTTCTTCCTCTATGACTGTTCCTCTCTCCTCTTCTCGTTCACTGCTCTGCGATCGAATGTGAATTTAATAAGAGGAATCGATGAAGGTTAAATGGCTTTTTCAGCCGTGGATTTCGACCTGTCTCGGTGCTGCTCGTGATAACAAGTGCGTCATGGACATATGTGCAGAAGAAAGGATTTGTGTCTGGAATTATCTTGATATGTGACATGGTCTGAGTCATGCTGTGTTGGTGTTAGGGACGAGAACATCAGCGCGGACTTTCTGTGAACAGTAAACTGAAAGTCGGGGTGCTAAAAGTGGTGTGGACTGCCCTTTAACACTGTGTCTGCTGTGCTGCCTTCAACTGCCATGAGAGAGGAGTGGGGAATCTATTGATGCAGCTCTGATTGTTTGAGGCGGTCAGAACAGAAGACGTGATCAGAGAGAGTTTCTCTGTGGAAATAGGTCTATGTGACGACTCTGTGGTGCCGGTCGATCAAAGGTTAGCCAGAACGAGCTGCCAAAACTCTAAGTAAATAAGTTTATATATAGAGGTTTATCAGGTCAGCAGTCTTTGTGGGACTTACGCTGTGATGAATGCAGCTGGAGTTAAACTCAATTAAATGAGTAGAGAGTCACTTGCATGTTTATTTCTATTTACAACCTTCATCTTCCCTGTAAACGCTGAGGATCCGTGCTGAAAAACTTGGACCTTACATACAAACCTTATATTTCTCAGCCTCTGAATAGGGTAGAGGACGTGAAACAAAAAACCAGTGTGGGAGAGCCTTTAAACTAAATCTCTGGCTTTGCACTTGGAAATTAAATATATATGTGTATGTCTGGAAAAACAAGCACATTTCAACATTCTTAGTTCAGTTCAACTTTTTTTTTTAAACATTTATTGATCTCTTAAAAAGATATTTGATTAAACATTATTTTAAATGCAGTGATTGTACATTAAAAGCAGAAGGTTTCAGGTCTCATGTTTTTTTATTTCGTTGTCTCTTTCTGCTTCAGAGGCTGAGAAATAAAAGTCGTCGCATCAGGTGAATCTTTTTCCTCTTGCTAACAGTGATAACTCCTCTCCTCCTCCTCTGACTGGTCTGAGCCTTGACTAGCTGGTTAGCAGGTTTGCTAGGTTGAAGTCCGTGTCGTCCAGGTAGCTGCTGTTAATCTGCTTCAATATCGCTTCCTTCCTGAGGTCGTCAACTGTTGCCAAGCCGCGACTTTAAAAACTTTTTTACCGCAAAAAACCGCAGAGAAAAAACAAATGAGATACATTTCCCATAATTGCATTTCACCTCCTCAGAACACATTTCCACCGGTCACCATCTTAAAAGAAGATGTATCATATAACTACGTGTGTGTACGCCCCATCCCTGATGTCATATAGTTTGGGACTGGTTCTACTTCTGTTCTGGAAACTGCAGCGTTGGAAGGATGATCAGTCTCAAGGTTCCCGGTTCCAATCCCAAGCCCGCACCAGTAAGAGCTGCTGCCACCCAGAAGGTGCATGCAGGGCTGTGGTTTTACTGGGACTTCCCCACTCAGAGAGATAAAGATTGGGTTTAAAAACATCCACGCCGCTTAATTAAGCTTTTCCCGACATGCTTCAAGTCTTCCGGGTCCAGAATCCACATCTGTGTGGTAAACAACCTGTTTTGTTTTGTTTTTGTCGGGAAGCGGGGCAGGTGATTCGTCAGCTGACTAGCTCTCCTTTATTGGTTGTTTTTTCCTTCAGTCAATTTCTCGCAGGAAGTTCAGTCATAGTGAGGTCGGAGTCTGACAAACAGCAGCAGCTGAAAAATTAAGAACGAAACACTCGATGAAGACAGAATCAGATTTTAGATGAGTGTGCAGACACGATGGAAAATCACAGTTTTATATGCACTGCAATTGAAAAAAGATGTTCACAGTGGATGTTTCTAAAATCACATGAACGTGTGAAGGGATGAAGGGCAAATCACACACACACACACACACACACACACCACCGACAGTAAAATGGGGAGTTAAAATGGGAGTTAAAATGAATTTAAAGTAAGAACAGATGTTCTGTAATACAACAGCAACGACTCTCAGTATCAGCTCATTAAACAAAGAGGCAGAAAGTTTGGTATTTTTGATCAATAAATGATTTAAATGATCGATCAATTCTCACTGTTTTAGTTTTTTTTTTTTTAATTTAATTAGCCCATTGATTAATTAACTGTTTCAACTCTGATTAACACAATCATATCTGGACTGACCAGTAAGCAACATCACTTTTGGACCAGTATTATTTATTTTTATTAAATAGAAATAAATATATTTTATTTAAAAAAAAAAAAAAAAACATTTCCAGAAAATAATTTTTATAAATATTTTTATACTTTTCAACTTTTTATTTAATAAAATAAAAAATATCACATTAAAATGATGTTTAATGCGATACTGATTTGAGCTGTTAAGTTATTAGCTTAATAAATTTTGACTGTTATGTCTAAAAAGTTCGACTTGATTTACATTAAAAAAGATGTAAATATTCAATTTTTCCCACAACTTTCAGTTGATAATGAGCTGGTGATAAACCTTAGTGTATGGAAGCCCTGAGAGGCAAGTGTGTGTGTGTGTGTGTGTGTGTGTGTGTGTGTGTGTGTGTGTGTGTGTGTGTGTGTGTGTGTGTGTGTGTGTCTGGCAGGTGGACACACAGTTGTGAATCAAGTCGTGCACCATCAGATATAATGTGCCAGCCAGCTAGCCGTGCTATCTGAGCTAATTTCCTGCCGCTAACAGGAAGGCTGCCCTTCTGGTGACATTGGTGTAACGCTGGAATCCTTCCCCCCACCTCCTCCCCCACCTCCCCTCCCCTGGTGCACAGTCACTGCCAGATAATGAGGTTGCGTAACAGTTAAACTCTTCCCTGTGTTGTTAATATCGATTAGCCCGCTCCATCTGACGTACAACAGACACACACAGGGGCGCTCGGTTGCCAGTCCGTCAGCTGGCAGATCAATCAGAGCCTAATGAGATAAACGAGCTCACTAATTAGTTAACGAACCGCTGGCTGACTGACTGACACAAGCACACACAGAGCCAGCCTGGCAGCTTCTCCTCCTGTCGGCTCGGGGGAGGAGGAGAAGGCAAGAGTTCCTCCACTAAATAAAGTCCGGGGCAATTTGATCTGTAAACGTCATTGTTTTCAACAGGGAGTTAAAATAAAGTCTTAACTGTCCCTTTTTATTTCACAGATGTAAGAGTGAAGCTTGAAATGGGGTTTAAATATGTAAATATGTATTTAATGAGTTAATTTGATGTAAAACTTTAAATGTAAAGACTGGTGGCTGCAGCGGTTCAGTCCTGAGACAGTTCACCATTTTGACAAATACAAATATTCACTTTCTTTTCTTTCTGAGAGTTAAATGAAAAGACTGATGCCACTCTCATGTCTTTGTAATTTAGCCATAAGAAAATTAGCTTAGCTTAGCATAAAACCTGGAAGCAAGGGAAAATTGTTAGCCTGGCTAACAGTCTGGCCACTTACAAGCTAACAAACAGCATAAACAAATACTACGCTAACCGTTCTGAAATCATGTTAACTACACTCACCATTATGAAAAGATGCTAACTGTGCTAACGTTATCAAAAGATGCTAACTACGCTAACCTTTATGATAAGATGCTAGATAGATGTTGAATATTCCTTTAGCACAAACTTGACCCAAATATGTTGTTACATTGGTTTGATATAAAGGCTCCGTCTGGGTTCTCTCACCTTATTGGACAGAGTCAGATGAGCTCATCGTCCCTCTCACAGGTGGATGGAAAAACTCTGAGCGACGCCTCGCTGCAGA
>NW_019174567.1:262312-267312 GCF_002260705.1 Seriola dumerili | reverse complement strand
CATTAAACGATCTCTGTTGTCATGGTTACAATAATAGAAACAACATAAACAGGTGGTTTCACACAGGAATCGAACACACCGCTCTCTTGCGCCACTTTCATCCATCAAGCACCACCTCCTCCTGACATGGACTTTGTCTCTTTATACTACATCACCGACACTTTTCATCATCACTACGACCACTAGATGTTGCCTAGCAACAAAACCTAACTATGATGTCACAACAACCTTCTGCTCAGACGCAGTCTCATGACGCGACAAGTGTAAATGAGCCGTAAGACAAAAGTGAAAACGTAAGCAGGTTTCGTGTTGTGCGATTGATTCATCAATTGACAAACAAAAGAAGAATTGAAAACAGATTCAGTCGCTGTCGTCCTCGTGCTGCCTTCTCATTGGCTGAGTCACCCACAGCTGGCTGCTGGTCATCCAGTGTGCGATCCTGAATCCGCCGTTCTGCCTTCCCGCTCATGGGAGTCAGCAACCGCCAGACTGAACAGAAGGAGAGAGAGAATCAAACACTGACAACGAGGCGTCCAACGAGGGAAACAGACAGAGAGAGAGAGATGAACAAGGAGAGGAAGAACTAGGAAACGAGGGAGGGAGAGTTAGGACAGAGGAAAGGAAACATGTTGACACAGACAGAGAGGAAGAAAAAAAGTAGAAGACAAAGAAACAAAGGGAGACGGAAATAAACCACTTCTGTGGAGACGGAGAGTAAAACGGTGGAGAGACGGAGCCCGGCTGGAGACAAGGGCGAGACGCTCCCAGTCATATTTAATCATCAAATATTAATGCAGCAAAGATGGAATACAGGAAATTAATATTCTCCATTAACAAAGAAGAAGAAGAAGAAGAAGCGTGAGTGGGGGGGGCGTAACGGCCTCACAAGACAAACGGCCTCCGTGCAGCGGTTTACGCTCTGTTCTCCGCTGACTGGTAAAGATCACTGACCACAGGCTCCAGCTCAGGACAGACCGCGTCCACCATCATCACCTCAACACTCATCCTCACCTGCCTCCTCACCTGCCTCCTCACCTGCCTCCTCACCTGTGTCCTCACCTGCCTCCTCACCTGCCTCCTCACCTGCCTCCTCACCTGTGTCCTCACCTGCCTCCTCACCTGCCTCCTCACCTGCCTCCTCACCTGCTTGTGTTAAAGTTAAAACAATGCTCGTTTTGTCGGTCTCATTAGAGGCTGAATGTAAACACTAGGAGCTCAGTGGTGTGTGTTCTCCTGATGGAGATACGAGGAGTGTCTGACAGCTAGCAGAATTTTCTCTTGGTAACATCTGGACAGATGTCAACACAGTAACAGTTCAGTGTTGTGTATAATCCAACTTTCACACTCATACAGTAGTTTAATCTCCTTTAAAGAGTTCTACAACCTGCAGAGTGTTGGTTAGATCCTTCATCTCTGTGTATCTGCTCTGACTCGTGGGGG
Source organism: Seriola dumerili (assembly GCF_002260705.1). Taxonomy (NCBI): domain Eukaryota; kingdom Metazoa; phylum Chordata; class Actinopteri; order Carangiformes; family Carangidae; genus Seriola; species Seriola dumerili. The sequence continues at coordinate 265,872 of NW_019174567.1, read as the reverse complement.
CGGCCATCTTGGAATAGTGTGCAACTGTTCCAGAGTTTTCAGTTGTTCCTGTTTCGCTGAGATGATGCGAACACGATGTGACGCGACAACCTTAGATGAAGAGCGGCGACAAAGCCTTATGGGAGATGTAGTCGCTGAACGCTAACACGCCTTTATCTTGTTAAAGTGACGACGCGTTGGAGTGATGCGCTTTAGGCTCCGGATCCATTTAACAGTGACAGTTTCTTTTCTTCCTCGATCCCTCGCTCCCTCCCCGCCGCTCTCTCTCTCCTCCCCTCGCTCCACCCTCGTGGTGAGTGATCCTAACAAGGCGGATTATATATTTTCAGACTGAGAGCGATCCAGATATGATCAAGTATTTATGTAAGCTGCACTCTCGCTGCTCAGATACATACAGAGCCCTCCACTCAACAGCTGTTTCATAACCAGCAGTCCTGATGTGTGTGTGTGTGTGTGTGTGTGTGTGTGTGTGTGTGTGTTAATGAGTCTGTGTTGTGTGATAGCTGATAGTCAACAATAAAGCTCTGAATTATAAATGTGCAGTTAATGCTTAGGAGGGAACAGACATCTATTTGGCCTAGTTAGAACAAGTGTGTGTGTGTGTGTGTGTGTGTGTGTGTGTGTGTGTGTGTGTGTGTGTGTGTGTGTGTGTGTGTGTGTGTGTGTGTGTGAAATCAGAAATACTTCCTGTGTCATGTGAAGTTAAACAGTTGAAGGACTGTGTACAGATAAGAGGCTGCACATGTACATAATTCATATTTCTGTGTGTGTGTGTGTGTGTGTGTGTGTGTGTGGACATACATAATACATAGTGTATACATCAGAGTTAAACCAGGCACAGGCTGCACAGTGGTGATGTTTGCAAATATACTACACACAAACACACACTCTCATGAGCGCGCACATACAGTACATCTATACCAGCACTGACCTGAGGTCAGCCTACAGTGAATGCATGAATAATATAAAATGCAATGATGTGTAGTATTCTCTCAGAGCAAAACAGGATGGGCCTCGGTGTCAGTGGCACACACACACACACACACACACACACACACACACACACACACACACACACACACACACACACACACACAGTATAGACACAGATCTGTGTGTGATCACGTCTCAGTGCTGGAGGAAGACTGAAGGTCTGGTAGATACAGCTCCATGTTTCTTCTTCTTCTGTGTTTTATTTGAAGTGTTGATCCATCAGAAGATATAAAAACCATCTCAGTGTAGTTTTACATCTCCTCTCTCAGGCTTCTCTCTGGAGCTCTAGTAACAACAGGTCTGTGAGCCAATCAGAAGAGAGGAGGCTCTGAGTCTCTCTTCTGATTGGCTGACTGAGTGGTCCAATAAAAAATATAGCAGATTTCAGGTAAAAACACTGAGAGAAACCAAATCCTGCAAGGTTTGGATGGTGGGTCCAGGTGGGCGGGGCTTGGTGACTGCTTTGTTGTGACATCACAAAGTTCCAGAAGTCCTGACGGCTGGTTTTAAGGCTCAGTTTCTGAATACAGGCTGTGTGCATTTCTCTGTGGACTGAGGCTTTGATACTTTCACAGTATTAATATAGAAGCTAGACCTGATCTATAATCACACTACACATGGACACAGACCTTTACACTGGAGGAGCTTTAATACAGAGGAATAAAAATACACTTTTAATACTGGAAGTAAATGTACAGTTTAACTATTACCAACACAATGTAAACATCAAAAACTAAAAACACTCATTATGCAAAAGGTTGTAATGATTATATTCTGTATTATTAGATTATTACATGTGATGCATTAACATTTAAACAGTATTTAAAAACTGGCAGAGCTCATTTTAACAACTACATCAGCTGTTATTAAGTTTCATGAACATTAATGAATCATATGATAAAAACTGCATGAAAGTTGCATGAAATGTAAATACTCAAGTAAAGTGAAATTAAATCAACATTGTACTGAGGAACAACAAATGTACTTCTTTATTTGGACATACAGACACACACATACACCTGCAGAGACAGTGTATGTGTGTGTGTTACACTTCATATGAATGTCCAGTCTCACAGTCTTAGTGTCTGTGTGTTTTAATGGCTGTGTGTGTGCTTTGGTTGCTTTGGTCTTTAGTCTTCATTAAAGACCTGAACCTGGACCTGTGTTCTGATTCAGGTTCAAATGAAATGTCACATGTGTCTGGTCTGAGTGCAGCACGCAGCATCTTCAGTCAAATGAACAAACAAATGAATATGCTGATAGTGGTTTGGTGACAGTGTTGATGGTGTCTGTTACTCTGAGAGCAAAGTAACTGGACATGAGACGTGTGTGTCTCTGCTGCTTTAGGCCTGAGGTTGAAGTTTAATATCACAGTGTTTCCAGGTGTCACATGAACAGTAAGAGAACTTTCACCTCTCAAATACACAGGCCACAGGCTGGTGTTGTGTTTTATTCTGAAAACTCTGACGTTGTGTTTTATTTTGAAAACTCTGGGGTTAGGGTTAGCTGTTATTCACTTACATTCCCTGTTTTAATGCTACAACTTTCTTTGCTGTTCCTCCTTCAGAGGATTTACTGCAGAGGAGACGATCTACTTCCTGTTTACACCGGCTCGCACATGCTCAGTGCACATGAGTCGTTGTTTTCATGTGTGTTGGTCTGGAAGCGCTGTTTTAAATTGAAAATGTGGTGGTGTGGACGTAGTCTGAGGAGCTCTGCCAGACTTCCTGCTTGTTTCAGGGTCGTTTTACTTTCAGTCAGTTCTTGTAGTTGCTTTGTCCATAGAATCAGAATCAATGTTAAGATCTGAGGAACAATGTGGATAAAATGGCAGCAGCTTGAGTCTGTTATGTTAAATTCAGAAAACATCTGAACAACACACAGCACATGAGCTGCGAATACTCACGACACAACAGGAAGTGTTTCAAGGGGGACACTAAAACGTGATGAACCAGGCTGGGGTGTTATAGGCTAACACATCCAAAGCTTTTAACTTCAGAAGTCACAAAGTATTGAACAACAAGTGCGTCCCAGCCGGGTTCGTCACTTTTTAGTGTTCCCTGGAAACACTTCCTGTTGTGTCGTGAGTATGTGTTGTCATGTTTTCTTAAGTGGCAGTGCTTTGATCTCTCAGGGCCACCGTAGATTTTTGTGTAATGGACAGGTGCACTTCAGGTGTAGATACAAAACTCACAAATTCACTGGTATGTTTGTTTACATTTCTTTATTTACATGTTTGTTTGTTTGTGTCAGTGTTGTAAAACATACACACACTAATATATTTATACATGCAAATAGTTTTGACCCCCTCAAAGCCTGAGAGTGTTCAAGTTTCGTCTCTCATGTACAGTATGTTTATGTACAGTACAAGTGTGTGTGTGTGTATACACGTCCTTGCAGAAGTGCCGTATGTGTTGGCCCGGCGTCGCCCCCCCTGCCCGGGCCCCTCCATCTATTTCTGGCTCTGCGTCACGCCTGGGCTTTACTCCTGTGGCAAGAGGAGTGTTTCTCTAGGGCTCCCACTCTGCTATACACACACACACACACACACACACACACACATTCAC
>NW_019174567.1:252312-259812 GCF_002260705.1 Seriola dumerili | reverse complement strand
GGCGTAGGAAGTCCTGCCGCTCCGCCAAGTGTGTTAAACCATTTTTCCATTCACAAATTCTCAGACAGTGAAGTGTGCTGCTTCTGCCCTAGTATGTGCACGTGTGTGTGTGTGTGTGTGTGTGTATTGGCGTGCACGCGCCGTGTGATGCTCTGGAGTCGGGTGAGTAGGCGATGTGTGTCTGAGACCAGAGTCGATCGCTTTACTTCAGCACAGATAACGCTGCTTATTTAAATGCGACTCATTTATTTATTTATTTATCTTGAAGATGGGAATTTTTGCTTCCCAGAAAAAGATGCTGTTTTTCTTTCTCTGCATGAAGAGCTGAGATCATCTTTTAACCCATTTACCACCGAGAATAAAACATTAGCAGCGAGCCTGTGCCAGAGAAGGGAGCAGTGTGTCAGATGGTTGAACTTTACCTGCTGCCGGCAGACGCTCGTTCATTTGCGTACGGTATGAAAATGCTGCTGCAGAGACAGCTCATCCATCAAACACTATCTGCTTTTGTTTTTATGCCCTACATGTTGTGTCACTGCTCCCTGGGTAAAGTCTGGCAGCTGCACAGGAAGTGGTGTGTCAAACAGGATAGTTAGCATGTAATTTAGCTGCTAGCAGCATGGATGAAAGGATAGTTTACCGCAGAAAAATTCAGGTTCTGCTGATGAAGATTGTTTGATGCGGCTGAAAGCTGGATGCTAAATGAATGAAAGAATGAACTTTCATGTTCAACAGTTGAAGGATGATTTCCATTCATTACAAGTTGGGTCTTATTTTCATCGTTCTTTTCTATCAGTTATGATAAACATGTATTTATCCAAAGTTGCGCAGAGCGAGGAGCGTTAGCACTGTGTATCTAAACCACTGTATTTGAGGGTCAAACTGAAAGTGAGTGCACCTGAGATGTCAGTAATAGTCACTGCAGGAGAAATGTGTGTGTGCAACTAATGGTGAGTAAAGTGGGTCAAGGTTAAAGCAAATGCTGGCAAACAACTTTTGTTTGTTTTCTACTTGTTTCTTCTTCTTCTGTGTTTTATTTGAAGTGTTGATCCATCAGAAGATATAAAAACCATCTCAGTGTAGTTTCACATCTCCTCTCTCAGGCTTCTCTCTGCAGCTCTAGTAACAACAGGTCGGTGAGCCAATCAGAAGAGAGGAGGCTCTGAGCCTCTCTTCTGATTGGCTGACTGGTTTCTGTGTGATCCAATAAAAATGAAGCAGATTTCAGGTAAAAACACTCAGAGAAACCAAATCCTGCAAGGTTTGGATGGTGGGTCCAGGTGGGCGGGGCTTGGTGACTGCTTTGTTGTGACATCACAAAGTTCCAGAAGTCCTGACGGCTGGTTTTAAGGCTCAGTTTCTGAATACAGGCTGTGTGCATTTCTCTGTGGACTGAGGCTTTGATACTTTCACAGTATTAATATAGAAGCTAGAGCTGATCTATAATCACACTACACATGGACACAGACCTTTACACTGGAGGAGCAGTCTCTGTTGTCGCTGTATCAGCATCACAGCTGATGTGGACAACAAGACAAAAAATATGACCCAAGTTTTAAGAAACTAAAACTGAAGGACACACATAAGGGATTAATTTCTGTTTTTCTTCAACTAACTCCTTCAAAATCTTCACACTGGGATGGATGTGACGTCTTCAGGATTAATTAAGACCGTAGTAAAGTGACTGAACTCAGTGTCAGTCGCTTCATCAAACTCTGCTTCCTGCATTGTTTTCTTCTCCTTTCTATTCTCTCTCTCTCTGACATGTATCCATCTTTCCGTCTGACCTATATTTCTACTTCTTCTGTGTGTGTGTGTGTGTGTGTGTGTGTGTGTGTGTGTGTGTAGTAACTCAACACGAAACTCATGTTACCAAACACAGCCCAGCTTCCTCTTAGCGTCTAACACACACATGCACACACACGCGAGTAGGACAGGTGGCTGTATCACCTTGACGTCCAGTTTTTACGACACACTCTACATTCATCTCTCGCTCGCTCTCTCTCGCTCTCTCTCGCTCTCTCGCTGCAGGTATAAGCCCCTTATACCTTCTGTGCTACAAACGCTGCCAGGACCACACACACACACACACACACACACACACACACACACACAGCAGGTAGTGGCAGCATATCATAGCCTCTGGTCTCCTGGCAAACAGAGCCTCATGATGGAGGGATGACAGGAGAGAGAGGGATGCACAGATGGAGGGAGGACAAACGAAGGGTTAGAAGGAAGGAGGAGGAGGAGGAGGGGGTGAAACAGAACGAAAGGAGCTATGGAGGCAAAGATAGAGGGATGTTGATGGAGTGATGGAAGGAGGGAAAGAGTAGAGTGAACAAGGTAAAGGAGGTAAAGAACGAGAGATGGGAGGAAGGAGACTAATGAATCAGACAGAAGGAGGGAGTGATGGAGGGAGGGAGGGCGATGGAAGGAAAGAAAAAGGTAGATGAGTTACAGGGAGTGATGGAAGCAAAGATGAAGGGATGACTGGGGATGGGAGTGACTGATAAGAAAGAGGTATTGATGAATGATGAATGAGGAGTGATGGAAGAGAATCACAGATGGAGTGATAGAGGGAGAAATGAAGGGATGACTGGAGGTTTGGGGAGTGACAGAGGAAGAAATGAACATGTGATGTGGTGATGGAAGTGAAATAAGGAGGAGATGGAGGGAGTCAAAAGGAGTGATAGAGGGAGAAATGGAGGGATGATGATGAGGTGATGGATGGGAAATAAGAAACTGAAGGCTCGGGGAGTGACGGAGGTGGAGATGGAGGAAGGAGTGGCTTGTCTTCAAGCAACAGAAATAGGACATTTTGGTAGAGTAAGGCGACATGAGTGATGAGAGATGCAGCAGATGAAAGGATGATGGGATGACTGAGGCGGAGATGAAGGAGAAGAGGAGCAGAGCGCAGAGTGATGGAGGGAGACGAGAGGAAAGAGGAGCGTGGAGGAATTGTTTCTTATCGCAGTGAAACATTTTCTGTTGCTCCTCTTTTCTTCCCACATTCCTCCATCCATTCCTTTTCCTTGTCTCATGCCTTCCCTCTCCACATCTTCCATCACTTCCTGTCATCCTTCTCCTGTTGTTATTCCCTCTGCTTCCTCCCTCGTCCTCACCTCACCTCTCCACTCACCCTCTCTCCCTTTCTCACTCCTTCCCCGTTCTGTCACTCCCTTCTCTCCTTTTTTTTCTAGCTTTGCTCCTTTGTGTAACTTTATTTCACGTTGCAACATGTTCAAAAACACCTCCGTCAAAACGAAAGAAGAAGAAGAAGAAGAAGAAGAAGAAGAAGAAGAAGGATAAAGAGGCCCGGCGCTGCAAAGACATGGAAACTTAGAGGAGTTAACTGTTTTCTCTCTGCCAGACTCTCTCTGTCTCTCTCCTTCGTTCTCCTTCTCTTTCCAGAGGAGCAGGAGTTAGAGTGTGTGTGTGTGTGTGTGTGTGTGTGTGTGTGTGTGTGTGTGTGTGTGTGGTTGGAATGTGGAGGCTCGTAAGTCACCTCTGATTTTCCACTCCCGCTGGGACACATCCCATTATCAGTTTTATATGAAACTAGGAAATTCCTCTGTGGTCTGTGTGTGTGTTCATGTGTGTGTTTGTCAGGTGGGTGTGTGTGTGTGTGTGTGTGTGTGTATGTGTGTGTGTGTGTGGTGTCTGGCTCCATAATGAGCAGCTTAACAGTGGAATAAAAACTGGGCATTTTCCTTCCCCTTCTTCTTCTTCTCTTCAGTTCAGAACCACCATAAAAAAACCTAAAAAGCAGTGTGAGTGTTTTTCAGTGAAACAGTCCAGAGGTTGACTGACTGTTGACTGACTGGAAGGTGTTTGTCTGTTTAGAAACATTAATGTTGCTTCACTTTTATTGGTTAGTTTCTCTGAATTTCTGGAAACGGTTTAGATTAAGTGCACGTTGTTGATTGGTTGTTGCTCTGAGGAAACTGGTTCGTTCTGATGGACGGCTGATTGTTGGTAGATATTGTTGATGATTTGTTGGTTAACTTGTTCTTCAGAGTGCAGGTGGTTAGTTGACTAATTAGTTGCTGGTTTCATGTTTTATTTATTTGTTTTATTTTATTATTTTTATTTTATTTTCAATAATTAAAAAAAATTGAATAAAAAGAATATTTAGTTGGTTTGATGGTTGAATAGTTACTGCACATAGCTCATAGCATAGTAGCTAGCTGAACGTTTGATTGGTTGGATGGTGACATCCTATGAAAATGAAGACGTGATGATTGGTTGGTGTTTTGTGGTGGGCGGGTTTGGGTGAGGACAGGATGGTGAAGAGCCTCAGACTAGACAAAACTCACCTGTGAACCTTTGGTAATCGATTGGTAATCTTAGTGAATAAGTTGGTTGCTCATCTGATGGTTTGTTAGTTGACGACCTTTTAACGACGACCGCTCCTCCAACCTGAGCGTCTCCTGAAAGAGCGCCACCTACGATGGTTTGATGTGTCAAAATTAGAATTTAGCTGGTTTATTAGCTTGATAGCTTCAGCTTTTTGTACAGATGTTTGCACTGATTGGTTGAATAAATTACCTGGATGGTCACACTGGGATTACTACGTGATGTTATGACTCGTTTAGCTAGTTGACTGGGCAGAGCATAAACGTGTTAGCTTGTCAGATGTTGCATTAGCTGCTTTGGACGACTGGTCACACTGAGCAGCGGTTGTTTGTGTGGTTGTCTATATGATGAAACTGCGTCACAGCTGGAAACAGCAGGGTGATGCAGGGGTACAAACAGAAAAGACAAACAGCTGATGGCTGTAGGAGAGACGAGGAAAAAAGAGAATAGGGAAGAGATGAGAATAGAAACCAAATTTTTCCTCACCCGGAGGCCGTTTTTTTTTTAACTTCCCAGTCTACAGTGAGTGGAAAATCAACAGAGGAATATTCCACACCTCTTTGTTTCTGCTTCGCCCTCTCGTCTCTCCACCTTGATCTTTCCATCTTCAAGTATGGAAAGAAGGTAGGGAAACAGAGATGTGATTAAGAGGAATTAATCCTGAGTCACATGGCTTTAAAGATTGTTTTTTTTGGGCAGACTGTCAGGAAAGATGAGGAGACTTTATCTGCCAGTCCGTATTCAGGTTTTTAAATGAGTTGACCATGAGCTGTCTGTGCGGAAATACACATACACCGTCCTGCTGCTGCAAATACTCACCAGAGAACCCAGTGTGGATCAATCCGCCGCTGAAAATAGTTCCCAGTAAATGTCTTGTTTCTTCCTGTTTGAGTAACATTTGCTATAAATTACAGTGAAAACCTACCAAGGCTTTTCTAAATGAAACAATATTTTTATGAGTCATTGTTTCAGGATGTGTGTTCAGTAGGAAGCAGTGGGCACTGAGCTGACTGAAACAGACAGAGTAGGAGTTCATGATATTGGGCTGTATAAATAAAACTTGACACATTGTTAGGTTGGTCTTTTTATGGGATTTCTTAACAATGAGATAAATGATGTGATAAAATCCTGTATTCTGTTAATTTCAGGATTTTATGTTTCTCCAGTGGTGTTTGAAATTTAACAAGTTTTGGGTTTATGAAACCTCAAGAAGCTAAAAGAAAAAAAAAAGGAGAAAAAAAGAGCTAAAAACAAAAGATGGCATCAAAAATACAGTTTAGTGATGAGAGAAACAAGATGTTTCCCTTCATGAGCTTCGCCAAGGAGGTTTTGTTTTCACCTGCATCTCTTTGTTTGTTTGTTTGTTTGTTTGTTTGTTTGTTTGTTTGTCAGCAAGATTATGTAAAAAGTTCTGACATGGTCCAAAGAAGACCCCATTAGATTTTGGTGCAGATCCGTTTAAAGCTCCATGTTTCTTCTTCTTCTGTGTTTTATTTGAAGTGTTGATCCATCAGAAGATATAAAAACCATCTCAGTGTAGTTTTACATCTCCTCTCTCAGGCTTCTCTCTGCAGCTCTAGTAACAACAGGTCAGTGAGCCAATCAGAAGAGAGGAGGCTCTGAGCCTCTCTTCTGATTGGCTGACTGTTTTCTGAGTGATTCAATAAAAATAAAGCAGATTTCAGGTAAAAGCACTGAGAGAAACCAAATCCTGCAAGGTTTGGATGGTGGGTTCAGGTGGGCGGGGCTTGGTGACTGCTTGGTTGTGACATCACAAAGTTCCAGAAGTCCTGACGGCTGGTTTTAAGGCTCAGTTTCTGAATACAGGCTGTGTGCATTTCTCTGTGGACTGAGGCTTTGATACTTTCACAGTATTAATATAGAAGCTAGAGCTGATCTATAATCACACTACACATGGACACAGACCTTTACACTGGAGGAGCTTTAAAGGGGCAGATCCAGGAACTTTTTTTATCACTTTCCTAACATTGCAAGACGTAGTATTTCATTTCATTTTCATCAGTTTCTCAGGAAATAATGTTTAAATCTTAATGTAAAAAACGAGACATATTAATGGTGTTGAGATCTATAATTTGTTGTACCTTGGCGGAGGTTTGTTCTCCACTGTATGACTCAATTTTCTGAAAATGCTTGCACCAGATTTTTTCTTGCTGACTCTCACTAATGTCGCTGAAGTGCATGAAAGTTGCAGTAACCGTTGCACGTGAAGCGGGAGCTGCTGAGCATCCTTCCTCCAGAAGAAAAAGACCCAGTGTTACATACAAACCGTCGGCACTTTCTACATGTGGAGGAGAAATTATTCATGGGCTTCTCTGGTGTCGCACTATTACATCAGCTTCATTACATCCCATATGTTTACACTCACACTAATGATCTCAACACACCAAGATAACACACTTAAATCTTTGGTGGATCATTTACACCATTCACTAACTTTTTATACACTAAACTATTGATCGATTAATGGAACCAGAGTGATCAATAATGAAAGTAAACATCAGTTGCAGCCTGATTTTGTGTGTCAAAGGTCAACAGAGAAAAACGTCTGTAAAGTGGATGAATGTTATCCCTCAGGTGAAGCTGTGGCTGTGGTATTATAATCAATAGACCTGATCAGGTTCATGTCAGCGCCCTTTAAGGCTTGGACTCATTCACCGCGCTCAGCCTAAAGGGATTATGGGTAAAACATGCAGAGGAGCTACGCTGTAGATTAAGTGTGATCATGTTGTTGGGAATAGACCAATAAAAGAGACTCTTCACAGCACAGCTGGAGCGCTTCATTTTCCTCTTTGGAAAAGACGAGTGGAAACACACACACACAAGTCAGTGTGTGTGTGTGTGTGTGTGCATGTGACAGACATGAAACAGAAAAACAGTGTCATAGTTTTCCCTGCCCTCGTCCTGGCGGGGCTTGAGGAAGACTCGGAAAAATCTGATCTGAAAACAGCCGCCCCACTGTGTGTGTGTGTGTGTGTGTGTGTGTGTGTGTGTGTCTGTGTGTGTGTGTGTGTGTGTGTGTCGCACATGTGATTGTCCACTTTTCTGTCACCATGTGTTTTGATGTTTTCCATCCATTATGTTGTTGACGTGTGTGTAGATGTTTGTGTGTATGTGTGTGTGTGT
>NW_019174567.1:252153-252287 GCF_002260705.1 Seriola dumerili | reverse complement strand
GGGGGTGGGGGGTGGGGGGGTTGCTTCACACCTCCGGTGACCACTTCCTTCACCACATCCTGTTTATTTCCTGTTGCAATAGAACCGGACTCCCTCAAAAATGCAAACACACACACACACACACACACACACAC
>NW_019174567.1:251385-251795 GCF_002260705.1 Seriola dumerili | reverse complement strand
CCCTCTCTCTCTCTCTCTCTCTCTCTCTCTCTCTCTCTCTCTCTCTCTCCTCCCCTGGTCTCCCCCTTTTATCTCTCACCCCTCTGTAACTTGGCATCTTTATCTCTCTCTCTCTCCCTCTCTCTTTCTCTCCCCTCTGTCCACCTGTTGCTTCTCACTCTCGTTCTCTCTCCCTGTTTCTCCCCCCTTCCTCCTCCCTTAGTCTTCCATTTCTCTCACGCCCTCTTGCTCCCCCTCCTCTCTTTTCCTCCTCCCCTCTCTCCCCATTTGTCTTCCTCTCTTTCTCTCTTTCCTCCCCTTCTCCCTCTTTCTTCCACTCTCCTTCTTTCCCATCACTTCTTCCTTGAGAAAATATTTAGAGTGTTTGTGTGATTGTAAAAAAGGAAGGAGGATTGGTGGAGTTGGGGGGC
>NW_019174567.1:227860-251360 GCF_002260705.1 Seriola dumerili | reverse complement strand
TTTTATTATTATTCTTAAAGGACTTTTAAATTTGAATGTGCTCATATTACTCGACTTTGTTGATAAAATTTGGCTTTTATTTTTGACATGGCGCACCATAATAGTTCGTCTGTCTGATTTGTGATAACAGAAAGAGTCGAGTGAGACGGAGGACAAAAGACTGACAGACAAAGGTCAGTAAATACTGCAACAGAAAGACAAAAACAAAGTGACGACGGACTCTGACATAAAGACGGCCATCATGCAGACAGACAGGTTAGAAGGAAAAAAGGACAGACGCGACAAAAGCAAGAAGCAGACAGACGAGATGGCACGAGTGAAGAAATGGAAAAAGACGGAGGAGACAGGTAAACAAACCAGAGAGAAGCGACCAGACTGGACAAGAAAAAGAACAGACAGGAAACAAACAGACAGACATGTATGAAAAAAAAGCCAAAAACAGCCAGACAGACAGCGCACAATTAGTGAAGACTGATAAAAGCTGATGTACAGACACTACAGAACAGACAGAATGGACGGAGAGACAGACGGAGAGAGAGCACAGCCAGTCCCGCAGTCCTCCTAGCAGAGAGGCGCTAGGAAGTCCTTTGCCGCTACCGCCAAGTGTGTTTAAACCATTTTTTCCATTCACAAAAATTCCTCAGACAGTGAAGTGTGCTGCTTCTGCCCTGGTATTGTGCACGTGTGTGTGTTGTGTGTGTGTGTATTGGCTGTGCACGCGCCGTGTTGATGCTCTGGGAGTCGGAGTGAGTCAGGCGATGTGATGTTGAGACCAGAGGATCGATCGCTTTACTTCAGCCACAGATAACGCTGCTTATTTAAATGCGACTCATTTATTTTATTTATTTATCTGAAGATGGGAATTTTTGCTTCCCAGAAAAAGATGCTGTTTTTCTTTCTCTCATGAAGAGCTGAGATCATTCTTTAAACCCATTTACCACCGAGAATAAAAAAAACATTAGCAGCGAGCCTGTGCCAGAGAAGGAGCAGTGTGTTCAGATTGGTTGAACTTTACCTGCTGCCGGCAGACGCTCGTTCATTGCGTACGGTATGAAAATTGCTGCTGCCAGAGACAGCTCCAATCCATCAAACACTATCTGCTTTTGTTTTTTATTGCCCTACCATGTTGTGTCACTGGCTCCCCTGGGTAAAGTTCTGGCAGCTGACACAGGAAGTGGTGTGTCCAAACAGGATAGTTAGCATGTAATTAGCTCGCCTAGCAGCATGATGAAAAGGATAGTTTTACCGCCAGAAAAATTCAGGTTCTGCTGATGAAGATTGTTTGATTGCGCGGCTGAAAGCTGGATTGCTAAATGATATGAAAGAATGAACTTTCATGTTCAAACAGTTGAAGGCATTGATTTCCATCATTACAAGTTGGTGCTTTATTCATCGTTCTTTTCTAATCAGGTTATGAGTAAAACATGTATTTATCCAAAGTTTGCGCAGAGCGAGGATGCGTTAGCACTGTGTACTCTAAACCACTGTATTGAGGTCAAACTTTCGAAAATGAGTGCACCTGAGATGTCAGCTAATAGTACTGCAGGAGAAATGTGGTGTGTTGCAACTAATGGTGAGTAAAGTGGGTCAAGGTTAAAGCAAATGGCTTGGCAAAACACTTTTGTTTGTTTTTCTACTTGTTTCTTCTTCTTCTGGTTTTATTTGAAGTGTGATCCATCAGAAGAATATAAAAACCCATCTCAGTGTAGTTTCACAATCTCCTCTTCCCAGCTTCTCTTTCTGCAGCTCTAGTAAACAACAGGTCGGGTGAGCCCAATCAGAAGAGAGGAGGCTCTGAGCCTCTCTTCTGATGGCTGAAACTGTTTTTCTCGAGAGATCCAATAAAAATAAATCAGATTTCAGGGTAAAAAACACTCAGAGAAAACCAAATCCTGCTCAGAGGTTTGGAGTTGGTGGCGTCCAGGTGGGCGGGGCTTGGTGACTGCTTTAGTTGTGGACAGCACCAACAGTTCCAGAAGGTCCCTGTACGGGCTGATTTTAAAGGCTCAGTCTGAATACCAGGCTGCGTGTGCATTTCTCTGTGGACTGAGGCTTTGATACTTTCACAGTATTAATAATAGAAAGCTTAGAGCCCTGATCTATTAATCACACTAGCACATGGACACAGACCTTTACACTGGAGAAGCAGTCGCTTGCGACAACAAGACAAAACGAATATGACCCAAGTCTTTTAAGAAACTAAAACTGCAAGGACCACACATGAGCGGATTAATTCTGTTTTTCTCTACAAACTAACTCCTTCGAGGAGTCTTCACCACTGCGGATGGATGTGACGTTCTTCAGGATTAATTAAGACCGTGTAGTAAAGTGGACTTGAACTCAGTGGTCAGTCGCTTCATCAAACTCTCGCTCCCTTGCATTGCTTTTCTTCTCCATTTTACTATTCTTCTCTTCTCTCTGACATGTATCCCATCTTTCCGTCTGACCTACTATTTCGTACTTCTTCTGTGCTGGTGTGTGTCGCTGTGTGTGTCGTGTGTGAGCTATTGTGTGTGCATGCTTTGTGTTGCTGCTGCTGTGTGTTCTACTGTGGTGCTGTTGTGTGTACGTAACTCAAACACGAAATCTCATGCTTACCAAAACACAGCCCACGCTTGCCTCTTGCGTCGCGATAGGAAGGTGGCCTGTATCACCTTGACGTCCAGTTTCTACGACACACTCTACATTCATTCTCTCGCTCGCTCTCGCTCGCTCTCTCCTCGCTCCGTCTCGGCTGCAGGTATAAGCCCCTTATACCTTCTGTTCTACAAAACGCTGCCAGGAACCACACACACACACACACACACACACACACGACAACACACACACCCACACACCACACACACACACACAACACACACACACACACACAGCTAGGTACAGTGGGCAGCATATCAATAGCCTCTGCTGTCTCCTGGCAAAACAGGAGCCTCATGACTGGAGCTGGATGGACAGGGAGAGAGAGGGAGTGCCACAGATGGAGCGAGGACCAAAAACGAAGGGTTAGAAAGGAAGGAGGAGCCCTTCGAGGAGGAGGAGGGGTTGTGAAAACAGAACGAAAGGGAGCTGATGCGAGGCAAAGATAGAGGGATGTTGATGGCAAGTGATGGAAAGGAGGGAAAAGAGTACGACCGTGACAAAACAAGTTAAAGGACGGTAAAGAACGAGACGATGGGAGGAAGGAAGGGACTAATGAATCAGACAGAAAGCGAGGGAGTGATGGAGTGAGGCCGAAGGGCGTATGGAAGAAGAGAAACAAGGCCATAGATGAGTTACAGGACAGTGAGAGAAGCAGAGCATGAAGGTGATGATGGTGATGGGGAAGTGACGATAAGAAGATGGCTATGATTGACAATGATTGATATGAGGTCGCCACAAACAGCTAGTGAATGGAAAGAAGAATCACAGCATGGAGTGATAGAGGGAGAAATCTGAAAGGGATGCCTGGAGGTTTGGGAGTGAACCAGAGGACAGATACTATGGAACATGTGATGTGGTAGATGGAAGTGAAATAAGGAGGGAGATGGAGGGGCAGTCAAAAGAGGACTAGAGCGGAAGAAATGGAGGGCATGATGATGAGGTGATGGATGGGAAATAAGGAAAACTGAAGGCCTCGGCGGCGAGTGACGGAGGTGGAGATGAGGAAGAGTGGCTTGTCTTCAAGCAAAGAAAAATAGGACATTTTGGTAGAAGCCTAAGGCCGACATTTGAGTGCATGAGAGAACTGCAGCAGATGAAAGGATGATGGGACATGGACTGAGGCGGAGATGATAGGAGAAGAGGAGCAGAGCGCAGAAGTGATGGAGGGAGACGAGGAGGGAAAGCAGGGAGCGTGAGGAATTGTTTCTATAGCCGCAGTGAAACACATTTCTGTTGCTCCTCTTTTCTTCCCACATTCCCTCCATCCATTCCTTATTCCTTTGTATCTCATGCCTTTCCTCTCCACATCTTCCATCACTTCCTGTCATCCTTCTTCCTGTTGTTATTCCCTCTGCGTTCCTCCCTCGTCTCACCTCACCCTCTCCACTCACCCATCTCTCCCCTTTCTCAACTCCCTTCCCCGCGTTCTGTCACTACCCTTCTCTCCTTTCTTTTTCTAGCTTTGCATCCTTTGTGTAACTTTATATTCCAGACGTCTGCAACATTGTTCAAAAAACCACCTCCGTCAAAACGAAGGAAGCAAGAAGAAGAAGAAGAAGAAGAAGAAAAGAAGAAGGGAAAAGAGCCCCGGCGGCTGCAAAGACATGGAAACTTAGCAGGAGTTAACTGATTCTCTCTGCCACGACTCTCTCTGTCTCTCTCCTTCGTTCTCCTTCTGCTTCCCAGAGGAGCAGGAGTTAGATGTGTGTCGTGTGTGTGTGTGTGTGCTGGTGTGTGTCTGTTGTGTGTGTGTGTGTGTGTGTGTGTGTGTAGTGGTGTGTGGGGTTGGGCAAGTCCTGTGTGTGGTTGGGAAATGTGGAGGGCTCGTAAGTCCACCTCTGATTTTCCACTCCCCCCCCCCCACTGACACATCCCATTATCAGTTTTATATGAAAACTAGGAATTCCTCTGTTGGTCTGTGTGTGTGTTCATGTGTGTGTTTGTCACGGTGCGGAGGTTGTGTGTGTGTCGTGTGTGTGTTGTGTGTGTGTGTGATGTGGTGTGTGTGTGTGTGTGTGCATGTGTGTCAGTTGTGTACATTGTGTGCTGTGTTGGTGTCTGGCTCCATAATCGAGCAGCTTAACAGTGGAATAAAAACTGGGCATTTTCCTTCCCCTTCTTCTTCTTTCTGTCAGTTCATGAACCACCATAAAACAAACCTAAAAAAGCAGTGTGAAGTGTTTTTTCAGTGAAACAGTCCAGAGGTTGACTGACTGTTGGACTGACTGCTTGACTGGACTGGAAGGTGTTTGTCTTTTTTAGAAACATTAATGCTTGCTTCCACTTTATTGGTTAGTTCTCTGAATTTCTGGAAACGGTTTAGATTAAGTGCACGTTGTTGATTGCGTTGTTCTGAGGAAACTGGTTCGTTCCTGCATGGCACGGCTGATGTGGTAGATATTGTTTGAATGTGATTTGGTTGGTTAACTTGTTTCTTCAGAGTGCAGGTGTTAGTTGTACTAGGTTGTATGCTGGTTTCATTGTTTATTATTTGTTTTATTGTTTATATTTTTTTTTATTTCAATAATTAAAAAAAATTAAATAAAAAAGAATATTCTAGTTGGTTTGATGGTTGGAACGGTTACTGCACATACTCATTAGCCTAGCTAGCTAGACTGAACGTTTGAATTGGGGTTGGAGGTTGACAATCCTATTGGAAAAGTGAAGACGTGCGATGATGTTGGTGTTTTGTGTGTGGGCGGCCGTTTGGGTGAGGACAGGATGGTGAAGAGCCTCAGACTAGACAAAACTCACCTGTGAACCCTTTTGGTAAATCGATTTGGTAATTCTTAGTGAATAAGTTGGTTGCCTCATCTGATGGTTTGTTAGTTGGACGACTTTTTGAACGACGACCGCTCCTCCAACCTGAGCGTCTCCTGAAAGAGCGCCACACCTACGATTGGTTTTGATGTGTCAAAATTAGAAATTTAGCTGTTTATTAGCTTGATAGCTGTCAGCTTTTTGTTACAGATTGTTTGCAACTGATTTGGTTGAACTAAATTACCTGGGATGGTCACACTGGGGCGATTACGTACGTTGATGTTATGACTCGTTTAGTAAGTTGACTGGGCAGAGCATAAACTGTTAGCTTGTCAGATGTTGGCATTAGCGCTTTGGACGACTTGGGTCACACGAGCAGCGGCTTAGTTTGTGTGGTTGTCTATATGATGAAAACTGCGTCACAGCTGGAAACAGCAGGGTGATGCAGGGGTTACAAAACAGTGAAAAGGACAAACAGGCTGAAATGGCTGTAGGAGATGACGATGGAAAAAAGAAGAATAGGGAAGAGATGGAGAATAGAAACCAAATTTTTCCTCACCCGGAGAGGCCGTTTTTTTATTTTTAACTTACCAGGTCGTACACAGTGGAGTCGGAAAATCAACAGAAGGAATATTCCACACCTCTTATTTTTCTGCTTCGCCCCCTCTCGTCTCTACCACCCTTGATCTTCCATCTTCCAAAGTATGGAAAGAACGGTTAGGAAACAGAAGATGTGATTATAAGGAGGAATTAATCCTGAGGTTCACATTGGCTTTAAAGATTGTTTTTTGTGGGCAGACTGTCAGAAAGATGGGTGGAGACCTTTATCGCAGTCCGTATTCAGGTTTTTAAATGGAGTTGGACCATGAGCTGTCGTGCGGAAATACACATACACCGTATCCTGCATGCTGCAAATACTCACCAGGAGAACCCAGTGTGGAATCAATCCGCCGCTGAAAAATAGTTCCGCAGTAAATGTTCTTCATGTTTTCTTCCTGTTTGAGTAACATTTGCTATAAAATTACAGTGAAAACCTACCAAGCTCTTTCTAAATTGAAAAACAGATATTTTTATTGAGTCATCTGTTTCAGGATGTGTGCTCAGTAGAAGCATGTGGGCACATTGAGCTGATGAAACAAGACAGAAGTAGAGTTTCATGATGATTGGTGGCTATAAACTTAAACTTGACCCAACATTGTTAGGTTGGTTCTTTTTATGGGATTTTCTTAACACAATGAGATACGAATTTGATAATTGATAAAAATCCTGTATTCTGTTAATTTCAGGATTTTTATGTTTTCTCCAGTGGTTTTTGCAAATTTCAACAAGTTTTGGGTTTATTAAACCTCAAAGAAGCCTAAAAGAAAAAAAAAAGGGAGAAAAAAAGAGCTAAAAAAAAAGATGCATCAAAAAATACAGTTATTGCTATGAGAGAAACAAGATGTTTCCCTTCATGAGCGTTCGCCAAGGAGGTTTTGTTTTTCACCTTGCATCTCTTGTTTGTTTGTTTGTTTGTTTTTTGTTTGTTTTTGTTTGTCAGCAGGATTATGTAAAGAATTCTGTGACATGGTCCAAAAGAAGACCCCAGTTAGATTTTGGTGCAGCATCCGTTTTAAAGCTCCATGTTTCTTCTTCTTCTGGTTTTAGATTGAGTGTTGAATCCATCAGAAGATATAAAAACCATCTCAGTGTAGTTTTTACATCTCCTCTCTCAGGCTTCTCTCTGCAGCTCTAGTAACAACAGGTCAGTGAGCCAATCAGAAGAGAGGAGGCTCTGAGCCTCTCTTCTGATTGGCTGACTGTTTTCTGAGTGATTCAATAAAAATAAAGCAGATTTCAGGTTAAAAACACTGAGAGAAACCAAATCCTGCAAGGTTTGGTATGGTGGGTCAGCGTGGGCGGGGCTTGGTGGACTGCTTGGTTGTGACATCACAAAGTTCCAGAAGTCCTGACGGCTGGTTTTAAGGCTCAGTTCTGAATACAGGCTGTGTGCATTTCTCTGTGGACTGAGGTCTTTGATACTTTCACAGTATTAATATAGAAGCTAGAGCTGATCTATAATCACACTACACATGGACACAGACCTTTACACTGGAGGAGCTTTAAAGGGGCAGATCCAGGAACTTTTTTTATCACTTTCCTAACATTGCAAGACGTAGTATTTCATTTCATTTTCATCAGTTTCTCAGAAATAATGTTTTAAATCTTATGTTAAAAAACGAGGACATATTAATGGGTGTTGAGATCTATAATTTGTTGTACCTTGGCGGAGGTTTGTTCTCCACTTGTATGACTCAATTTTCTGAAAATGCTTGCACCAGATTTTTTCTTGCTGACTTCTCACTAATGTCGCTGAAGTGCATGAAAGTTGCAGTAACCGTTTGCACGTGAAGGGGAGCTGCTGAGCATCCTTCCTTCCAGAAGAAAAAGACCCAGTGTTACATACAAACCGTCGGCACTTTCTACATGTGGAGGAGAAATTATTCATGGGCTTCTCTGGTGTCGCACTATTACATCAGCTTCATTACATCCCATATGTTTACACTCACACTAATGATCTTCAACACACCAAGATAACACACTTAAATCTTTGTGTGGATCATTTACACACATTCACTAACTTTTTATACACTAAACTATTGATCGATTAATGGAACCAGAGTGATCAATAATGAAAGTAAAACATCAGTTGCAGCCTGATTTTGTGTGTCAAAAGGTCAACAGAGAAAAACGTCTGTAAAGTGGATGAATGTTATCCCTCAGGTGAAGCTGTGGCTGTGGTATTATAATCAATTAGACCTGATCAGGTTCATGTCAGCGCCCTTTAAGGCTTGGACTCATTCACCGCGCTCAGGCCTATAAGGGATTATGGGTAAAACATGCAGAGGAGCTTCGCTGTAGATTAAGTGTGATTCATGTTGTTGGAATAGACAATAAAAGAGACTCTTCACAGCACAGCTGAGCGCTTCATTTTCCTCTTTGGAAAAAGACGAGGTGGAAACACACACACACAAGTCAGTGTGTGTGTGTGTGTGTGTGTGTGCATGTGACAGACATGAACAGAAAAACAGTGTCATAGTTTTCCCTGCCCTCGTCCTGGCGGGGCTTGAGGAAGACTCGGAAAAATCTGATCTGAAAACAGCCGCCCTCACTGTGTGTGTGTGTGTGTGTGTTGGTGTGTGTGTGTGTGTCTGTGTGTGTGTGTGTGTGTGTGTGTGTGCCACATGTGATTTCCACTTTGTCTTCACCATGTTTTTGATGTTTTCCATCCATTATGTTGTTGACGTGTGTGTAGATGTTTGTGTGTATGTGTGGTGTGTGTTTCCGTTCTCTGCCACATTTCAGACCATGTTGAAGGAATTTTCCTGCTCCTCTCTTTCTCTCTCTCTCTCTTTTCTCTCTCTCTCTCTCTCTCTCTCCTCCCCTGGTCTCCCCCTTTTATTCTCTCACCCCTCTGTAACTCTTGGCATCTTTATTCCTCTCTCTCTCTCCCTCTCTCTTTCTCTCCCCTCTGTCCAACCTGTTGCTCTCACTCTTCGTTCTCTCTCCCTGTTTCTCCCCCCTTCCTCCTCCCTTAGTCTTCCATTCTCTCTCACGCCCTCTGCTCCCCCTTCCTTCTTTTTCCTCCTCCCCTCTCTCCCCATTTGTCTTCCTCTCTTTCTCTCTTTCCTCCCCTTCTCCCTCTTTCTTTCCACTCTCCTTCTTTTCCCATCACTTCTTCCTTAGAAAATATTTAGAGTGTTTGTGTGATTGTAAAAAGGAAGGAGATTGCTGGAGTTGGGGGGGGGTGGGGGGTGGGGGGGTTGCTTCACACCTCCGGTGACCACTTCCTTTCACCACATCCTGTTTATTTCCTGTTGCGCAATAGAACCGGACTCCCTCAAAAAATGCAAACACACACACACCACACCACACACACACCACACACAACACACACACACACCACACGCACCACACCACACACACACACACACACACACACACACACACACAGATGAACAGCTTGTTGTTGAAGCGACATGATGTTTCCACTGAGTGAAATATTTGAACATGTGTTTTTATCAAAGGAAAAGTGTCATCGCGTCTCAGAGAACACGACCTGAAAATACTAAAAATGTATTTTACTGGAATCCAGGGTAGAAATATTCAGGACGTGTGATGGCCTCTTGTTTGAATCATGGAGCTTTTTTATGCTCATAAGTTAATGAAAAATATTAATCTCTATGGACTTTATCGAGAAGAGAGGAGGCTCTGATCCTCTCTTCTGATTGGCCGACTGTTTTCTGAGTGATCCAATAAAAATATAGCAGATTTCAGGTAAAAACACTGAGAGAAACCAAATCCTGCAAGGTTTGGATGGTGGGTCCAGGTGGGCGGGGCTTGGTGACTGCTTTGTTGTGACATCACAAAGTTCCAGAAGTCCTGACGGCTGGTTTTAAGGCTCAGTTTCTGAATACAGGCTGTGTGCATTTCTCTGTGGACTGAGGCTTTGATACTTTCACAGTATTAATATAGAAGCTAGAGCTGATCTATAATCACACTACACATGGACACAGACCTTTACACTGGAGGAGCTTTAACTTGTGATTATATGTTTAATTCTTTATGTAAAATCAATGTACACAGTAGAACAAGTTGGAAATACTTAAGTAAAGTACAAATATCTCATAATTGTTCTTAATTAAATGAGTTCCTGTTACTTTCCACCTGTTGTGTTTGTGTGTTAAATAAATTCATGAACACACACTCTCACGCTCAT
The DNA here is from genome assembly GCF_002260705.1 of Seriola dumerili. Classification (NCBI taxonomy): domain Eukaryota; kingdom Metazoa; phylum Chordata; class Actinopteri; order Carangiformes; family Carangidae; genus Seriola; species Seriola dumerili. Next base: position 241,201 of record NW_019174567.1, on the reverse strand, counting down.
GAACGTTGTCTCGTGTGTTTCCTGACAGGACGGTCCCGTGAGCGCACTCTCTGTCGGGACTCCCGCTGAAATCAAACTGACCGTGTGCAGACCATCAGGTAGGTCCCCCCCCCCCCCCCCCCCCCCATCCCCACCCCCCCCCCCAACCCCACACCCACANACACAGATACAGTACACCAGCAGAGAGACAGGATGATCTATTTCTAAAGGGATCAATTTTCCAAGTGCATGCATGTACACACACACTGATGTACAAATGGACACACAGGCACACACACACACACACACACACACACACACACACACACACACACACACACACCACTCCTTTCAGGTTTTTACCAGACAGTGTTTGAAAGCGCTACATGAGTTGTGTAACATGTTGTTGTGAGTGTGTGTGTGTGAGTGTGTGAGTGTGTGTGTGTGAGTGTGTGTGTGTGAGTGTGTGTGTGTGAGTGTGTGTGTGTGTGTGTGTGTGTGTGTGTGTGAGTGTGTGTGTGTGTGTGTGTGAGTGTGATGAAGTGTGTGAGGTTCATAAACAGCAGAGCTGGAATGTTCCTAAACATCCACTTATCAAACACGTGAGCTCCACGTCTCAGTCTGACTCGGGGCTGCGTCCTTCACCTCTGGACGCCCTCCACTAAACTTCAGAGCCGTTTCCACTCGGGACGTTTAAAACGAAACATCAGTCTAATTCACAGAAATGTTCCTCCATCGAACACTTCTACATGTTCTGTAGTGAAATATGGAGATTTGAGCTGGAGACAGAGATCAGAGGGACAGTGGGGGGGGGGGGGTTCCCCAGCTTTCAGCTTTAAATTGTTTGTTTTCTTCATATCAATCAGATGAAGTGATGAATAGAAAGATTTTGTGAGAGAACAGAAGCTTTAAAGTAAAATCATGATCTGAGCATTTAAATTCAAATTTCACTTTCAAGTCTAAACTCAAGGCCCACTTACTGGGTTTTAATGAGCTCACATGAAGTTTTGACCTGCTGAGATGTGGTTGAAAGCTCAGGAAAATGTTGTCGAACTGGTTTGACTGGTGCCATTTAGTACACGGTGCAGCAGGATGTGTGGATCCTCTCCTGTAGGAACAGTTTGTGGTGGTGTTTATGGGATGTTTCCTTTGTTATGGGGCTGTTCCAGCTCGTGTCTGAACTGATTTACTTCATGTTGCTACAGATCGCACTCCAGTTTATGTCCCGTTGTAGAGGTGGTTGTACTGGTTTCACTGGTATTTGAGATATTTATTAACAGTTGGCGTGTGAGCGGATTTCATTTGGCTTCTTCACCGTCTCTTGTCACCACAGCTCGTGTTATTACACGTCCCGTACCTGGTTATACTGGTTATACTGGTTTACTGTCGTTTATTACCAGTTGGTGTTTGAACTGGTTTCTGGAGCATCCATGACGCAGCGCAGAGAATCCCTTCAATCTAAACTGCTGCAGCAGAGGACAGGATTTCAATGTGACTGCAAACTGTAATGGAACGAGAAGTCAGCTGCGCACGCACGCACGCATGCACACATGCACGCACGCACGCGCACGCACGCATGCACACACGTATGCACACACATTCCTTGGTGCTAAATTACCATCAGTTGAAGCAGTACCAATGATTTTGTTTTGATACAGACACTGTGGTTGTTGGACAAAAACGTATGTTAGAAAGCTGTAAAAGAATATGTTACCTGCCCTAACAGGCTCACACACACACACACACACACACACACACACACACACACACACACACACACACACAGTAATATAAACATTACTCAGGGACAGTACGAGTGGTACGAGCCAAAAAATGAAAAGATATCATGAAAAAACAAATGAGCACGACAGAAAATGTTGCAATGGGGAGATGCGTTTGGAGCGAGGTCACAGTGAGGTTGTATGATGATAACACACACACACACACACACACACACACACACACACACACACACACACACACACACTGGCTTTCAGCAGCCTGCTGTGTGCCAAGGTTATGAAATAATTTGCCTGCTCGATCCTTTCAACACAATTCTTGTTTGCTTCTTTGCCTCCATTCAAGCCGAGACACGACTCGGAAGAGATAAAAATAGACCCTCGCTGACCTCTCCCCCCTCCCACCACCAGCTCCCTCCCTCACTCCCATCCTCACTCTCACTCCCCCCCTCTGTCTTTAGTCTGATATTGTTGCAGCTGTCCTGCTCCGGTCGGGGCGTCCTGGGTTGAGGCTTCGAGGATTTTTACTCTCTCCCCCCGCGGTGGGAAATGTGGCTTTCATCAACACAATACATGCTCACAATGAACTGAACACACATAAACATGAGATCAAATGAAACAATAGACAGAGCGATCCAGTGATTCACCTCTGACATGCAGTGTGAGAGTTTGTTTAGTGCAGTTTTGTTGCAGAATAAACACGAACGTCAAACTGTTTGAGCGGCTCGAGTTACAGGTCGCCACAGTGTTTGGATGGAGGATAATTCAGAGGTAAACGCAACCATCAGCGGTTTATTGACGAGCTGTGAGGGTCCTCTGTCGAGCTGATATCACCAGCAGCATGAACCTGGTTTGTTTTTGCAGGCCCCCACGCACAGGCAGCGACGTAAATGGAAATACATGTTTGCATGCGGACGGGACGAGGAAATGCACGCACAGCAAACAGGTGGCAAACAGCTGGGACAGTAACTTTAAACTGGCTGCGAGTGTTGAAAATATGAACTCATGAAAAGCAGCGGATTGTTGCGGATTAAGAACAAGCGCCTGCTGTCAATTAAGGTTGGAGCAAAGTTGACAACAACTGTATAAAACTACAGCTGTAGGTGCTGTTTATAGGGAGTTTTCTAACCGGCTCACAACCTCCTTAAAGCTCCTCCAGTGTAAAGGTCTGTGTCCATGTGTAGTGTGATTATAGATCAGCTCTAGCTTCTATATTAATACTGTGAAAGTATCAAAGCCTCAGTCCACAGAGAAATGCACACAGCCTGTATTCAGAAACTGAGCCTTAAAACCAGCCGTCAGGACTTCTGGAACTTTGTGATGTCACAACAAAGCAGTCACTGCCCTCAGCCACGCCCATATTTCCCCATCTTTTCTTCTTCTTCTGTGTTTTATTTGAAGTGTTGATCCATCAGAAGATATAAAAAACATCTCAGTGTAGTTTTACATCTCCTCTCTCAGGCTTCTCTCTGCAGCTCTAGTAACAACAGGTCAGTGAGCCAATCAGAAGAGAGGAGGCTCTGAGCCTCTCTTCTGATTGGCTGACTGTTTTCTGAGTGATCCAATAAAAATATAGCAGATTTCAGGTAAAAACACTCAGAGAAACCAAATCCTGCAAGGTTTGGATGGTGGGTCCAGGTGGGCGGGGCTTGGTGACTGCTTTGTTGTGACATCACAAAGTTCCAGAAGTCCTGACGGCTGGTTTTAAGGCTCAGTTCCTGAATACAGGCTGTGTGCATTTCTCTGTGGACTGAGGCTTTGATACTTTCACAGTATTAATATAGAAGCTAGAGCTGATCTATAATCACACTACACATGGACACAGACCTTTACACTGGAGGAGCTTTAAGTTGGATGTAAACATGAGCAGGTTAAGTGTCAGTGTGAGACAGAACATTAGAAATAAAGTGTGTGTGGCACTGCAAGGATCAAAAGAGACAAAATTTGATCGTGTCCATAAATCCTGTTTTGTAATAAACGACAGAAACAGAACGTCTTCATAAATACAGATGGTTCATAAAGGACACGAAGAGTCACTGAGTGATCTGATGATTATGAAAACGATGTGAGTCATGATCTTCACACTCATCAAATCATCAAACCTAATTAAACACCTATGAGGGAATTGGGAGAAACGTGTTAGACAGCGCCGTCTACCACCGCCATCACTATCACCTCCATCATCATCACCATCATCATCATCATCATCATCATCATCAAAACACCCAGTGATCAGATGTGTTGTAGGAGAAGAGAGGTGTGTCCCTCCAGCAGAGTTAATGACGGGGAGAAAGGTTTCTGATCTGGAGCCTTGAACCTGTTAATTCAGGTGTGACAGAGGTGACGACTCGTCCTCTTCCCTGTTCGTCTCCAGGTGCATGTTCTTTAGAAGAGACTGTGGTTGTTTGCTTCATATTTATCGCCACATTATCTGCCGTCACAGTTTGATTTGAAGACAGTATGAGGAAGGAAGATTTACTTTTCACTTCCCAGACATCAGATCACTGAAGACGTATTAAACATATTATTATTATTGCAGATGAACCCGTCAGTTATTATAAACTGTAAAATTACACAGGGAAGAACCAGGACTTTTATACTAAGAACATTTTGCTGGTTACTTTTTCTAAAGTATGTGTGCAGAACTTTTACTGGTAATGATTGTTTTGTGACGAGCCTACAGAGAATCATCTGCAGCTCCGCTCGGCTCCGCAGAGATTTATAATGAGTTTCAGCTCGTTGAGAAAATCAATCTAGCAGCTAAAGAGTCAGATGTTTCTGTCAGAGGTGGTGGAGACCAAAAACAGAGCTGAGATGGGAGGGAATACTGGATTCGTAAAGCTGTACGTCAGTGTCATATCGATACACGGTGTGTAAATGGTAGAGACTTTTCCTCTGCTTTAGCTTGGTCTGGTCCCTCAGCTCTTTTATTATGAAACAGATCATATAACCTGCATCCATATACAGTAACAACTTATTGTAATCATACACACACACACAGACATGTTACAGTAAACTGCAACCCAGCAGTTGGCCAATCAAACATGATGCAAATGATCAACTTCCGTTTTCTGTGGTAAAGATAAGGGAGTTTTCTTAAAGAGATTCCTCCAGTGTAAAGCTCAGACTGTGAGGAGTGCCTCCATGTTTCTGGATCTCAAACCTGTCAGAGTTTTACTGGAGGAGCTGAAACCAAACTGTTCAGGTCAGGACTATTTTGTTTTAAAGTAATTCCTACTGAAGGTGATGAAAAATTCAGATTTTCAGTCTATTTTAAATGAATCTTTACTTTAAAGAAATGATCCATTCTTTCACAATAAAGTGCAACGTGATCATAAGTTCATATGATGAGAAATGAAACTTCCAGCTTGGTCTTGTGACCAACTGGGAACCAGTCCCAGGGTTTGTATTGAAGTCCAGTTACTGCACTGAGAGGAACTGAATGAATAAATGAACGAGGCTCACGTTGATCCCGTGAGAGCCTGAGCTCTACAGATCTGCTTCAGCATCAGTGTGTAATAATCCTGACTTTATACCACTAATATCTGTTTGGCTTGGGGTTTGCACCGCAGCAGAAAATTAAGTTTGCAAACGTACATTTCACTTTTTCCATTAGGTCACTGTAAATACAGGATGTATTTATTCTAGTTGAGCTGCAAAGCATGTGAGTGTGTGCGCTTGTGTTTTTATCTTTGGGAGAACAGACACCCCAGAAACGTGTCCTCTGACTTCCAGGGGGGTGTTCTATGTGTGTTACCCCAGAATCATGCACTGCATCCTGGGTAAAGTGTGAGTGTGTGTCCCTCTGACTTCCAAGGGGGTTCTTCTAGGTATGTTTGAAATATTGAGGACATTTGTAGAAAGTTTTGGTCCTCACCTCTTTAAAAGACTGTTTGAAGGTTAAGTGGTTTTAGGGTTAAAGCTCCTCCAGTGTAAAGGTCTGTGTCCATGTGTAGTGTGATTATAGATCAGCTCTAGCTTCTATATTAATACTGTGAAAGTATCAAAGCCTCAGTCCACAGAGAAATGCACACAGCCTGTATTCAGAAACTGAGCCTTAAAACCAGCCGTCAGGACTTCTGGAACTTTGTGATGTCACAACAAAGCAGTCACCAAGCCCCGCCCACCTGGACCCACCATCCAAACCTTGCAGGATTTGGTTTCTCTGAGTGTTTTTACCTGAAATCTGCTGTATTTCTATTCGATCACTCAGAAAACCGTCAGCCAATCAGAAGAGAGGCTCAGAGCCTCCTCTCTTCTGATTGGCTCACCGACCTGTTGTTACTAGAGCTGCAGAGAGAAGCCTGAGAGAGGAGATGTGAAACTACACTGAGATGGTTTTTATATCTTCTGATGGATCAACACTTCAAATAAAACACAGAAGAAGAAGAAACAAGGAGCTTTAATGTTTGACTCAGCTGTCGGTGAAGTCAGGGTCAAGGTCAGGGTGAGGTCACTGAACGTCCTCACAAGTGTAGAAATACAGAAGTTGAAATTAAACAGCTGTGAAAGTCTTTGTATCTCCTTTCCCTCCGTTGCCCAGTTTGTGTGGTTTTATTTTGAAATCGGAGATTCTTTCAAAGTAAAGGACTTCATAAATCAAGTACCTTTACTTTCTTTGTTTTTCCCTTTGTTTCACCTCCCTCTCTCTCTCTGTCTCTCTCTCTCTGTCTCTCTCTCTGTGTCTCTCTCTGTCTCTCTCTCTCTCTGTGTCTCTCTCTGTCTCTCTCTCTCTCTGTGTCTCTCTCTGTCTCTCTCTCTCTCTGTGTCTCTCTCTGTCTCTCTCTCTCTCTGTGTCTCTCTCTGTCTCTCTCTCTCTCTGTGTCTCTCTCTGTCTCTCTCTCTCTCTGTGTCTCTCTCTGTCTCTCTCTCTCTCTGTGTCTCTCTCTGTCTCTCTCTCTCTCTGTGTCTCTCTCTGTCTCTCTCTCTCTCTGTGTCTCTCTCTGTCTCTCTCTCTCTCTGTGTCTCTCTCTGTCTCTCTCTCTCCTTCTACTCAGTTAAATTCAAACATCCATCACTGGCACGACTGTCACTTCTGTGTTGCCAAAGCAATAAAATACATAACAATCTGGAACGAGTGTGTGTGTGTGTGTGTGTGTGTGTGTGTGTGTGTGTGTGTGTGTTGATGTATTTCCCATCAGTCCTGGTCATCCTTACCCAACCCTTTCCCAGAATCCACCACTGACTCACTCGAAACAAATCACGCGTCAGCTGTTTGACTTAAAACTCCTGAAGACAAGAGAAAACAATGATATAATTATTGTTAACGTGAACAGCGTGTTGCGTTCGGCCACAGCTGGTCACACCTGTCGAGCTACCTGCACCACCGGATGGCCCGGGTTCTCAGCTGCTCTTCTGTGTTTTACATTTGTTTGGAATTAAAGAGGAACCGTGACCTAACTCAGCTACACACACACACACACACACACACACACACACACATATATATATATATATATATATATGTGTGTGTGTGTGTGTGATATATAGGAGTTTATGGAGGATTGGCGTTCAAACACCTGACACAGGAAGCAGCTGGCGGTCTCCCTGACCGTTACGAGCGACCGGTGGTCGTCGCCTGGGTTTTCCGACATGTTTACACAGGAACCACATCAGTCGCACATGTGGAAAAATCCCAGATGATTCCCATGCAAACGCCACAAGAGACGCTGAGCGGGTCACATGGTTTTGATCAGTTTCAGTCGGTGGTGACGTGATTTAACACGTGAGCCAGAGTCAGTCGTCAGCGAGGGTGTTTACACACATGTGGGCGAGGCTGCGGGGTTCAGGGTCGTCCATCGATCGCAGGGTTGATGGTTCGATTCCTGACTCTTCCTGTCCTACATGTCCTCGTCCTCAGATCTGTCACTTCCTCTGACTGTTACTTCCTCAGTTAATGAAGATTCTGACTGAAGGTACCGTCTGTCAGCTGATCTTCTTCATCTTCTTCTTCTTCTTCTTCTTCTTCTTCTTCTCTGGATCAATACAAGTTTTTCTCTTCAAAGAAAGAAGTTTGTAACAATCTCAGACCGTTAATGTGACGCTGATCAACGTTAACTAATAGAACACCTGTGAAGCGGAGTGATACAATCAGATTACTGACTGTTGTTTAATTTGTTTTGCTGACTGACCTGCTCTGAATGTAACACACCTGGGATTATTACCTCATTAATCACATGACACACTGCAGCGAGCATTTTCCCGACGTCTCTCAGCTGGGATTAGAGTTTCAGACATGGACATTTACGTGCACGAATCATACAGGGACGTTTTAGTTGTGGGTGGCGGGGGGGGCGGTGTCTGTGGACTGTGACGGGGGGTCGGGGTGGAGACGGTGTCTCTGATCTCCAGGTTTATTTCAACATGTCCGACAGACAGATTATTCCTCAGCTTCAGCTTCATGTCGGTTCACAGTCTGAGTGCTGCGTTCACTGTTCACTTCCAAACTACAGTACAATGTGAACAGAGATTTCACACACACACACACACACACACACACACACACACACACACACACACACACACCTTGACGTTGTCGCCGGAAGTATGACGACTCCAGGTGTCGAAAGCAGGCTCCTTATCGCCATGGAGACAATCATCTGTTCACGCTTCAGCTTTTCTGAAAGCGGGGGAGTTTAGACGTCACACTGTGTCATCTCACCCCCGTATCACATACACACACACACACACACACACACACACACACTCACACACACACTCACACACACACACACACACACACACACACACACACACACACACACACACACACACACACACACTCTCACAACATCAACACACTCTCACACACACACACACACGACATGTAAGTTTCACAAGTTTCACATGTTGTGATCACAGGGAAGGTTTTCTCTGTGAAGGTGAGGCAAGATGGATTTAAACACTCCCATGGTCCCACCCACACAGGTGTGTTCACCTGGTTTACCTTCACTCAGCTTCTCCTCCTGCAGTTTGAGAAACACTCACAGGAATAAGGCGTCAGACTTTCTTCTCTCTCTCTCTCGTCTCGTTCACAATCTACAAACAAGTAGTTAAAAACTCCAGATTCATCATCCTGCTCTCACTCAGACCTGACCCGTCCTCTCCAGGTGTTTAGCTCATGAAAGACGATTATTTTGGTTCGATTTATAATCTGAAGCTGAAGTTTTGAGCTTTTTCCTGTTGCACAATTTAAAATACAACACAATTTACAACAGTTACTACACCGTAAACTTCAGGTTTGGAGTACTTTCTGTGGTTTTTATATTTATTACACATCTAGGATGGGCTGTGTTGTGAAGTATTTACAGTGTGAAGCAGAGTCTGACAGTTTGACCTGTTTTTATTGTCAGGGAGTAAATTTGGATGCGTTTTTCAAAATCTGAAATCTGTTTAGAATCTGTATTTTCTAACAGTAATTGCAATTATAATCTTAGTTTGTCTGTGTTTGTGTAGTGTGTGTAACCTGGGGCTACATTTAGCAACTTGTTGTGTGTGTGTTTAACACTAAACTGAGGCTGGCAGTATTTCCTGTAGTTCTTCTAATGTTTCAAGTATTTATGGATTTATTTCACAGTCTCAGACTAAAAGGTGAACATGACGCTCTCCTCTCCCGTGTGACTTGAACACAGCATTCCTGTGAAGTTACGGTACGCTCCTTCCTCCTGACCGGGGCGGCTCGCTACGAGCTAATTGGGGAACTCGAATTACCCAGAATGCCGAGGAAGTGACGGTGACCCGGTGAAGCCTGTGAGGTTACATCAGACGGGTTTTAGTAGCAGTGAGTGACAGAGCGAGGGAGGAAAGAGGAAGATGAGTGTCATCCCTCCATCTGGTGTCAAGAGGTCATCACAAGACTCCACCCACACTCACTGGTGTGTGTGTGTGTGTGTGTGTGTGTGTGTGTGTGTGTGTGAGTGTGTGTGTGTGTGTTTGTGTGTGTGTTTCCCAGCATGTGTTTCCCATCTGGTTCCACCCAGTCCCTTAACACTGAGTTCATGCTGACCTCTTTCCCTCCTCTTTCTTCTTCTGTCGTTCGTTCTTTTATTGTTTTCTTCTTTCTTTATCTGCCAGAACACCTCTCTCTCTCTCTCTCTCTCTCTCTCTCTCTCTCTCTCCTCCCTCCACACCTCCCTCACTTTCATCAGCGTAACACAACACCTCGACCTCCTGCTCGTTTCGCCGTGTGTTCGTCTTTGACGCTGTGATGTCATCTCCTCAGCCTTCCCCAGCTATAGATGCCACATCCATGCCGTCATCCCCCCCTCCCTCTCTCTCTCTCTCTCTCTCTCTGTCATCTGCTGCCTGTCACTCTGCGTCCTGTGGCGCTAAAGATAACCATCAACATGTCATTTCATCTAATTATGAGTCTTAAAATCCCGTTTGTCTCTGGACGGAGGGGAAATCTGTGAATGGGGGCTGAGATCATTTCGTTTATTTCCGACGTTGTGCCACGAGTTTCTCTGGCTCATGCTCCAGTTTACACACATTCTGTTTCATTTTCTTCATCTGCATGTAGCAATCTGCCTCCATCTTCCCTTTTTTTGTTTTAAAGATCCTCACCGTTGTTGCCAGAGAATTTCTGAAACAGAGACAGAATTGGAAACAAGTGGAATTACCTCACTCTGTTGGCAGAGCGGGTTTCACTCGCCTCGAGGAAGAAACGGCGAAAATCAAGCCTTGGATCTGAACTAAATTACTGCACCACATCATTCACATTCGTGTTTTGTAAACCTCCCAACTTTCCCCGGTGCCCGATGAGAACATAAATCACCCAGACGTCCCCGGCTGATCGTCCCAGTGTTTTAATGTGGAGATAACTCCGGCACGTGTTGAGTGATGCGAGGCTTCATGCTAACTCTGGATCACACCACGCTGAGCGACAGTAATCGTCCAAAATGATCTCTTCAGGGGGGGAAGTGAAAACTCTCAGCAGCTCCAGCTCTGCAGCTCTGTACACACACAGGAACATTTCAGCTTGTTGTCATAGTTTGGCCATCAGACTTATTCCTCATCAGAACGTTTTACTCACTTTTTACTCACTGACTTACGGTAACTCCTGAGACAAACCTGCAGCCACTCAGACTCATGTTATTCATTGTAAACAGACCCACAGATTTATGATCGATAAATAATTATGTTGCAGATTTTGGATCTAGCTTCATTTCCAAATAAGTGATTTAGTGTGTTATCACCTGACGACTCGTTGTCTCATGACTCAGCTGTTTCTTACAGCTCCTCCAGTGTAAAGGTCTGTGTCCATGTGTAGTGTGATTATAGATCAGCTCTAGCTTCTATATTAATACTGTGAAAGTATCAAAGCCTCAGTCCACAGAGAAATGCACACAGCCTGTATTCAGAAACTGAGCCTTAAAACCAGCCGTCAGGACTTCTGGAACTTTGTGATGTCACAACAGAGCAATCCGCGCCCTCAGCCACGCCCACATTTTCTGTACTCAAACTCCACATGGACAGAGACCTTTAGACTGGAGGAGCAGATGCATCCTCACGTTAAAGCACACGCACATGATGAAACATCACACGGACACTTGTGACCACGCACTCACACGTCACACAGCTTCATTATCCTGATGATTAACAGACACTGTGTCGTACATGTTTGTGTCTGTGGTGGCAAACGAGATGCTAATATTATGAAAATGTCTTCCCATGAGCCCTCAGTGAAGTGACTTTCATGGCGGTCAGTGTTAATTTAGGTTCCAGTGCAGTACAGGAGGAGGAGAGGCGCCTTGTGACCCTTTGGGCTTTCCATATCTTTACAACTTCCGAGGTCGGAAGTTGGAGCTTACGAGCAGCACTTGAAGGCAGCATCAGTCTTCTCATGTACTCCCTCAGTGTCTGCTGTCTCCCTGAGCACTATCATTCTTCCCATTCAGCTTCCTGCCCTATAAATATTTGAGCAGCCCCATTAGGGAGTGAGGTAATCTGAAGACACGCGCTCACGCACACACTCACCGGGACGCCATTAAGGCGTAGTAGCGTCTAATAGTCCTGTCGGAGCGCGAGGGCCCCGGAGCTAACAGGCTAATTAAGAGCGAAACAGGTTTAACAAGTTTAGACTGTTCATTAAGGCAGAAACCTGATTAATTAACAGTGGAGGGGGAGAGTTCGTTAACGAGTCGCGTGATTAATTAAAACTACAGACGACAGAAAGTGTAACTTTAAATGGGGAGAAAGGTGAGGAATGATTACTAGCACCGGAGGGAGGGGAAGAAAGAGAAGAAGGAACAGTGAGTGAGGAAGAGGAGAGGGATGGAGCGAAGACAGAAGAAATAGATGAAGAGGTAGAGAGAGGCAGGGCGGGAAAAAGAGAGAAAAGAGGGAGAAAAGTGTAGAAGAAGAAAAGAGTGAGAAAGAGATGGATGATGAGAAGTGAAAGTGAAGTAGAAAAGAGTGACAGGGAGTGAAAGAGGAAGAAACCGCTCCAACTATGGACACCCAGAGATGGGCGAGAGACAGAGAGAGACAGAGAGAGAGAGACAGAGAGAGACAGAGAGACAGAGAGAGAGACAGAGAGAGAGAGAGAGACAGAGAGAGAGACAGAGAGAGACAGAGAGAGAGAGAGAGAGACAGAGAGAGAGACAGAGAGAGAGAGACAAAGAGAGAGAGACAGAGAGAGAGAGACAGAGAGAGAGAGAGAGACAGAGAGAGAGACAGAGAGAGAGAGAGACAGAGAGAGAGACAGAGGTGGCAGAGGTCAAAAAGACATGAAGACATTAAAACAAAGGGAGATTGTGGAGAGCAAAACAAAGGCTTAATACAACACACACATACACACACACACACACACACACACACACACACTGTTGAATGTCGGCTCTTTGTGTTTGGTGGTGCAGAGGCCGAGTCATCGAGTCATGTGATTTCTCCGCTCACTGAACATCTGAGGTCGTCGATAACCTCCATGACAGCTACTTCCTACCTTATCCATGTGGTATTTTACTTTTTAAATTCATTTAACGTCAAAATGTTGTTTTATTTTGAAAATATCTGAAAGGCTCTCTGGCTTTGATACGACTTTATTATTCAACGTGAATGATTTTATAGCGTTTCCTGTTTTGTGACGTTTCTGAGTGGATAAAGTGAGCAGTCAACTTGTTTGTGTTGAGGAGACAAGGGAGGAGGAAAGGAGAGGAGTGAGGAAGAGAGGAGGGGAGGAGACACTAAGGCAGGGAGGAGGAGGAGGAGCAGGTGCTGCTGATAGCGCCTTCATCTGCTCCTACAGTGTGTGCGTGTGTGTGCGTGCACGCGTGCACGTGCGTGTGTGTGCGTGTGCGCAGTAACTTTTGACGTCTGGGTTGTTGATCAGGTTGGTGTGATGGTTGACCTTTGACCTGGTTTAGGCAGAGAAAGACTCTTTGTAATTAAGAGAACAAACGACAGCAGGAGTGAAGTGTGAACCTTCATCAGTCTGAATCAGCTCTTCTGTTTCCTTCAAGCTGAAATGCACCTGACCTCTGCACATGACCCCCCCCCTTTGTTTCACCACTATAAGGCCTTTTGTCCCACCCTCCTCTACTCTCTCTGTCTCTCTGTCTCTCTGTCTCTCTCTCTATCTCTGTCTGTCTCTCTCTCTGTCTCTCTCTCTCTCTGTCTCTCTCTC
>NW_019174567.1:210360-225360 GCF_002260705.1 Seriola dumerili | reverse complement strand
GCGTTCTGCAGCTCACCAGCCGTCGTCTCGTCCTGCTGGAGTTGTTTCCTCCGTAAACATCAAGTTCACTGAGAAAACAGGGAAACTGGCTGCTGAAGTCTGAGCTGTGACGGCTGCTGCTTCACTTAGAAATCAGCTTCCACTTCCATTTGAACACACAGCTTTGAAATGTTCATGTTCACCGTTTTGAATCTTTCAAGAACTCGTGACATGACACCCAGCCGTGAAGAAGAGCGGCGTCCCTCATGTTTAAGGTGAAGAGAGAGTCGAGGCCAGGAGGAATTCGTCTGCGTCATCGCTTCAAGGTTAACTTCGCGTCATGATGCCTGTGTGACACATTTAAAAATGCTGGGAGCTCACATCAGAGAGAGTGGGTCATGATTCAGCTGATCATGAGTCAAACACACACAGATTCATTCATAGTTCACTCAGAACATTGAGAATCCAGCTGTGACCAGAAACATAATGAAGTTGACAAGCTCATATTTATTTATTCATGTATTTTATATCATCCAACATTTTCAAATATTTTTTCTGACAAAATAACTGGATGTTATAACTGCTGTTTAGTGGCAGCATCACTTATACCTGAAACATGAAATACAACAATATAATTATATTGTTAAAAAACAATCTATAATTTCGTGTATCGCCGTATCGAGATATTACATCTTCCCCCGGGCCACATACCGTACACCAAACTTTTCATGGCAGAAACTAACTGACTTGGTGTTGCCTGTGGTGGATGTCGTAGAGATATTGTTAGTTAGTGTGAGTGGTTCAGGCTCCTTTCTCACAGCCAGCATGAGAAACATACAGAAACTCTCAGGTTTTAAATTTGTGCATCACTGGGACAAAAAGCAGGGTCTGTGTTTTGTCCTGGTATAAAGAGGTACGGCTTCAGATGACTGCAACAGTCGTGGGTTAGTTCTTTATCCTTCAGCATGTTTGACTTTAATCCCCTGAATCTGCTCATTGTCAGCCACTGAAATCTGAATGTGCAGTAAATCACTGTAACCTGCAGCTGCTAAATCAGTGACGCCTCTTCACAGAGGAACACAAAACCTAAATGCTTTGTCACACCCATGTCTTTGTATTTGGTCTTGAACGTCTAACTCTGGGCTGCTGTGGGTCTGACGCTGCACTTGTCTTGTGCCAGGTTCAGTGTGCGTGGTGTTTCTGCCTTTCCAGATGGCCACTGTGTCAGATTAGGTTTTCAAAGAGCTCACAGTGATCATATATTCTGGCGGCGCCTCACCCGAGAGACGTGGCAGACCTCGGTTTGGAGCCCGAACAGTCACGGCCTCGCGTGTTTGATGAGGAGCTTCACTGTCCCACCTGACGACGGCAGCAGCAGCAGCAACATTTCTCTGTCTCTTTATGTCTTGTTATGTGTGTTTGTCATGAGGTAGCAGCTCTGTTCTCACATCTTTTATGACACGCACTTCAAATTTCATTATGCACACAAGGAGTTTTTTTATATAATTTCCTTTGGTAAAATGCTAATTTTTTAGGTGTCTGTTCCATAGTTGATGCTTGTTTTATTACCCTCTATAACGGGCAGCCTCCAGTGCCCAGCAGCAACAAACTGGTTATACTGGGCTTTCCTCTGCGAGCCTTCCCGACATAAATACGGCTAACAAAAGCCCTAATTGTTTCCTGTTTGGTTTGTGAAGTCTGTAAGTGAAAGTTTGGTAATTATCCGCCCTACATAGTACGACTTCTCTTACTGGTGTTGTTGTGAGGCTCCGGGTTTTGCAGATTTCTGATGCAACGCTGTGAAAAATGGCCTCGAGGACGACTCGAGTCCTGAGAGGAAAACGAACTCAGCATTATAACACAGCTAAAACCTGCCTGCAGGCTTTTTTAACGATGGAGAGCAGAGGAGAAAACATGAATGAAAAGGAGGTAGAAAGATGAGCAAACGAGGAGAAAAGACTGAGAGGAGAAGGAGGAGAGGAAACTGAATAAAAACAAGGAGAGGCGAGCGGAGAAAGAGAGAGGGATGCAGATGAAAGAAAACAGCTTACATAAGTGTGAGTGTCATCCTGCATGTATACACACACACACACACACACACACACACACACACACTTATAGACCAGGAATAGCCTTGTGCCCTGAATTTGACTCAAACTTTTTAAAGAGCTGCTGCTGTGGGCTGAAGCTCCCACTCACATCGTTCATTCAGAGTCTGTAAAGGTGAGATGACGTATAAAAACACACCGAGCACAACGTTAACGTGAGGCCAGTGAATGACGTCACAGGTTCTGTAGTTTCATGGCGACGTGTGCGTCAGTCGGGACGGAGGAGAGACTGTAGAGGTTCAGCTTCAGGTCTCGGACACTCCGCCCCCGACTCTGCTACAGGTCTGCATGAAACCGAACCTCAAACTGAGACACAGATCAGAACCATACATTCGATTTTATATTAGACCAGATACCGAAACTGAAGAACTTAAACTGAGACCTGAACCCAGAACTGAGACCCAGACCACAAGTGAGAATCAAACCTAAAACTAAGACCTGAACCCAAAATGGAGACGTGAACCTAAGACTAACACCTGAGCCAACAACTGGAACCTGAACAAAAACTGAGATCTACACCCAAGATGAAATCTGTTCCCAAAACTGTGACGTGAGACCCCAAACCCTAAAACTGAAGCTTGAACCTGGAACTGAGACCTAAATAAATTAGATCTGAACCCAAAACTTTGAATCAAACCTAAAACTGAGATCTAACCCTAAAATGAAATCTGTTCCCAAAACTGTGACAAGATTATTTCATGGGTGTAACATAAGGATCCTCAGGTACATGTTGAGTGTTGTGTTCAAGGCCCCTTCGACTCCAGACCTGGTTCTCCTGGTTTAAAGGATAAAAAACAAAAACTACCCAGAGACGTTTGCCAGAAAAATGTCTCGGAGGAGAGAGGGGACAACCCTGGATAGTTCCTGAAGGAATTTCATTACAACATGTTTTAAAAACACCACGTCAGCTCTGTTCAAGTTCTCTGAGGAACTTTAAGGTCGGATCACAGGAGAACCTTTAAAAAGCCCAGAACATCGTAAAGGCAGAGCGTCCGTCCACTAAACAAAGCCGTCTGCTCCTTCCTCTGTCCATCGTGCTTCCTGGTGTATTCTGCAAACTGTTGTGGAAAATGTAATGAAGCTACAAACACACACACACACACACACACACACACACACACACACACACACACACACACACGGGGCTAACTCAGTAATAGTTTCAAGGCTGGCGCAACAGCCCTGTGGAAAATATGACTGCCTTCTCTTTTCCACTGGCAATTTACACCAACAGGACGCCTGTTTTTCCCTTCCTCACCTCTTCACTCCCCCCCCCTCGCTCCTCCCCCTCTCCCTCCGTCTCTCTCTCTCTCTCTCTCTCTCCATCTTCTTCTCTGTCTCTTTTTGCTTTCTCAGTTAAATGGAAACATGTTGGTCAAACAGCCACAGCTGTGGAGGAACCGCTGTTTCGGAAAAGAGAACTCTGTAGGTTCAGTGTGTGTGTGTGTGTGTGTGTGTGTGTGTGTGTGTGTGTGTGTGTGTGTGAGCGAGCCAGAAGACTGAACATGGAACATGGAATTCTTAAACAGCCTGAATTGGAGCTGTGTCACATCATGTTTCCCATGTTAACCACCCAAAGTTGCTACATCGGCGGTGTGTGTGTGTTGTGCGTGTGTGTTGTAGTGTGTGTGTGTGTGTGTGTGTGTGTGTGTGTGTGACACACAGTAAATGCACTTTTTTAAACAGAATATTGAGCAGCAGTGGAGCAGAAATGTAAAGAGTTAAAAATAGAAAAGAGTCCATTAAATATCACCAGTCTGTTTAGGAGCTTTTCCCGGGCTTTTGATCATTTCTCTTGATCTTCCTCGGCACATGGAGTTTGCCAAGTTGTCATTAAATTATAGATGTTAAATTCTCCTTTTTTTTTTTTTAAAGCACTTTAAGACAAGAGAGAAGATAAAATGCCATCACTTCATTTTATCCTCCATCCATGTTTTGTGAGGTCACAGTGACCTTGACCTTTGACCTTTGACCACCAAATTATAATCAGTTCATCCTTGAGTCCGAGTGAGTGTTTGTGCCAAATTTGAAGAAGTTCCTTCTAGTCGTTCCTGAGATATCGAGTTCAGAATGAGACGGACAACCAGAAATACTGGTCGGTTGCAGCCGACAGCTGTTGAATAATGAAGCCTCTGCTTTTCTGTCTGAGGTGAATGATGAAATTTAAATCTCAAAATAAATGAAAGGGTTTTTTGTTGATGACTTTTAGCTCAAAAACAGCTGATGCAGGTCGTTTGAAATAATTAGAAATCAAAAGCAGGAAAGAGGCTGACGGGCCAGAATCTCAGGGCTGTGGTGGTGAATTCACCGTGACTCACGTCCGAACGGCCAAAACACTCTTTCACTTTTTGTTCGTGCACTGACTCATGTGTTTTGACTCCCGCTGCCGTGACGAGCTGACGAGCTGCCGTTAATGAAAGTCTGCACTTCCTGTGGATGTTTCACAATTAAAGTTTTCCAGGGCAGAGTGATGGGGGAAGTATCCTCAGTGGGGGGGGGGCAGATGGAGGAAGTGTTGACTCTGCATTTGTAACTGAACAAAGGGGAGTGAGTGAGGTGCCAGAGAGGATTCTGGGTTGTTGTTGTTGTTTTCTGTCACCGTGTCGTCACCGGGAGAATCAGACACCGTCGTGTGTTGGTTATTGGATGTTACACTGAAGGTATTTTTCCAGGACTAATATGGAAGCAACCGACTTGTGTGTGTTATAAAGCTGTAACCACATGTACACACACACACACACACACACACACACACACACATAATCTACTTGCACGTCACTTGTGTACATTGGACCGCGCTGAAACAGAGCAGAGGGTGACCTCACCTCACAAAACTTAACTGAACACACACACACACACACACACACACACACACACACACACACACACACATCAAGCAGGAATCACTGACATATCTACACTGGGGTTGAGCCCAGTCCTCCCCCAGTGGCTTCGGTCCGTTGTGTTGCTGGTGATTTTCTCTGGAAGGTAAAAAAAACCCAACAACGACAAAAACAAAGTGTTTACTCTGCATCTTAAAACCCTGCAGCTTCTTCTCTGAGTGCATCCAAAGGTTAGAAGGATTTTTTATTTCCTCCTTTATCAGATTTTCAGTTGTTTTTCTGGACATCTTTTATTGACCAATTAAACACTGCATCTCCACCCTCTATTGTAACCCTCTGTTTTTTACCATAGTTGATGGTTTAGTTCAGATGCTGCAGTGGTTTTAGTCCGTCAGCGTTTCTCCTCTCTGTGGAAACCACACAAATGTCTTCTGCTAAAAACACATTCAGACGTCTCCCACAGATTATCTATGGAAGCCTGCAGGGGACAGTATTAACATTCATGCATGAAAGAAACCAACAAGTGAAACATGAATCTGTGGGAATGTAAAACAGTTTAACCCGTCATTCTGGATTTCCTCTTCGAATGAGTCGCCTTCATTTCTGACTTCAGGGGATTAAAATAATCATCAATCATCAATCAAGTTGAATACTGTGCAGTTAGTTTTAAAGCTCCTCCAGTCTAAAGGTCTGTGTCCATGTGTAGTGTGATTATAGATCAGCTCTAGCTTCTATATTAATACTGTGAAAGTATCAAAGCCTCAGTCCACAGAGAAATGCACACAGCCTGTATTCAGAAACTGAGCCTTAAAACCAGCCGTCAGGACTTCTGAAACTTTGTGATGTCACAACAAAGCAGTCACCAAGCCCCGCCCACCTGGACCCACCATCCAAACCTTCAACCTCCCCCTTTCTGCTGTTGTACTCCACAGGACACGTAAGAGACGACATTGCGATCTGAGAAATTTCCGATTCCAAATTTTTAGCCGTTGTGTTAAACTACGTTCATGAGCTCAGATACTCGCTTTAATTTGTGCAGGGGCTTTGAGTTACATGATCACAATCCACCAGATCGTCTTGGTCTCTGATGCTAGAAACTAACTGGTTACATATGGATCAACCTTACGAAATAAAACACAAGAAAAGTGCAAAATCTTTACTAAATCTAAACCTTTAACTCTGAGGTGTTTCTGTGCTCATCCCAGAGACGCAAACATCATTTAGAGATTCTTTTTTGGTCAAGTGGAAACAGTGAAAGTGTCCTGGTGAATGTGAAGAGATAGATGATGAAGTCAGATATCTTCTCCATCACAGAGCGGCGTTAAGTTTGGAGCATTTCCGTTGTGTAACTGAGGCTTTTATAACAGCAGCAGCAGCAGCACTGTAACCTTGGCACACCAAGAACTTCCTCCTCCCACACACACACACACACACACACACACACACACACACACACACACACGCTCGTCCTGTCTCAGCAAAGCTGCCTGTACTGCCACCTCCCACACACATACTCTATTCAGGGCACACACACACACACACACACTCATGCGCGCACACACACACACACACACACACACATACACACACACACACACACACACACATACACACACACACACACACACACACACACACACTCATATCTTTTTCTGACAGAAATATCCAGTAGCATAATTGACTTCCTACCTGCTGTAAATCACTGTCTACAAGCTGTCTGCTCAAGCGTGTGTGTGTGTGTGTGTGTGTGTGTGTGTGTGTGTGTATGTGTGTGTGTGTGTGTGTGTGTACATTACAGTTCAGATGAAGTTCATTTGATTCATCTCTCTCACCCTGTTAGATTTCATTTCAGTGGTTTCTGGAGAGCCTCTCCTCGTTCCTCGCGCTCAGATCCAGATCTGCTGCGATGCCTCGGCTTAACGGATGATTGGCAGCTCTAAATTAAAACAAAACATGGCCGCTGCAACACGAACAGTAGGCAGTTTAAGTCCCTGGATGACAGAGGGATGATGCTTTTAGACCGAGCACAGACTCCCGAGGAGGAGAGATGAAATAATGAGTTTTAGGTGATGATATTTCTATTTCACAAATGGATCCATTTCTATTTTTTGCCTCTGTGGCCGATCTGAAGTCGCCGTGTGAAGCTCAGCTCTCACACACTGTACAAACTGTAACTGTAGACGCAGCTGTCAGTCGTGTTTCTTATGGGCCTTTTAATTTCTTTATTTCTTGGTGTCTTAACAAACAAGGAAGAGACAGAGCAAAGTTCTTTTCTGCACCTTCACTCAGCAGCTGAGACCGACTCTTTACAACTGCAGTGATTGTGTGTTTTTGAAACTTATTTCAGGGCTGCAGCTTCGCTCTTTCATCCACAGTGTGGCTGCGGTGTTTTTGGTTTAGCAGCACCTGTCGGGCAGGTGACAGGTGCGTTTACAGTGTTTGTGATCGGAAAATGGGGGGAAAATTAGCGGGTTGACCTGGAGGAGTCGTGTCCCAGGTGTGAATGCCAATTTTCCGTTGCAGACAAAAGCCTGATGTTAGCGGGTCTCAGTGGGTTTTTCGACCAGTAGAAAAAGATCTATAGTGACCACAGGAGCAGCCGGTTGATGAGCTAACATGGAAGTACAATTCAGCTTGTGAAACTAGCTGCAAAACGTGCCTCATCTCTGAAGAGATGTAATGGTGCGACACAGCTAACACGATAGCTTCCTCTGTTTCAGACACAATGAGCTTGACACAACAAATTCATGTGTCAGAGTTCAAACCACTGCTGCTGTGATCAGGCCCTGAGATGGTAAATGTTCTTATTATTTTCTAGTCCATACAACCACTCAAATCTCTTTTCACTGCAGGTCACATTCACCCATTCATACTGCACTTGTACTACACCCAGCACCGACCTGCAGGGCTGAAACATGAAGCCACTGCAGTCGATCCCCATAGACTCCCATGTTAAAATGTCCAACTTCTGGATAATGTCCAACTGCCAAGATGGTGACGGTGGAGCAGCTCACACTGAGCTTCAGAATTCACTCTGATAAATGTAGGTTTGTATTTGGACCTTTATTACCCGTCAACGTTTTTGGAATTGAAGGAAGCCAGTGTGAAGAACACATCCACATCGTCGTCTTTCTGGTCCAGGTACTGAATGTGATGATGAGTGATTTCTGTTTCCCAAGGACTCTCAACAATGTTAAAATGCTCTCTTTAAAAGATTCTTCTTTATTACCTCAGAAAAAGTTCAACATTTTCAAACCCCAACTGGCTGTTTGTGCAATACAGAGGTATTAACAGAGCGAGCGGAGCCTTGGATCGTGTTGCAGGTCCTCGGGCGGCAGAAATGAAAGATCACCAGTCTTCTTTCTTTTTAAGATGCATTCTGGGTTTTAAGGTTCATGAGCCTTGAGGATTAAAACAAAAGAGTCGTTTAATGTAATTAAGAGCATGAAAATCATGACAAACTGAGGGACAAAGGTGTCACCTGACAGCAGCTATTCATGTTACTAATGACTGTTGTTGCCCCCTTTGGTTTTGTCCCTCAATAACATATTTAACGCCTCATTTTTTAATTTCTTTTCTCCTAAATATGAAACCGTCCGTCTCACAGGTAATTGCCCAGATTTGAATGTCAGTACCTCCGAGGGGATATAGCTGCCTGAAAGAGCGAGGTCTCTCTCTGGAGCTGCTTTTCACACTGTCGTTCAGCACTCTCACCGGAAAAAAAGAAAAGAAATCCATTGTAAAAGAGGCAGAGGCTGATTTTTGCACCCACAAGAGCAGAAAATAGACCAGAATTCAATGCAGCGCCAGTAAAAAAAAAGGGAAGAATGGGTTACGAGAAAGTCTCAGTGAATTTGGGCTGGAAAAGCTCTCTGTCCACCTACGCACACGACCCAGAGGTGACGGCAACCGGCTCAGGCACTTTCTCTGGAGGCTGTCAAAAAGCTCTCTGGAAAATGTGGGAAGTGAGAGAACCAGCAGCAGAGGAGACAGGTGGAGAGAAGGTGGTGGATACCTGTGAGTGCTGCAGATTAAAGGTCTCGCGTTAGTGCAGCAGATAACTGCAATAATCCGTCAAATGTGGATACAAGCACCAAAATGTGTATTTTTATCCGTCTGTGGCCATTAATTTGAAATATCCCATTAGAAATTTCAAGATGGCCGCCATTTCTGACATAGGAAACACATATTTTACAACAGGATTTTATGATTTTGCTATTGGTTTCTGTGTTTTAGAGTCTGAGGATGTCAACTCTTACGTTTCCTCAGAGCTTCATTTGTGCAGTTTCTAATTTTTCATGTGAAAAATTCTGCATAAAACAGAAATTATTATGAATGATGAACCAAAAGTTGTAAAGCTGTAAATTTTCTTAACATTAGCTCTCTAGGCTAACTCACTAGCGCTAGGCTAGGTAGTAAGCTTTTTTGTGAGTAATATTTTTGCTGAAATATACTTTCATTTCATTTTTTACAGTGTACTAAATTTCACCTTCTACATTGTTTGACACCTGGATGATTCATATGAGAAAATAGTTGATGAACTTATTGCAAAAAATAACATTTCCTTGCCAGAAATGGCGGCCAGCTAATGTGTTTTATCAAAAGAGTGATAGCGGAGGAGGATTTGTGCCACATTTGAAAGATTCCCCTGAGTTATGCAGATATCAGCTGAGCTAACGAGCCGTCAGGACTTCTGTAACTTTGTGATGTCGCAACAAAGCAGTCACCAAGCCCCGCCCACCTGTACCCACCATCCAAACCTTGCAGGATTTGGTTTCTCTTATTTTTATTGGATCACTCAGAAAACAGTCAGCCAATCAGAAGAAGATGTTTTTTTGGTTCTTAAAACCACAAATATATCTTCTTATGGATCAACACTCAAAGATAAAACACAGGAGAAGAAGAAAATATGAAGCTTTAACACCTGAAGACGTGCGCTCATACCTGACATTAAAACAATGGTCAGCTCCACACGTGTAAATCGTCTTCACGCTCATAAAGCTGCACTCGTGTCCTGCTGGGAGCTTCCTGGTTAAACCACGGCCTCCTGCTGTCGGCCTTCACCTCAGCTGCTTCAGCTCAGCTTGTGCCTTGCTCAAGGGCACAGTAGGTGCAGCTCTGCAGAGTGAAGGCGATGTTTCTAATTTCCACAAGCCTCGCGCAGGCAACACACTCCACACATGACTTTTTAATTTTCAACACAACGCTGTGTAAAAGCTCTACCTGGCCTGATGTAAGAACGCAGGTATTGTAATATAACTGCTGAGCAAGTGCATTTTTATTTATAAAACTTCTGGCGGGGGGTGAAATTGGCTTGAAATTTTATTTGGCCTGGCGCAGAGAAGGTCTTAAAATGTTTTAAATTTAAACTTCGGCCCGCTCGCGGTTCACATGCACACACTGTTTCTGTTTTCACCCGCAAATTTAAAGGGATGTTTTCTCTCAGACAGAACTGCTTTTCTTCACATTACCCTCAAATTATAATAATCCTGTCAAACCACAGAGCTGTTTTCAGACTGAAGACTTCATTACGAGTTTAATTTTTCAACCTCTGGTTTCTTTTTGTTTTCTTTCTGGCATAATCTTGTGACATTGCACATGTAGTTTTATTTTATTTGTTTTTACTTTGCATCATTTCATTGTTGTGTTTAAAAAAGAATGAAAATATAAACGAATAAATAATGAGTTAGACGGACAAAAACGTGCGCAGGCCTGTGAACCTGGACCAACCTGCCTCCACTCGTCTGTGTCCGTGGTCACATCTCTGAAATCTGATGTGCGAACGTCAGAGAGTCTCAGCCAGAAAAGCAGACGAACGTCAGCTGATGGAGGACGAATGTTGTGCATTTAAACAGATAAATACCCGAGAGCAAATCTAACAACTGTGTGAGAAAGAAACAGAAAATGGTTTAAAAATCCTTCTGCACATCCTTGATTTTCACCTGGATCCTACCTCACGCCACTTCCTGGATCACATGACATCCATCTGACAGACGTTTTGCATAAAATAAAATAAGATAAAATAAAACTTTATTGTCCATCAGATTTGCACAAGATGGAAATTTGTCTTGCAACAGTAAAAACATAAATACACTAAATACATTTTCAGCAGCAGTGCGCGTGTGTGTGTGTGTGTGTGTGTGTGTGTTAGTGTGTGTGTGTGTGTGTGTACACATTTTTCCTGGTAAGTGGGACCTTGAGTCTCTCACAACAGGCCAACAGCTGGAATGATGAGTGACGAGGGTGGGCGGAGTCAGTTGTGTAGGTGTGGTTTCTGTACCTGACTGAGAGGTTCCTGGTCCAGGAAGTGATGTTGAGAAGAACGCTCTCATTGACTCACCTGCAGACGTGAGAGCGAGACTCACGTATAAACAACTAAGTTGACTTTTATCTTCTTCTTCTTCTTCTTCTTCTTCCCTCTGAATCCTCATCTCCCTCTCCGTGATTGTTCCCTCTCATTGTTCCCTCCTATATCTCCTTTGTCCTTGCGCTGTATCCTTGCGACCTCATTCCCTCGATCTGTGTAATGAGAGGACTCACATGTTAACTGTTCCAGCGTCTGTGAGGACGGATGGATACTGGAAGTCACCTGGCAAACAAGACTCAATCAGATTATCTGCACTGTGATACATGAACAAACCTACACACACACACACACACACACACACACACACACACACACTCTTGAGTCCAGCTCATTGTTCCAGTAACATCTACCTCCCCCCAGGTGAAACAAAGGTAGTGTTTTAATGGAGGTGTGTGTGGTTTCGGTCCAGTTGGGGCCAAACAGAGCAGAGCCAAAAAACAAACACAGTGCCAGCTGCCCTCGATCGCCCCTCTCTCCTTCCCTCTCTCTCTCTCTGTGGCTGCATAAAGTGGTTAATCACTGAATGGAAACCATTAGTAACATGTTTAAATAATTTACGCAGCGTCTGACCACCCAAAGTACCAGAACACTTCGCCTACCACTCAGAAATATGAGCCCAGCCTTTGTGTGTGTGTCTTTGTGTCTAATCCATGCATACATGTATTTGGTGTACGTATACCTATGTGTGTGTGTGTGTGTGAGGAAGGTGGTGGTATAACCTGATATCACCTGGCATGACTCTCATTCTCACCTGAGTCCTCAGCGCTTCTCCTTTATCCTCACTCCATATCTGCACTTTTAAGGTCTCTTTGTTGTGCCCTAGTTCCCTAGTTTGTATCCTTGTTCCCTTTCCCTAGCCTTTGTTTCCTAATCTCCTGTTTAGGTATCTTTGTCATGTCCTTTTCCTGCATCCTTGCCCTCTGTGTCCTTGTCCACTTGTGCACTTCCTTGGTATCCATGTTTCCTCATCTGTGTTGTCTTCAGCTCTTTTCCTTTGTATTCTCGTTCCCTCACTTCTCCCTCTTCTCCTTTTGTCTTTTCCTGTATCCTTGACACCTTATTCCCTTCCTGATCCCAGTTCATCCTCTGTCACTGTGTTTCATGCTCTTATTGTTAGAAATATATAATGCTGTATAAGGTATAAAAAATGAGTCACAAGACAAACCCGTACACACACACACACACACACACACACACACAGAGATGAACAGAGATATTTTCTCTGTTTTTTGTGTCACAGGAATTCCAGCCATTCCCATTGGTATGCGGCACCCTGGCGGGCCAATTTAAGAATAACTAGCCACACACACACACACACACACACACACACACACACACACACTGTTATACCAGAAGCCGGCTCAGCCTTCGTCTGGGTCTTTCATTGAAAGTAAATGAGAGGCTTATCTACTGCATATCTGAACAAGACACTGTAGGAGAGAGGGATTATCAGTGTGTGTGAGAGAGAGAGAGAGAGAGAGAGAGAGAGAGATGAATGCATCACAATCCTGATCTGCAACACGGAAACACTCACGTACGCTAATAATTATACAAGGCGAGAAGGGGATTTGCACAAATATTGATCTATTATCTGATCGATTTGGCAACATTATTCCCGAGAGAGAGAGAGAGAGAGACAGAGAGAGAGAGAGAGAGACAGAGAGAGAGAGAGAGACAGAGAGAGAGAGACAGAGAGAGAGAGAGAGAGACAGAGAGAGAGAGAGAGAGACAGAGAGAGAGAGAGACAGAGAGAGAGAGAGAGAGACAGAGAGAGACAGAGAGAGAGAGACAGAGAGAGAGAGAGAGAGAGAGAGAGAGAGAGAGAGAGAGACTGCCTCTGGCCCTCAGGATTGAACAGCCTCCCACACACTTCACGAGCACGGCACGCACACAGCCTTCTGTTCTTAGTGCATGATTAATGCCCACACAGTGTTCATACCTCCAGGGTGTGTGTGTGTGTGTGTGTGTGTGTGTGGGTGTGTGTGTGTGTGTGTGTGTGTGTGTGTGTGTGTGTGTGTGTGTGTGTGTGTGTGTGTGTCTGACTTTCAGCCTCTTGTATGTTTCTGTGTTTCAGCTTCACGGGTCCAAAGAACAAAACACTTTAAGTTAAGAGTTTCCTTAAAATAAAAACAGGTGCAGAGAACACCCTGTGTCTTTTCTCCTTAAAGCTTTGAATGCATTTAAACTGTTGCACATATCAAGTGCTAATGGCAGCAAATCAACGGTCTCCGTGGAAACAGTACAATTTTACCGCTGTAAAGTCTTTTTCACTGCTGCAAATGCCTTAAATTTTTCCTTAACTAGAGAAACCTTTTAGTGTGGAACTTAAGTAGAAAACTTCAGGTGTTTTGTGCAACA
This sequence comes from Seriola dumerili, assembly GCF_002260705.1. Lineage (NCBI taxonomy): Eukaryota > Metazoa > Chordata > Actinopteri > Carangiformes > Carangidae > Seriola > Seriola dumerili. The sequence goes on along the minus strand of NW_019174567.1, from coordinate 211,705 downwards.
GGAAACAATCAATGAATCATAAATCAATCAGCCTGATGTAATGTCTTCACAAGCAGACTGATCACAGTGTTAGTTACTTTAAGCAGGCACACAGCAGATACAGCACAAATATGATACTGACTGATTGGTATCAGTAACCGTCAATCAATTAGTGGTAGTAATAAGAATCCAGCTGTGAGCTGTGGATTCACCATCAGCTGCGGGTTTGAACAAAAACATAAACATAAATCAGCTGTTCAGTGATGTCATGTAGGCGTCTGTTTGTTTCATCGCCAGCATCTCAGTAAACACCTGAGCGTCGCGGCGTCGTTCGGATCCCGGCGCCTCGTCAGGTGTTTTCACTGCAGTCGCACTCAGACTCAACACACATGACAGTGACACACACACACACACACACACACACACACGAGAGAGAGAGAGAGAGAGAAGGAAGAGATCAAATGTGCATTTAGTATAAAAAAGCAGCAGGATGTGTTTCCACTGGGAGAGCTGATCTCTGCTGCGTTGTGTTCACTGACTCCGGTTATTTAAAGCGTTGTGAATAATCACTGTGTGAGAGTGTTTGAGTGTGTGCGCCGAGCTATTTTTACCTCTGAGTGTAGCCTGTGAATGCGACTTGTTTTGACCTACCTACAACTCGGGTGTCTCGTCATGCCCTTTGCCAGCCCCTCCTCCCTCCTCCCTCCTCCCTCCTCCTCCCCTGTACACAACTGGCACACTCACTTCCCACGCTCGCACACACTCGCACACACTCGCACACAAAATACAACGCCAGTAGCTGTGTCTCTCCTACACACAGGAACTGGGGCAGGTTGTGTCGGTGCGTGTGAATAAAGCTTTATGTAAGCCATTCACTACACGCTCCCACTCGCGCTGCAGACGGCCGCCATTCAGCAGCCTCATTACAAAACCAGTCACTTTACATACGGGTCAAACTGGAGTTTTACCAACAGTTATCTGCAGGCCTCGAGGTCAGACTGTGCTGGGTGTCATGCTGAGATTCAGGAGGTCAGATAGCTGTCCAGGTGTGTGTGTGTGTGTGTGTGTGTGTGTGTGTGTGTGTGTGTGTGTGTGTGTGTGTGTGTGAGAGCTGCATCAAGCTGGTTCATCCACTGGCGACCACAAATGGCAGCTAGTTAAAGTCTTAAAGTGAATTTCGAGGACTATCATTAATCAGGAGGGAAAATGTTTGGACTGAGATGAGAAGAGGTTGAACTTTGATTGGTGAGTTCAACTTTCAGTCTACATATAAATATATTTATATGTATATTTATATGTATATTATATATATATATATACATATATGTATATTTATTTGTATATATATATATATACATACATATAT